>NC_089978.1:35393014-35702181 GCF_036417845.1 Apteryx mantelli
TAAATAATGCTTTTCTGGACCGACTACAGAACAAAACACAAGCTAATAGCATCTACCACCCTGAATATGCTGGGAGTCAGGACTGCTTCAGTAACAGCTGCTGGGTAAGTTTCTGGATCCAAAACATGAAAACAATAGGATTGTTTAAAAGTTAATTTTTTCCCTGGATACTATTATGTGGTTGTGTGCATTTAGTCTGCATGGTAGAACTTACAGTCCTGGCTGACTGCCTACAATAGCTTTTAAAAAGAAATCCTGCCTTTAAATGTAAGCTCTTCATATATGGGCGGAGGGAGTAACAGCTGCCCTTGCAGCAGAAGCATATTACTTTCCATGCAAGGTACTGTATCCAAGGTCTTTTGTTAAGTTTGGAACAAGGATCATAAAGTTTTAAGGGATTTTTGGAAATTTTTTAAATGAAAGATGCTTGGAAATGCTATAAACATTTTAATAAGATACTGAAAGCAAATGAGAGAAAAAAACATGAAAGATACAGCTGTTCATTTTTTCCCATATAAAGTTGTGACAAGGAAGACCCAACTGCATCCATTTAAAATATATAATACTTGCAAGGTTTCTTTGAAGAAAAGGTATCTTGACTCTAGCCTATTAAACATTCAGTCCTAGATACCAGATTTTTTCCACTGTTTTAATGAGGCATAAATGTGATTGTTGTTATTTAGAATTGCACTCTTCAGTGATCCAAAAATATTTTGTAGCATTCCCACTGTGGAAATTTCCATTAGGGTGAAACTGCATTGCTAAGAGGACAGTAGTGCAGAAATGGAAGCCTTAAAAAGACTGAAAAGCAAAGGGATGCGAGTCTAAGAGAACATAGAGAATGTGTCAATGTAGAGAAGAATGTTTAGTTGGAAACCAGAAAGACTTTTGAGTTGGAGTGGTTGGATTGTTATGGCCCCTTGAGGCCCCATCCTGAAGCTGTATAAATCTGCTTAATTATATGTAAAGGTAACCATGTGTAATTCACGCTTTGGTAGACATTCACAGGAGTGTGGATTTGTATCTTGGCAGACAAATGACAGGGAACTTGGGCTCAAGCTCCTACTAAGTCCTGAACATAAAAGGCATGGCAGAAAAGCAGGTATTTTTACTGCTAGAGTTTTCCAGGAACTGGAACTGGATAAAGATTCTCTTAATCACTACAAACTTCAGGCAAGTTCTCCTGACCTGCCAGCTCAATGTCCCGTGGGGTCTGGTGGTAGCCACTGGGTGAACCAGTTGGCAAGGGACTTTACCAGAAGGGCCTGCACTATTGCATGCCAGGGTATCCAGGAATTACTGGAAGCCAAGCTAGTGATATCCAGGCTAGTAAAGGAGTGAGTTAGAGTGCTCTGTGTGGCTGTCACGCTGTCATGCTATGAAGGTTTGATAGCAATGACTGAGACAGTAATATAATAATAATAAAAAAGATGTTTATTTCCTCACACAAGTTCTTGGATTAGTAACATCCATTAAAATAATGCGATTACTAATTTAGGAAGGATAACACAAAACCATCAGTTACTAATTTAGAAAGGATAACCTGAAACCATCGATTACTGCGTTATTAATTGGAAGGACTGCTTATCCCTACTTGAAAGCTTTCTTGTTCACTCTCTAGTGAGAGGACTCTCAACCTCGAGGAGTTACCTTAACCCAGCGTCCCAGGAAAAGGGGAGGGGGGGGATACTCACGGTCCAGCCGGAGAGGATGGTCAGGTCACGTTCCCGTCCCTGCTCCAACTCTCCTAGCTCCCAAGTCTCTTTTTATACGGTTGGGGCTCTGGGCAAACACTGCTTTTGCTGACTTTTGCGAGTTTCACAATCACAGGACTGTCTGTTTGTCTGCTTGGGGGGACCCTGCTAGCGAGGCAAGACCACGACACCTCCGTATTGCTTCTTCCCTCCCCGGGGGTCCGTGCAGATTCCAGGTGGCAGACTTCACTTCTGCAGTCTTGTTAATGCTGCCATTCCGCAGCCTTATACATATCAATCCTTGCGCATATCGGTTGGTAGACGACTTTAGTCCTGTTAAGTCCTCTGTTCAGCAGCTTTGCGCAGGTCAGCTCTTGTGCTATCAGTTCTTCTGCATATCAATTGACAAACTTCAGTCCTGTTAACTCTTCACTCGCCCATCAGTGGCGGACCTGAAAAGATGATGTGTCTGTAGACAGCAGTATTAGAAACTTCAGAAAGGATAGAGCCAACTGGTACCTAGTAAGGGGCAAAAGGTAAAGTCTGCTGGATGGGGCCTGGTGAACAAGACCAGCAAGGGCAGGCATTATTCTTTTATTTCGCTTTGTGTCCTTTATCCCAATCTGTAAACTATTTCCTGAGAAATCCAAAAAGTAGTCTATGACACAGCCAGGATCCCCAATATCCTAAACTCCAGCATCTCAACCAGAGTGTCCGCCATCATCACTGGAAACTTTGCTGTCATCTGCAGTGGGAGTGGGGCTTTGCCTTTAGTCAGGTGCCATATGTTCTCTTCCACAGGGCAGGTGTTCGTAGCACCAAATGCGTTTACTGGACCCAGACATGGTTTCAATAACAGACACCTCTATGATGTACACAACCAATCTATCTTTTTTTTTTTTTTTAATATAGTAAGAAGGCACCAAAACAATTGCAACAAAGCCCTCTGTGTAGGAGTAGTGATAAATTTCCCACTCTGGGTGTTTACTTAATGGTTCCCAAGGAACTTGCCTTCTGTTGTATAATGCTAGATTATCTGTTTTTCCTATATGCCATAAATTGAGATAAGGCACCTAAACAAAGCAGGGAAAGAATAAAGTATGAAAGAATACATCATCATTGAGAAGAATTGAAAATGAGTATTAGTAACAAGAGCAAGAAAGAAAAATATCTCGCAAAAGATAGGCTGGAGGCTGCAACCTCAGTGTCTTTGATTATATCCAAGTTCTTCCTGCGTTTTTAAACAAAAAGACTTGAACTCCAGGTGGGGCTTAGAATTCATGTAGTCTGCAGCATGGTTTTTAACATTGCAAAGGGGTTAACGGAAGCAGGTCAGACTATACACTAAGATTAAAAGGAATGAAATGGGTTCCCAAACTTAAGACCTGAAAGTACTTTTGAGCCTGCTCCTTCTGTGCAGTGACACCAAAAAGGAAATATTTGTTGCTGCTTGTTTTTTTTTCCTGTGATTGAACTCTTCATAATCACAATGACTTCAGACTTCCAGAACCTGAACATTGTGCTGTGCTATCCATACACCT
Organism: Apteryx mantelli; assembly: GCF_036417845.1. Classification (NCBI taxonomy): domain Eukaryota; kingdom Metazoa; phylum Chordata; class Aves; order Apterygiformes; family Apterygidae; genus Apteryx; species Apteryx mantelli. The sequence continues at coordinate 35,396,250 of NC_089978.1, forward strand.
GCTGTATTTTTGACTATTATTCCTATTAGCCTCATTTCCTAAGAAAATGAAGTTTTTACGATTGCACTGTCTGTCTGCCTTGAAGTAAGGTTTTTCAGCCTGCTGGCCAATCTTCAATGAATTTGAAACGGTGTACAAGTCCTAAAGATAATTAGGTTTCTATGTGCTTTGTGAAAAGCAGTGGCCGGGCAGAGGAGAGACACTGCAACGCAGTGCCCCGCTCTGTGGGAAGATGGGAAAGACAGAGCACCGTGTGTGCTGTCGGGCAGCTGCCATCTGGCCGATCAGCACAGGCACAGCTCCAGACCAGCTGCAGCTCGGCGATGTTTTCCTGCAGGCTAAGAGAGGAAAAGGGGGAGAAGAATATCATAAAGGACATGGGGGAGGGAGGTGAATTTATTGTGTAGGTTTGGGGAACAAGGAGAAGAGCAGTTCCGCTGCCCATCGTTTTGTCCCCTAATTGATAGGAAATGAGGTCTTACAAGTTCTGCCCTCCAGACATCTTGTGTTTTATTAGGAATATTTATATGCTGTAATTTTAAGAAGTATCTTCATGGAAGTAATCTTGTCCCCCTTTTTGGTTATAAATGCTAGGGCTCTCTCTGGGTGGTTATGTCATTTGCTTTTTTTAATGGGAAGATAAATTAATAAATTTCCACTTCTCTCTGTGAGCTACTGCACCCTTGAGATAGACATGAGTCTTATTATAGGCTACGTAGAAAATTTTGATGTCCCCTGTGCTGCCATTGTCCTTAACATAAGTGTAAACCATTTAGGATAGAAGGGGGAAAAAAAGAAAGTTTTCATTTCAACATCAAAGTTTGACCAATAGGATTTAATCCTTAGCTGCAGCCTGTAACTGAGACAATTTCTGTTCACTGTAGTGGCACAAATTATCAATTTTATTTAAATATAAAAACACTTCTATTTTTATGAAAGAATAATTTTAGAGTAGTTAAACAGTTAAACACTTTTATATTTGCTCCATCATGAGATTTGCCTATACTCCAGTACTGAGGGATTTGCAGAGGCCAAGTGTGAATGCATAGCAAGCTTGTAGCAGAGCCCTTGTTTTTTTTCATGTGGAAATTGAGCATTGTTAAGGACCCTTTTGTCTATTCTATTAATGGGGAAAGGTCATATGGCGAATAGCTAGAATTTATGTGTCGACTCTTCTTTAATGAAATACTAGTTTTCTTGTTGAAACTCTCTGAGCTATAATCAACCCGCAGTCTAGAAGGCAATATGACATATTACACCTTCCCGTTTCATGTCTCCATTACAGCATGTCATGCATAAGAATGAGGAATGCTCTTTCAGATGCTGACTCTGCTCTTTCAGATGATGCATAATTCTAGATATTTAGAGGGAGAAACAACTTATGGCCTGAATACACAGGTGCAGAGCAACAGGAAACCACATTCTTCTTTCCCGCATATAGAACAGTAACTCGGTGGATACTAGATAAAACTGTTTTAAATAAATATGGTTAGTGGATTAACACTTGGTTTAGTTTTTGTAGTTTGCTGCATTGGAGTGTTTCTCTGGAGTCTCAGTCAACACTGGATTTATATTATTTGCTTACAGTTTGATAGGAAATATGTCATGAATTTTAGTGTTGTACAACAAAGAAAAATCATAGCTCAAAATTATGAAGTCACAAGGCCAGCATGTATACCACAGTCTTTCATACACTATCAGACTTTAATGGAGACTTTAATGAGCTTTTGCATGTGTAGAGTTGCACTGAAAATGCTGGTTTCCCATCACAAAGAAAAAGCTTTTCATTTAACATGGGAGCATTGCAAATGGAATTTTTTTATAAAAAGCCTCCAGATTGCAATCCACCATGGTTATTTTTCTTTTAACAAAAAGCATGTTTTGCTAACTTAGCTTTAACCTGGTTAGTCTAGGTACAATCTATTTTGGAAAGATTATCAACTTTTTTCTTAAAGCTGTTTCTTTTTTTTATTGAGAGCAAAGTGCTAGTCTTTCCTGCCAGAATGATGAAGGAAAATAAAAACCACTCTGCGGAAGTATTAGCATTGATATAGGGACCAAAATTGGGGGGGGTCCTGACATGCTGTAGCTGACTTTAATAACTTACATCTGAAAAGCCAGTCAAACAGCATATGCAAATGTGTTCTGCCTGACTTGACTTTGAGCTCAATCATTCTTTCCTTTGAAAATCTCATCCTAAAAGAGAATAGCGGGAGCCTGGGGAGGAAGGGAAGAAACCTTTTGCTCCTTCAGTTTGTGTGAGATCAAGAAAGGATCGAGGCATCTGAAGGTATTTGCAACACTTCTGGATTGACTTTTCCAGCAAAACCAAGATACATTTGTCTTCTGAGTTCATACATCCTTCTATTCACATTCAGTTCAAATCAGAGAGATATTTATTACTGGAACTGGAATCTCGCAGAAGGGTTTAATTGTTATTTTAGGTGGACTTTCAAAAGGTAGCAAAGGGCACCAAGTAATTAAGAGACAAAATCCACCTAAGTGGATAGCCATAATTTCTTGTATAAATACATCATTGTAAATCTATTTGTACTGTACTAAGGCAGTCTTTGGTTTTTGTTTTTTGGGGTTTTTTTACATAGGGGTCAAACTATCTGGCATAAAGGATCAGTGTTGCCCAAAGGTAAGAATAATAAATTTGTTTTAGTTGCTTTTAATACCAGTGCTGGTGTTAATTTAACTTCATATTTGATATTTCGTTATGATAGCTTGTGTGGTTTTATCCTCAAGTATTATGAAAGGGGATCTTAAAATAAATAGTTTCCAACTCTGTCATTACATAGCCTCATAAATGCATACTAATTCTGTAGCTGGCCATTACCCAGTGGGTCCTGTTCATTTCTGGGTCTTTGAAGGCCAAATCACTACAGCTGTGTTCTCTCATAAAGAACAACTGCACAATGTGTGTTGCTATCAGAAGAAGAGCTGATGCCGTTGAAAGCATCTGCTCCAGGTGTGGTGATATTGATGCTAAAACCTCAGTACGGTCACATTCACTTTTTCACGGACTGTGACCGAAAAATCTGGGCAGCTGAGGAATGCAGCTGGCAATGTAGGATTTGTTTATGCAAACTTCCAGTGGTCATAAGTGAAAGAAAATGACTTTGTTCTGGGCTGCATTCTTCTGCCTATTTCCCATGAGAAAAAAGGGAGGCTATTCATATCAATAGAGTCTGTTGGTCAAACACCAGTACTGAGTGACAGAAATCAGGCCCTCTGTTTTCAAATGACCTTTTCATAAGCCTCACTGCACCCACACCCTTTTCTCAAATGGGTTCTAATTCCCAATTCTCATTTTAAAATTTCTGCAGAGCCTTTGCTTCTAGGCTCTTGGAATTTCGAAGCAAATGCAGGTCCTGACACACACTATTTTTGCCTTAGGAGATGGCTTTGACAGAACTCTTTTTTTAAAAGCTAGAATTTTATAAAGAGGAACTGGAAAAAAAAATCAAACTTAAAAACAGATCTTCCTTTCAGCCCTTCTCCCACAGATTCAGATACTCTCAATTTTTTATGCTTCTTTCTTCCTAGCTTTCTGTTGCAATAGTTGTTATTAGTGAATATTTTTGCAGAGGATTGTATTCTGAAGATGGGATCCAAATAATATTGTTGGCCTCTCATGAACTGTCATTTCAGTTTTAGGAGGAGTAAAATGTTGTTAAAAATTAACTTAAATTCACCCAACAGATGGCAATGAATAGACAAAGGCAGTTCCCCATGGGGGAAGAAACGACCATCTTGTGCAACACACAATACTGTTAGGTTTTGTAAACCTGGGACAGTAGAAGGAGCCTCAACTCACTGGATTTTTTGTTTGTTGTTTTTTGCAATATCTACAACATCAATGGTATGTTTACATATGAACTGTATAAGAGTTATGGATGGGTGTACTTTTTCTAAGCTTTGTTTTACTGTTGTTTTGAAAGCAGATTTCAGCTTGCTACATTAATATATTGTTCAAAGAGTTATTAATATGTCTGCAGATAATTAGAACATTTTGTGAATCAAATTTACAAGAAGATAGAAATCCTTTCATGAGTGCTTTACATAATTAAAAGCTAAAACCTGTCGTAAGAAAAGGGAGACTTTATTTTCCAGTGGACTTAATCCTAGAGCAGTGTGACTTTGATTTTTGTTTTGCTGCAAAAGATTATTTTTAATTCTGTTTTCTTTCTCTTGTTACAGGGTATTGGAGGAATATTCACTTTTATCCAGTCTTGGCCAAATGACCTTGTAAAAGCTTCGAGAAAGCTCTCTCTTATCATGACATTTATTTATTTATTTATTTTCCTTAGCCTGACTTCAACTTCACACCCACTTCATGAGCAATCTGCAGAGACTGGTTTCTGGCTGTCATTATTCACGTATATTTGAAGAAGCTGATTATGAAAGTCCTATTTAATTTTTAATAAGTGAATGTGTCATTTTTTTCATAAATTGTTTTGCCTCTTACAGAATGCAATTATCCCAGTTATTGGGATCTCAAAAAAAGAAGACATTAGTGCCTACAGAAGCTGCAGGAATATCAATGTATACATTTTGTTCTGTACCCAGGAAAAAACTTCTCAGAGACTTGAACTGAAGTAGCTGATGAGTGGGGGAGCAGGGGTGAGGGTTGTTTTTATTCATCTTGTTGTTTATTAATAGTTATATATAACAGCGAAGTCTCAAGAAGAAGCAAGTGTATATATTGTAGATAGAATCTTTCAAATGTTTTTAAAAAGGTACAACACCCATGAGAGAAATAAAACTAAATAAATTTCAGTGTTATTTCATCTTTCCCCCATCTTCTGTGATATGATAGACCAGTTTTTCCCTTTGCCTGTTTTACCTTTGTAACTTCTGTTACACAAGTGGGAAATGGTATTGCAAGCTTAGCTTTAGTTTCTTACTTTTCTTTTTCCCTGTAGTCTCATGGAATTGCATTTATATATCCCTGTTTCTGCAAAGAAGAACATGTTAATGCTTTCCAAGAGCCAGATGCACGACCTAAATGTCTAATGAAAAAGGAAGGTCTGCAGCACGTGGTACATAAACCATGCAGATAAAACAAATCTGCTGCATTTACAAGTATATTTTATGCAAAGTTAAAGGTTTCCTGAGCAGTTTTTCCAATCCACAGATGTGCCATGATATTTTTCCACCACCATTACAATAAGACAATTCCATAATGGATGACTTGAAGTTTTTTTTCTGAAGCATGGATGTTATGTTTGCTTTCCTCTCTGGGACTCTCTGCAATTGCCCTTAGTTATGTCCACCTGAGAGATTTACTCTAACCTCTTACAAGTTAGTAGCTAGCTGGTGTTGATTGGAAATACCGCAGGTTTGGTCAATGCTTTGTGTTTTACCCTTTTTTAAGCATCTGACACTGGGAAAATCCTCAGGAAAAATTGTGCATACCTGCAGAATGCCACTGTATTACCAATAGTGCTTCACTGTGCTATCTGAATGCTGCTTTGAAAATTAAATTCACATCTCCCTCCAAGACTTCCCTCACCAACCTTATTTTATAGCTGTCAGGGTCTGGACCTAGGTGTCTGCTGGGTGGGATATATGTACCTGTGAGCACATATATTTTAAAGGAAATGTCTTTGCTTTAATCAGGTCCTTGTGTTGTACTCTAATCAGACTAAGGCTTGCAGATGGTCTTTTTGAAGTAGTGAACCTGCAGCTTCTCCACACTTGGAGTACCATACCCCTAGGTCCTGCTGAGGAGGCTGAGTGGAAAGGGAAGTCACCATGGTCACTGACAAGTTAAAATTCAGTGTTATCATGTTTGCTGTGCTTCTATACCAAAGAAAAAAAAAAGAACTTTTTATTAACCTGCTGCTTTCACATTCAGGAACAGTGATGGCAAGTAACCTTGGGAAACCTCTTCCATTAAGCTTGTCTACTTTCTTTTGGCTGTCTTCAAAGATGAAACTTGATCACAATCTTCAAAGTGCTTTCCCTTATCCAGCATTTCAATCTCTTATTTGAAATGCTCTCCACAGCATTTAGCTATTTCAGACATTGACTATTCCAGCCTTTTTTAATGGCAAAGCATCTAAATTTTCCCTGTGCTATCTTTCTGAACAGAACAAACAACTCTATATGAGCAGTGGCCTGGGCAATGTCTTTGAGAGTCATGGCCTGCAATAGAGATGGTAAGAAGTTACATGCATCCATGAATTGATGTTACAAAGATATCTAGAAACAGCTTTTCTTACCCTGTTGGAAGGCTTCCAGTATCTCAGAATTACCCCCTTCCTCCACGTGCACCCTGCCAAGACCTTAAATAGTAACCTGAAAGTAAAGGGATAGTATGACATCATTTTAAAGGGGTTATAATGAAATGGACTGGCTATAGACTGGAAGACTGGCTTCATGTCAGTCAACAGTTAGGAACTAAAAGCTTTTGCTATCTACCTATTGCAGTGAAGCTTTGATGACAGTTTTTGAAAATAAATAGTTTTCCTCTGGCTATAAACTTGCACCACCAAAATTAATTATCTGTTATTTAGTGATATGAGAAAAGATTTTATTAATATATAAAGGTAACAGGTTAATTTTGGTCGTTTTGAAAATTGCCAGCATTGATGATCTTGGTAGTATTTCAGAAAGAAATCTTCCTAACAGGAATTGTATGGGATTTGGATTTAGGACAGGAACCACCTTTGCTTTATCCATGTTGATACAAATTCATTTCAACAGAACGGCTAAACCTCTACGATCAGCAATTTTGAATTCCAGTACAACCTGACAGCAAGATTCCTGTGTCTAGATTTTATGGGCTGTCTAAATCAGAAAATGCCTTCCTAGGAAGAAATGCAATATTCGTTTAAGGATTTACAGTGTTGTTGCATGAAGAAATGCAAATCCCTGTCTCCCGCCTTGGAGAATATCTCAACTATCAGGCTCTTTATGGTACTTCTCAGCACTTAGGCTCTGATGGCTCTTTACCCAGGCTGCTTTACACAAAAGAACGGAGTTCCCTGGGAAATGAGAAGGGGCATGTCTGTGTAGCCAGGTGCTGAGTGAAAGGGTGGTGGTGAATGTGTAAGACCTGGGTCTTCCTGCTCTGTCCATCCCACTTGCAGTGTCTGTCCTGAGGACTGTCTTCCATGGCTCACTCGTTTTTCTCCACCCACCTCCAGATATTTGTTTTCTCTAGTCCTGCTCCCAGAGAACATACTCTTTCTCACAGAAATCCTTTTCACTCCCTCTGCTATGCATTCCTCCTTTCTTTTCAGTCACACCACCTTTCTCATTAAATATCTCTATTTCACCAGCTGAATTGAATCAGATGCCTGTAATCTATAGATTCTTTTTGTCACTCTTGATCCAGTCATCAACGGACTGTCTCTCCACTACATCTTGTCCAAGAACTAATGGATGAAACATGATTGTCATTTGTTTCTTCAACTTACCTTTTTTGTTTTGCAGTCACTTCTCTCCTTTCTCAGAGATGTGTTTGCCTCACTCTCCTCTTGGTCCCCTGCTTACCCCATCCTTTCCCATCTCTTAAACTGTCCACAGCTATTTTCATCTCCTGCTTTCACTCATTTTTCTCGTTAATCCACATTTTCCACTTTCATCTCACAATTCAAGAAAGAGTTGTTGTGTTATTTTGCAGAAAGAAAAAGAAAATATTCTTGCCCCAATTCATTTTAACCACTAACAGCTCCTTTCTTTTTCATTTTGTAGCTTATTTACAGTAATTTTATATTTTTTAAGTCATTCTCGGTTTCTGTATCTGATATTCCACAGAAGTGTTTTTAATCAAAATCTCAAATGATTTCTTTTCCATTACACCTTGGAATTGTCCCTCTGTCTTCAACCTCCTTCCTTATTAGCAGCAGTCAGTCCCATTCCTCTCAAGCTCTGCCCATGGTGGCTCTCCTCTGCCTCCCTGGTTGCTCCCTCAGACAGTTCTGAGTAGGTCTGCAAGACCCTGGATGCCAGTTTCAGTGCAGCTGAGATCTGAGCTGCTCATTCCTTCCCTTGTCTGTGGAGGAGAACTCCCATAAGTGCCTCATATTACCTGGAATAAATGCTTTCTCTTGTCCTGGCCTTAAAGGACAGTCCCAGCAATCATGGGCACCCACATGGCAGATGCTGGCACTGTAGGTAGAGAGGAAGCGTTTGCTGCGACTGGGGCTTTGTAGTAATGCAGGCATGAAGTTCAGAGAAAATACACTTGAGTTTCTTGAGTCTCTCATTAAAGGCTTTCCAAATTTCAAATCATTTCAGGCATCTCATCTGAAGTCCCTCCAGTCTGCTGTCATTAGAAAAGTGTTTTTTTTTTTCTTGCCAACATCAATTCATTTTTTATTTCACATACAGCCTCTAATTCGTGTTCCTCACTGTTTGATCTTGGCACCTAGCTCTTTAATTAAAAGCAGGTAAGCCCAGATTCTCATGCAGTCTGGACCTCTCTCTAGAATCTGTCTTTTTCGCCTGCTCAGCTTGTGCCAACCACAACCTTACCACCAATTTCTCCTCCTTTCCCACCCAGTCCATGAACTCACTGAACTATATTTGGATGGAAAGCCCTACCAGAAATGTTCTTTTTGAAAGATAATTTCCATTCAGTATTTTATTTTAAACTCTCACGAGTTTCATTTGCTTGTCTGAACTGTGAAGTTTGAATGGCGTTTTTCTTTGTTTTTTATTTCTAATGACCTATATAACTCCGCTATTTTAACATATGAACATTTTGTCAAACAGACTAATAATCTCACCAAAAATACATCCTATTTATCTTCAAAGTTTTATCTTTCACTAAACCATGTTGTCCAGTATTAATTATGCTGTTGTCCCTTAATTCTTTATTGAACGCATCCTGTTTTGCCTACCTGAGATTTTGTCTTGGATAAGCATTAAACTGACAGACCTGTACTTACATTTTCAGCACTTTATCCTTTTGAAATATTGAAAAATTTGTTTCCTGTCTTCTCTGTTCAATCTTTTGAACATTCACTGTATCTCAAAGGACATTCCCAGTATCCCACTTTGAAAATAGCAGTTTAACAATCTCCTCAGTCAATACTTTCAAAGACAATGGTCCAAGTTTTCTGCTTTGTTTCTATTTAGTAACCTGCTGCTTTACCGATGGAATAAAGAAATATATTTCCCCATTCTAAACTGGGAATAGCAATATGTCTGTTTCCCAAAACTAAATGAAGATTTATTTTACTACCAGAAAAAAAGGATTTTGTACTTTTGCCTCCTCTTTGTCACAGTTTTTGTTACTGAGCTAATCTGTGAGGGTTTCTCTATTGGTGCTCCTTGTCTTTCTCTGCCTGGACTTGGATGTTTCCCCGGAAGAAGGCGCCTGGTAGTAGTAGCCCTAGGTGACCCTGGCCGCTTGACAGGAGAAATACTCCAGTGCCAAAGATTCCCAAACTCCTCTCAGGTTACCGAAATCCCCGGCGTGTCCGTTTATACAAGGCAGGTGACTACTGGAGAAGCAAGGTACCTCATGTTTGCACAATTTGCTCTTAACAGCAGATAGGCTTTTAGCGGTAAACATTCATATTTGTTCTACCAAAGCTAAAGGTTTGGTCCCAGCCTGCAAAAGAGAAAACAAAGTTATGAAAAGAGGAAAATAGCAAATACAGTTTTGGTGTATCCATGACACCAAAGTTCTCCTCTAGCTGTCACTTCAAAGCTTTGAGTAATAGCATGGTCCTAACAGCCAAAAGAAAATCTCAGCTAGCTCTGCTCTTAATTGCCATCTTCTCAGTTGTAGCCAAAGTTTTCTGATTTGTTCAATTGCATTTGTTCAATGCAAATAAAGCAGTTCACATCTTGAGAATCTACAGTTTCCTTTCTAATACAGGGTATCCTATTCTATTTTAGATTTGCTCTGCTCTTGAGGACAGACTCTACTGCTCTTGACTTTTTTTTTTTTTTTTTTTTTGATGTGTAAAAGGCTTGTTGGAATCCTTGTATCTTGACTTATATTTGTTTTGTTTTGATTTGTATTTTTTATTTTTTTTTGCAGACAATTGAACTACTTCTGCCCTCTTTGTGGAAAGTGTGGGAGAACAGATCCTTTTGTAGTACATCTTGAAGGTAGCTGTAGCCAGCACAGCAAAGCAGACTCTAGAGCCTACAGTCCTAGAAATTTCACTGCTCTTCTTTATTCATGCACCTGACCCAGCCCCATTTAAATAAATCAAAAAGCTAGTTACTATGAACTGATTTGGACTTTTTACTGGAGGTTAAGCTAAACTATTAGCAACTGCTAAGCTGTAATACATGAGGAAATTTCTTAGGTAAATTTCACCTATGAACGCACCCAATTTCTTTTTACCACAAATAAAATGGCCGAAAGAAACCTCTTTTTTTCATTTCCTCCAAAGAGAAAAAAGGTCAAAGGATAACAACTTGATCAACTGGAGAATTTTTTGGGTTAGCCTTTATTTTATGTGACTTTTCAGAAGTCCTGCAGTACCCTGTCACACTGAATCAATTGTGATGAATTCTCTGGTCTCTTGAACTTTTATGTTTTCTATATGTGAGATCAAAACTCAAAGCGTCAATTACTTCACTCTTTAAATCAATGATTCTCTTGGGTCTCCTTCAAAAAAAGACTGTATGAAGCAGTGATTCATTCTGTTTTCACTGTTTAATCTAGAAAATGCATTGCTATACTCTTTGTACCCCAGCAGTTGTCTCCAGGCAGAAGGCAGTGGAAAATACTGGAACTGAAATAGATTAAATGGATAGGAAGCAAGCCCAACTATAAAGATTAAATAAATAAATGGACTTAAAGTAATCCCTACCTTACAAGTTGTGGCTTCTGTTGACTGCAAGTGGAATGGTCAGCGTTTGGGTCTTCTGAAGATTAGCTCTCTGTTGGACACGCAAAATGAACATTTTGGATTAGGTACGTGGGTGCATGAACAAGCACTAAAAACAGATGCTACTGTTGTAACATTTTGTAAAAATCTGTGATCGATATGCAATATCTTTCTCACAGATTCTATTTTCAGTTTAACATAAGTAACAGAAATCTTTATAGCAATCTTTTAATGCTGTGAGGCAGAATAAACTGGAGAGGTCAGTGAAATACAACCATGGAGCTGATACAAACAGACCACATATTAGATTTGTAGTGTGCATAGAGAGAGGAAAAGGAAATATGTACTGGTCCTGCAAAAGCATCTTATTTTGTATGAGGAGTGCCTTTACTGAGGGAGGGATTCAGGTTCCTGAGCTTCAGCTATCTAAAGAGCAGGTCTATGCTAGCCCATCTGGAAGGGGATCTTTGACACTTAGAATGAATCAGCATCTGAGGATGTCAATCTTTCTTCTCTTCACTATTCCTAAATTTTAGATAACATGAATCCCAACCTTAGAAGCCTAGGCATCAAGAAAAGTGATTTATTTGTAGCATATTACAGAATCACAGAATAGTCGGGTTTGGATGGGACCTCTGGAGTTCATCTGGTCCAACCCCCCTGCTCAAGCAGCGTCACCTACAGGAGATTGCCCAGGTCCCTGTCCCATCAGGTTTTGAATATCTCCAAGCATGGAGACTCCACAACCTCTCTGGGCAACCTGTTTCAGTGCTCAGTCATCCTCACAGTAAAGAATTGTTTTCTTGTGTTCAGATGAAACGTCCTGTGTTTCAGTTTGTGCCCATTGCCTTTCGTCCTGTCCCTGGGCACTGCTGAGAAGAGTCTGGCCCCATCCTCTTTAAACCATCCCTTCAGATATTTATAAATATTGATAAGATCCTCTTATCTACTCCAAGATAAACAGTCCCAGCTCTCTCAGCCTTTTCTCATAAGAGAGACATTCCAGTCCCTTAATTATCTTTGTGGCCCTTCACTGGACTTGCTCCTGTATGTCCATGTCCCTCTTGTACTGGGGAGCCCAGAAGCACTCCAAAAAGCACTCCAGATGTGGTCTCACCAGTGTTGAGCAGAGGGGAAGGATCGCCACCCTTGACCTGCTGCCAACAAACTTCCTGATGCAGCTCAGGATGCTGTTGGCCACCTTTGCCATGAGGGCGCATTGCTGGCTCAGGGTTAACTTGGTGTCCACCAGCACTCCCAGGTCCTTCTCCGCAGAGCTGCTTTCCAGCAGGTCAGCCCCCAACCTGTACTGGTGCATGGGGTTATTCCTCCCTAGGTGCAGGACCCTGCACTTGCCTTTGTTGAACTTCAGGACGTTCCTCTCCACCCACCTCTCCAGCCTGTCCAGATCTCTCTGAATGGCAGCACAGCCTTCTGGTGTATCAGCCACTCTTCCCAGTTCTGTATCATCTGCAAGCTTTCTGAGGGTGCACTCTGTTCCATCATCCAGGTCTTCAAAGATGTTAAACAGTACTGGCCCTAGTATCCATCCCTGGGGTACCCCACCAGTGACTGGCCTCCAGCTGTGCTTCATGCCACTGATCATAACCCTCTAATCCTGGCAGTTCAGCCAGTTTTCGGTCCACCTCCCTGATCACTTATCTAGCCCACACTTCATCAGTTTGTCTATATTCCCATAGTGACAACTATATGGGCACTCCTGGGGCCTTTATTAATAATTGTTTTCCTAAATAAACACAAAGGTTTTCCATACTTCAGTCTAGCGGTTATTGCAAATTGTTCTTGAGTCAAATACAAAGATCACAGTCTAAAATGGAGGCCTCAGTCCTTACTGATATCTCTTAGCAGAACATCCTGAGACCAGCTGAAATTAAATGTTGATATTTGCAGCAGTATAAGCTTAAGGATTGCTCAGAGGTCAACTAAGATTAGAATCCCATTGTACTAATTACTATGCACTCTGAGAGTCCCTGACCCAAAAAGGCTTTGTCAAAACAGTCAAGGCAAAGGATAGGGAGAAAGAGATATTATGTATGAACACAGTGATGACTAGCAAGCACCAAATTAACTCTGAGATACATTTTAAATTATTTAATTATTTAGGAGTTAACAGGAGGATTAGCTAAGCAGAGGAAGCCAGGGAAGGCGAAGTGGAAGGGAGTGGAAGGGTAGTGATTAGTGCAGGGCAGAAGGGAGAAAGTAAAAGGCCTGCAGATGCAGCGAAGATATTGTGGAGACAGTGTGCAAACAGATAACCAACTTAAAAGCTTTTCTTGTCCCAAGAAAGTGACCTTTTCCTAGAATTTTCCTTTATTGATTCCACAAGGCTTGAGGGGTAGAAAGAAATTAATCTGAGGACCAAATGCCATTGAGAGAGATGGCTCAGAGTATCCTGGTTGTGCTAGAGGCAGAGAGACACCACACAGTACCTGTGGAGGGAGTGGCCAAAAGGGAACTCTGATTATGGCTAAACTGCATCTTTCTATTTTTTTCCTTTTCCATGGCCTGCAGAGGTGTTTCTGCCATTGATTGGCCTTCATCCTGGTACCAGCTAGCAGACATGTAGGCAGGGTCAGGTCTTGAGGAGATGATGTGCTATGACTTTAGTGTTGTCAAGAAAGCTTTTTATCCCTGAGCCACCTTGTTTCACTCCAGGTTGCTGTTTGTCAGGCATCCATTTGAAGGAGGTGACAACAGCCATAAATACCCAGTATGAGTACTGAGGTTTATGTCACTTGATACAGTATTTCATCCTAAAGGCAATATAGACCACACAGGGCTCTAAGGTACCTTGAATCTGACAGGATTTTAAATAAATATATATGGTCAGATCATCAGGAGGGGTAAATCAGCATTGCCTCAGTGAAACTGGGTCCCTTAAACCGCACATGAGTTATGTATCTCAGCACAAGCAATCCCAAGCAGCTGAGTCTCATGCATTGCAAAGGAGCCACACAGCTGGCTCTGGGCAGACTGGAGGATCTGCAGTTTCTCCTCCATTTTTGGAAAGAGATCTCCCGTCTGGTGGCTCTTCCCCTCTGGGAGCCCCTTCAGCAAGCTGCAGCCTGCTGCTACCGCACCTCCTTGCACCTCCAAAACACCCCAACAGTGCATCTACCACAAATGCCAAAGCAGTGCAGTTGTGCGCATCAATAAAGGAGGTTTTGGAGATGTCTCTCAGGGCTGAGTATGAGGCTGAATGTTTGACTATGTTGAACCCTTCCACATGTCAGGGAAAAAGGGCAGTAACACTATGCAATTATGGCTCTCAGCAGTGATGAGTTAGTCTTTTCCTTGGACATTTCCTTGCTATTGTACCTATGACATATTATCCTACCATAATAAGATACAGTTAGCCTGTCAAAGGTACACTGTGCCAGAAGCTATTCAAACAGGTTCTACAAATATCTTGTTCTGTGATTTCTGCATGCTCCTAGCAAATGGTGAATGATTTATCCATCAAAGGTTACATTTCTCATGTGTTGAGGGGCCAGTAAAAGTCTAGCAGGAGCTTTCATAATGGGCTTCTGTACTGAGCATCTGTCAGCCTCCGCTTCTCTGTTACCTGGCCTTGCATGTATATGGATCAGAGCTAGCCTGTTCTGAGGTGCCCATGTCTGTCTGTCAGAATAGATCATATTGCTATTTATTAATCCACTTTGTTCAGCTCTTCGACTCAGATCAACACTGCAGCATTAGTTGTGTTCGCTCAGTTCTTCTACTTCTTATTGAGTGATGATTACATCTGAGCAGTGGGGACTAGTGAGTCATCAAAGGGTATAAATTCCAGGCTCTGTTTAAATGTTAAAAAGGTGGTAAATGCATGATATATGAACTGCTGAAGTCTTCTACAGCTGGGAAAGCAGTATGCTGTAAACAGGATTTATTTTCAATATATTAAAAATTTCCTGAGTATTCCACCAGTAAATATCACAAGGGGTTGTCTTCTTATTGTGCTATAATTAAAATGAATGTTTCAGCAATGCCTGTCCCCAAGCTGACAGTAATGGCACTGGAAACAGATAGGTGAGGAAAATAAAAGCTAATGAAACTGGACCAGAGTTGTCTCAGAACTGACTTTATTCCACATGTGCATGAGTTACATTTAGTAATATTTAATAGTAAGCATATAACTATTATTACACTCATAAATTAATCTTTGCTGACAGTGAACGGTTCATTACTGGTTACTGAGAGTCAGAGTTTAACACTACACAGACAAGCAGCCAAAACCTTTTAGCTCAGGGACAACAATCATTTTCAAAAGATGACAGTGAAAAATATCCCACACATTCAATTCAAAAGGTCTTTGGATGCAGCCCTGTCACCTTTTGAGGGACACCTCAAGACAGCTTTCTGGTGGAAGCATAGGCATGGGTGCCCCACTGGGCTCCCTCCAAAGCACACGGGAGGCTGCGCAACCAAGTGTGCCTATGGCAATGGCATTAAGGCAGTACCCAGCTCAATCTGCCATCAGGGTGGCTGAAAGGCGCCCATATGTCTGGGAGCTGAGCAAGTCAGGGAGTACCATATGTTCCTGACTGGTCTTAAAAAAAAAATTAAAAGAAGTGTTGATTCAGTCTTTGGGACAGGGACTAGCTTTGAGTACTAATGCTTAGTTTGATCTCTAGCCCCCCAAAATGGCAGTTTTCTTTGTTATGAGGCTCTGTGAGAATATAAGACCACCACCAGAGTACAGAACGCTCAACGTAAGTTGGCACATGGAACAATTTTGTGTTAAAACTGAAAGAGAAGCACAGGAAGGTTTATGCACAGTATGACCAAGAAAACATCCCTCAAAACATCTTTGTTTCTGAATAAAATGGCCAGCTGGGAACAATATCAGAAGAGACATAAAAAATAATTAAAAAAGACATAAAAACTTATCATCTGATTAGTTACATGATCAGGGTATAAAGCCATCCGAAATAACAAAATATTCAGGAACTTATGCTTTATAATCTAAAGAAAATGCTTATAAGAAACTAGTACTCCTCCAACCTAATAATAGCATTAGAACAAGATCAGGAACACGAATACTGAATTTATCAAGGAAGTCCTGAAAGGAAACAAAGAGCTGAAAGTCATAAGGATGTAAAGGAAAGAGAAAGAAGCCAGTGTGAACAGCTAGATAAAGGTGGAAATCAAGTGCCAGTCAAGCCCTTAATAGAAAGAACTATGACCAGGACTGAGGTGAGTTGTACAGCTTGGAGCTGCTGCAAGTTATTCTTCCACATCCCTGGGAGATAAAACTTTGCTCCAAGGCCCATCTTCAGAAGAACTCTTGTAAAATGATTGCACTAAAAAGAAGTTGGTCAAAAAGCCTATATAATTTCCCAAGGCATTTATCCATTTTCTTTTATTGACCTCTAACATCAGCAGCAAATGTGCAGTTGTTTACTAAGTGCTATGGTATGGTTTTAAAATGCCATAGAAAGTTTTACAAACTCCACTGGTTTCTGTGAGGATTTTCTATGCAGAAGGACAAAAGTCAAACCAACCAAAAACAAGAAGGAAGGAACAAAGAAATACCTGGAAGAGATAGAATCAGTATTTATATTGGTAGCAAATGACTGATACTCAAACATACTATGGAAAGTATATTGCAAAGCTGAAACAATGCAACAGAGGGGTTTTCCTCTAAGGAGGGAAACATAAACGTCCTCATCTACTTTTACCAGTGTGTCTGTCTATATACCAGCTTTATAACAGAATAATAGAGAGCAAGCCACGGGGCTTTCTAGTTTTAACCAGTTGTGATGACATGCACACATCCCAGTCCCACGACATGAATTATCCTCATTTCTTCACCTCATCACAGAAGTACATGCATAAGAAGAAGCAGACGAAGTTGCTTTGATATTATCAAGTAAGGCGGCAGTGCAGACAAAGACAAGAACTATTAGGCATGAAACAGATAATAAGGCACCAGGGACACAAATGACAAATGTCTTATCCTTACCATGAAAGAGAAAGGTTTAAGAAAAGAAGTCACAGTTCGTTTCTATATGACTGCAGTAAGGTGAAACTCAGCCTAAGACAATAATATTAAGCAGTAGCCCTAGATATCCTTTTTCTACAATGAGCCTGGGGAACAGAGCTCTTAACTGATAATTGTTTATTACACACATAATATTCTGATTGTGCACAATACTGTTATCTCACCTAAATTCTTCCACAGAAACAGCAAATTGCCCGCCTGACCCATCACCTGAGGAATGTTTCATCACTGTGGGCATTTTTATTTTGTTAATATGGAGATTTATAGTGATTTGGGCAGAAAATTTAAATTTCAGTTTTCTCTTCCCAAACCTTAATTTTGCATCCCTTTCTAGCTAGTCCCCATATAGCATTCATCCAAATTCTAAAACCAAAACACCTAGATCTGACATAGTACCCTTGCTGGTGGAAAAAAACATATCTCTGTTGGGTGATGCATTTTGTCCTAAGATAAGTTTCTAATGTAGGTCAAATTAAATGCTTTCTGCAGGCCCCTGTCTCTCCTCATTGGCTACAGAAGGAACCTCATGTGATTAGCTCAGCTTCAGATGTCTCCTGCTAGACACTGAAAGCAGGCTCATATAGATGTCTTGAAAATCCTGAGACCCTGATGCTTGTCCTTGGGTTGTAGTCAATGGGGCCTAATGCATCAGAAATGCAAGCGTCATCTAGCAGTCTATATGCTCCTGGTTATCCCAGGTTTCTGCTTTGTTCTTAGTGAGACCAAGGGAACAACTCTAAGTGGATACCCCAAAAAGTCAGATCAGTCTGCAGGGACTTTGTGAAAATCAAGACTCCTGTTTGGAGCAGGTAATGGAATTGCTGGAACATTTTTCATGCAGTAGGTAATAATAATGAAGACGAAGTCACTGATATGAATTGAACAAAGATATTGCTGGATAAGTTTTGTGCATTCAAAAGGTGTGCTTTTGTTAGGTTCATTGGGGTACAGTGCTGTATTACGGTAGCAAGCAGTGCTGCTCAATAGAACCATATTTGTAGAACAAATCAGCTGTTGTTGAGGAACCCAGGCCCACAGTGCCCTCATTTCGGGTGGGTTTACTATGGACTAACTCTCCAGACTGAAGGCCCATTAGTGGCTGGAGCATGCTGGCTATGTTACAGGAGTGCTTCTTACATTTTAGCTTCATCTACTAAAAATATGCTCCAAAACCATTCTGAAATGCGAAACAAAGTGTAGTGAATAGCATGGTGAAGAGATTTGCTTCAAAAGTGCCCTGCTGATCTGAGTTAAAATAACTCAGACACACCCACAATTTCAGTTTCATTGAAAATCTCAAGACCTGAAAGAAAATGTTCACGCTGAGTCAAAGTGAAGAGCCAAAGCATTTTCTTCCCTCTTCCCTGAATAACAGGTCTACAGTATTTTATTTCAGAAAGAGTGGGAACAATTTGTTCTTCCTATAATGATGAAATGATTTCCCAGGATCTATGGGAGCAGAAAGGCAAGGCTTCTCTACCTACGGTGCACAGAGGACCACTTGGTTTGGGAAATGATCAGGCAGCTTGCCTGGGAATGTTGTCAAGACATCAGACAAGTTTCAGATAGAAGTTTTGTCATAAGTGGTAAGTCATCACCGTGTCCTTTAGAGTTCATTGAATCAGCATGTTTTGTCATGTTGCATTGAAAAGTTCTCAAATAAGCCATAAATGTGGCCAAATTTCTACATCCCTGTAGAAATAAAGAACAGAGCACACACTGGCTAGTGATGGTCTTAAAAAGCAATAACTTTGAGAAGACTTTGTCCATGTTGGATAAACAACTGAACATTATCTCCTACTGGTTATTTCCTGACTGTTGGGGAATAATGTATTTCTTAAATATAGGTGTTGGAAGGTGGTATTGTCTTGGTCTATAGTGTTGCAAAAGATATCACTGATATCTTGTCTAAATCTGGAGTTGAAGCTTTTGAGAAAATGACATTTAGAAAAAAACAGTCAAGGTTGTCTTGCTCTGACATATCCATGAAAGGGAAACTTGGGAGTGATCCTTAATTCGTACAATTTAATGAATTCCTCAGCATTGCTTTACAGGTTGGGGATACCTCTCCTTCTCCACTAAAGTTAACACAGCCTGAGGCACAATGAACAGTGTAACAGAAATAATAAACAACATTAATAAACTCGCCAGGTTTTCAGATTTTCTACTGCTTTCAGCCTAGCTAAAACATATGGCACTCCTGCACTGATGGTGTATAAGTAAGTAACATTAATGTATGCAATCTCTATCCAAAAATTCATTAGGGTTTGAGTTTGAGCTACCATATTTTCACATCCCAAATCAAGGCCAAAATACTTGGCAAGACAATTTTCTTTCTTTCTTTCTTTCTTTCTTTCTTTCTTTCTTTCTTTCTTTCCTTTTTTAACTGAATTCCTTTATCTTTTTTGCTTTGTGTGTGAATAGACCGATCTCACCTGTTCTCCTCATGTGCGTAAATTTATTGACACAATGAGACTACTTTGGAGAGAGCACTGGCTGCTCTGGGACTACTGGTGTAAAGCAAAGCAAATCTGACACCATTTCAATAATTTTATGACATTACAGCTGCTTTCCTCCCTGCTGTTTTTGTGTCTCCCTCCACAAGCCTATATCTCCTGTCCTCGATTACCCTTGCCGGAAAGCTGACTGCCATCTAGCGATCCCTTTAACCACCTTATTCCCTTTTGTCACTTTACAATATGCTTGTCTTACAGCTCCAGTCTTTTAGTTTATAGCCTGCCGTCTTTCTCTTTTTCCCCAGTGTTATGAGCAATATCAATTATAAAGCATTGAAACACAGCCTACCAATCCCAGCAAAGGACAAACTAAATGTGATATTAAGTCATAATTTTAGTCCACATAATTTTTTTCTCCTTCTGTATTTTATAGAAAGGATATTGGATTTCTGTGTTTCACCATAACCTTGCTGTCAAATAAAATCCCTCAGCAAGGGAGAAGGTTGTTTAACCCACCAGCAATGAACCATTGACTATGGCTGAATGTATTTAGCACTTTATTATGCCCATCTACCCTGGTACAGGCTGTCCGTGCTTTTTGGTTGTTTCTCTGAGTGACTTGGTACAGCTGCCTGTGTGCTGAGAGAGCAGGGTTCAACTGTTTGCAGCACCTTTAAAAAAAAACCTGCTCGGAGCAAACCTTAATGAGACCATGCTGCAAAAGGAAGTATCCTCTCTGAACAAGCCCTTAAATGTCAGCCATCCCACAGCAGGTACATTCCCCAGCAGCAACAAAATGAGATACCATATATAGAAATACGACCCTTATCTGAGCTGTTTAGTCACCTCGTCCAAATTAGATGCAAACTGTCCCTAATTCATTAACATCTGAGCAAGGCTCAGAGGAGGTAAAACACTCTCTAACTACTGAGAATCATGATAATTAATTTCCGAGTCCCATCCAATTAAAAAAGAACTTCAAAGGGACTTTAAGCAGGGAAATCTGAGATGTAAGATATTTCAAATATGAGATATTAAAATCTCTCCCTATACAATCCTAGATATTCTCACTTAAGGAAGTGAAGGTCTTCCTGTCTTTTTGTCTGTGTGTCTGTTCGGGAATGAGTAGAGGAGGAGGAGGAGGAGAAATTAAATATTTTACAGTGGCAGGTGAACAGGGTGCTCTCCAGACTGACAGGTGACCAGTCTGCATAAAAAAACAACAACCGTGAGACTAATGTTTTGATAGCAGATTTTTCCATGCATCAGAATCACAATCATATTAAAGAGACAGGTGGTCAAAAACACTAGAGAAATCATTGTAAATTATTCAATGCTTTCAGGGAATCCCAGACATATGTTGATGCTGGGAGAAAAGCTAAAAGCTTGATTTTTCAATGAGCAGGGAAAGAAGGGAGAATTTGTCTGATGACCATGTGACTATAGGAAATGCAAATAGTATCAAGGCATTATGAATAGATCTTTTTATAGACAGAAGCATCACTTACATCTTGGTAGCAACGAGCCAAACCTGCAATGCAATATATCTGAAGTAGCCATATTGAGCATCCAGGTCAGCTTGATAGGTCTGGGACTGAAATAACCTAACTAGCTTTGAAAATAGCTCAGGTGAGATCAATCATTTCATTCCTCTTAGAGCAAAGGACTTCCCAGAAGAATTGAAGAAACAAGAATGTACAGATACCTAGAAAATAATGCACCTAGGAGTGATTTTGCAAATGACCTGAATGCAACTCCAGCCTCTGCCATTGCTCTCTTGGGTGATGAGATATAGTCGTTATCCTCTCTCCCTGCCTCAGTTTTCCATTCCATAAAAGGGGCTAATCAATGCAGCTTTTGTGAAGCACCTATGGAGGAAAAGCACTCTTTAAAAACAGTTTCCTCCAGGTATGTCTATGACAAAGTCAGTGCCAGGACAACAGGTCACGGTCATGTTCCTACCTCAGTTTCAAAGTACCTTGAAAATCTCTTCCTAAAAGCTAGGTGAATGGGTTGAGCTGTACGTCTCCATGGCTATTCTGCTAGCAGTACCTGGGCTGCCTGTTTGAGGCCAGCATGCCTACAAAAGCTGAAGTCATGGGATTACTTTGTGAGTAAGGCACCCTCTCATGCTGGGCATTTGTATTGCTCACAAAAAGTTTCTGCACCTAGCAATTTGCTGCTAAACGTAACAGAGAATAGTGGAGATGTTTCAATACAGCTGTAGCGGCAGGTAGCTTAGCAATAATCAGTCACATATTGTTCTCTTTTCACAAAGATCAGTTCATTTCCACATTATGTCTCTGTGTCTATCTTATTGATTAGTAATACATAGCACAACCCAGAGAAGCCACTCCTGGTCAAGCGCAACTCCTAGTTAACATACAGGAAAATGTGCAGACAAAAAGACACTATGCAAGCAAAGTGCCCAAGGAAAGCAGGAAGCAAAGTCCCTAGGAGGCAGCCTGGTGTCACGTTCCCAGGAGCTGGCTCTCCCGCTTGCGATATTCAGGGCTCTCCCAGTTTGGAGGAGAAGCAAGACGCTGTCCCAAGGCAACCCGAGCAAGAGAGTGGTACCAGGGAGCTCTCACACGAAACAGGCTGTCCTTGAGAGACAAAGCCCCTCTCGGCAGAGGCCATTTTTAGCACCGACTGCAGTAGGAGTCATACTTCGTACAACAGCAGCCAGCATCACAGAGAAGCATTCAACTTGCAGATTGGATTAGTTAATGGACTGCTATTCCACTGCTGTCTCTGCCAGCTGGCCAGTCAATGTCTTTAATAGTATTATGGAAACTAGGCATTTGCTGGATACCTTTATGAACTAAAGTAGCTTTCAAGACCCTTAGATAAAAAACAAAACAAAACAAAAAACCCTGTGATGGAGTCAGAAACATTTCCTCTCTTCCTGGGATAATACAGTGTCAGTATATGGGAAATCTCGATAATATTGATTTCCATGTGCTTGAACAAAGGAATTCTTTCATTCCAAAAGATATCTGATATTCCACTCTGCTATGAGAAAAACGTCTAGAATTGTAATGTCATTTGTTTCATGTTGCTTCCAGTGATGATAAAGCAGCTTTTTCCTATTATAAGTGAACATTTTGTAGCTTACTCGTCTTATTTAGGCTATAAAAGGTTTGTCTTGAGATGTTTATTATTTACTCAATACTTAATTGCAGCACTGGAATGTATTCACAAGAAGGCACATACCAATTTTTATTATTAATAAGGTGGTCCTTTTTTGTTGTTTTTAGGAAACAAGCAAACAAAATATCTCTGTTATGTTTCAAGTATTCATCGATCCTTAGGCAAAAATAGAGCAAAAGTTCAGAATAATATGACTGTTATATAATACACATACAGTTTTATTGTAGAATGGCTTTTCTCCATTTATGATTCTGATTGGCTGGTTGGGCAGAAGGAAATTAAGCCATAAAGAATAAGTTGCTATACATGACATTTCATTTTGGGATAAATGGGAACAGAAATGCACAGGCTGGGGTCTCTATACATTCATCTCCCTGGGTATCCAGAAATGAAATGAAATGTCACATACAGCTGCCCAAGCCCTCTACAGCTTATTTCACTATAACATTTTGGTAAAATATAGTATTAAAAGGAAATCCAAAACCTGGACCAATGTTGCTTGAACAGCTTCAGTGTGACCGTGTTTTTTATCACACATTTGACAGCTCTCTACTTTCTCTATCTCTGGCCATTCCTTTTATGTCTCTCTGACTATCATATCATTTAACCCAGCACCAGAAGGGCAACAGTGTGTAATCTCATTGTTTAGAAACTGGGCTGAAAGGTTCTCCCTAAGTTGAGGTGAGCTGAATAGTCCTGCTCCTTGTATTTCTTTGAGCAGGTGCCTAACTAACCACAGCATGACCACTCTATGAGAAATCAAATCTATTCTCTGATCGGCACTTCTGTTTTCTTTTACTTAATTTCCCTTTTCTTGGTACAGGAACAATTAACAAGAGAGAGTGGAAAGAAAATAAATCACTTAAAATACCCCATAACATTAAAAAGTACATATTTAAAATGCAGTTTGATAAGTAGCTCATTTATTCTTTTGCAGCCACCTTCGCTTTTTTCTGCAGTGAAAGAGAACACTTTCTTTTCGTGGCCACTGGGATGCCAGCAGGGGTTTGACTTCAATGAAAGCTACATTTAGCTGTAAATTTAGATGTGGTGCCAAACTGTCATGATTAAAGAATTATATTACTTTGGGTCTTAGAAGGTGAACAGGAATATTATTAAGAAAAAATGGCATTGCTTTACATAGTGAGGCAAAATGTCCTCATATGTATTGTTAGCAGACACTTCAGTCATTTTCTCCTAAATGTAATTTTTTTTTCCTTAATAGGTTCATTGCATTGCTGGTCCGTTGCTGGTCTCCTGCATGGGGCCAGACCAAAGCCCACAGTAGTCCCTAGGACTCCATCTCTTCTCATCAACAGGTGGTGGGAAGATTGGAAGCGAAATGTCCCAGCGGTGACTGCGCTAGAGAAATCAGCAGAATTCCTGATGACTGCTGAAGTGTGGAACCTGCTGATATGAAAAGAGAGAGACAGATTTTTTCCCTGGAGTCGGTAAAAACATTTTCAAAGCATTTTAAAGCTGGAAAACAGTATCTCTTCTTTTCGTGAGAAATTATATATATGTGCATGTGTGTATACACACACAGGCAGGCACGCACTCAAAAATTGCATTTAAAAAAAAAAAAAAAATCCCTGCCTGGTCACATTTCAGGAATCTATTGAGCTTTAGTAAAAATAGAATAGAATTTCAAAATAAAGCAAGTTTTATTGTAGAAGGCTTTTGTCTGTCTGTAATTCTGACTGGATGGTTGGACAGGAGTGTATTCATCCATGAAGAATATGCCTTAATTTCTTACTTGTCTATTACATATTATATTGTATATAGTATGTCTGCATATTGGGTAGATTATTTTGGTATATATACTTTCAAATATTTATATATTAATTCATGTATACAAAAATGCACTAATATATAATAAAGATTAATTTATATTTATACCAAATACATCTTTTTATGTTTGCATACAAAGATATGTACATATTTACACACACAAATGCACACAAATGTATACAAACATACATATATATGTGTGTGTGTGTATCTGTCCTTTGAAATGGAGTGGATCAGGTATCATCCATGCTATCAAGTCTCCTTCATGCTATCTTGATTATCCTGAATACACCATCTGTTTTAATGTCCTCATTACTCTTATTATTAACACTGTTCTTTCTTTGGATATCATTAATTACCCCAGAGTAAGATGCAGTAAAAGAGTTGTCACGGGCAAAAGAGGCTCAACTTGGGAATTTTACTTTAGTTAATTTATTTCCAAACAACACAAACCTCCCATAACTGATTTGGATATTGAGAACAAGGAGAACACAATTAGCTACATAAAAATCTATCTTTGCCTTTCCATGGTCTCAATTCTCCTTATTTGCACTATGGGTTACAACCGCCCAGCATGGGTTGCCCATGGTTGCAGTCCCCCGGGGCGTTCCTACCTCCTCTGGCATGGAGTTTCCTCCCCAGTCACCCATGTGCATGCTTCCAGCCACAGGGACTGCTGGTTTCTTTCCAAAATATGTCTGAGCAGGTGTGCTCTGTGTTTTGCCAGTTGGATAAAATTTTGGTGCACAATGGTTACTTTGGCACATGATAGTTAATTTTTTTTTTTTTGGGGGGGGGGGAGTCCCACTGCTGTTTTCAAGTGCCTCAGGGCAAGCTGGAAACATTAATACCACACTTGATGGCCCATGACCTCCCCCAACCCAGGCCACCACTGCCACCCCTTACCATTACGGCCTCTAGCATATGCCCCAACCTGTAACACATTACCCTTACAAATGCCACCCCTCACCCCTGCAAAACAGATATTTAAGACTAGATGACAGCATTATAGCTACGACAGCATATAGCTATTACACATATAGCCATTACAGCAGCCAAACGACTCCCACAGCCCAGGCTGCGGGCAGAACAGATGCATGGACTGAGGTACTGCTATGTATATTGGCTCTGAAGAGACCCGCACGCAAGCTTTTTTCTGCAGTTCACAAAGAGTAGGGCAATGGCTGAGGTTTTTCTATAGGGTGAAAATACTAAGCATAATTTTTCAATTATTCCTCAGGTAGGAAACTATCAAACATTTTCTTTTTCCAGTGTCACAGTGAATGTAGTGACCTGAAAGGAGAGCAGGAATCAGTATCACCAACGCTGGCCCAGCGCCCATGAGGAATGGGAAAGGTGCTGACAACTTCAGTTAGAGAACAAATATAGGAAATGTTACCTGGGGGAATGGCACAGCTATCGTACATGAAGATGTGGGCCAGTAGACCTGACCAGGCCAGCGCAGACCCTCACCAAACTATAAAACTGAAGTAAAAGAGGCAGAGTGCTGGGGATGGGATGCAGAGAGGACCACCTGATCCACGCTACACGCTGCATAGCGATGCTTTGTGTGAAGAATGAATCAGTGCTTTAAATAATATGCACTCTTCTCAAGCAGATATTTGCTTCTGTGGGTGCTAACCCAGCTGTCCGTGTAGGCTAAGATCCTACATTGCTGTCCCTACTACCAAAGCCTGTTGTTAGAGGCTCTAGTGAATCAGCTCCTCCATTGGAATCATATATTGTGTTTGTGATATGCACTGCATTTCCTTGCCTGCAGGTGTCATCCACCCTGGACATCTGAGCTATCCATGCAGGATGAGGCAGGTATGTGCAGCTCCTTAAGGAATGAAGAAAAAGGAGAAAAATATTGTGCTGAGCACCTCTGAGTGCAGGGAGCAAAAGAAGAGCAGTGAGCGGTTTTCTGCCAGCACAGGGTGGGAATCTGCACTGTGCTCAAGCCAGGGCTGCAAGGAAATAGGCATCCTCAGGGGCTGAGGCTCAAAGCTGTGAACTCAGTCAGGATAAAAGCTAGCTGCATAACCACCTTCACCCCCCGCAGCTGCCCAGCAGCGGTACAAGGCAACGAACCTAGCTTTTCAGGCCTTCCCACGCTCTTCGCGCCAGTTCCAGCCCCTTGCTTTCACCATGGTAGGAGCAGCCCTCCCCTGCTCTGGCTTTGTTTGCGCCGCTTGGGAGGCACAATTCAGCACGGTGCTGAGGGGCCTTAATACAGCTCTGCACCAGCCCACCAGCCAGCAGCTGAGGCCTTTTCTATGTCCTCCCTGTCCTGAATCTGCCTTTGGTGATGTGCCAGCTATCTACTCCAGCTCCAAAGATGTACTTGTGTTGACTGCACCTCCAGAGTCAGTCTCTGACTGGCGATGTGGACTTTTGCCATTCTCTATTTCTGTGACTGGCTAATTTATGTCTGCTCACCATTTGCTTTGAAGCCTCGATTCCTTTGTTGCAATGGACTGTCTACCCTCTCTAACTCATCATTAAAGCATGCATTTGCGGCAGCAAACTATCCCTCCCTCTCCTTAATGAGAACAGTCCTGGCTTGTCAGTCTCTGCACAAGGCTATCTGTGGAAAGATGTATTGTGGTGACCCAAGATTTTAAGGTAGTGATGATCCCTTCTAGTCTGCTTTGCTTTGGTCAACACGTTTTTAAAGCTTTCCTGTACAAAATGCTCCTTTCCAATCACAAGTCTTCTCTGAGTGTCCTCTAGACAGCCTCCACAAGTCAAGAGAATAGTAATGAGCTGTGATCTCTGCTGCACCCAGAAAAAGTGAACAGGCTTTCTCATATTTTAGGGAGGTGGAAGTGGTATAATGAGGCTGCAATGTGCTTCTGCTGTTCCTCTCTATCATTATACACTTTTCACTATTTCATGCACAGTCTCAACTAGTAATCTGTGCTATGTATTCGGACTTTTTTCAGTATCTGTCTATCTCATGACAGCAGGGATAACTGCTTGGCCCTATTAAACAAAATCATTTCTTGCACATACCAATCCTATCATTTACATGATATAAATGTCTTTTGCATTCAGTCTTTGAAATCTGGCCAGTCCTGGATAAATAGGTGGTTTCTCTGCCTCCAGCTTGTTTCATGCTGCATTTGACTGCCTGGGTCCTGCCCTCTGAAATAGACAAATGAGCCATTTGCAAGCAACATACATACACTTTGAGGTGCTTTCTTCCATTTATGCTTTTCCTGGGAAGGACTTTATCTTCATCCCATGGAGTCCTAATGACAAGAGTATGAGGTGCATGTGGCAATGGCTTCTTAGTGATCTTATCTAATAGCCTGCAGTCAGACTATGCATCCGTACTATGCCCAGAGGTCCCATACTAGCATCCTTCTGTTCCAAGGAGAAGAGCCAGCAATTTCCGTTTTAGCTGAGCAAATCCTTTCCTTGTGCCTCCTGGGCCTTCTTTTGGCATATGTGCAGGTCAGTGACTTTGCATCACTGCTGCTCTCGAGCTCCACTACAATCCCAAACTTGAGCTGCAGCTGCCCTGCAGGGCTGTAACACTGGAAGACCCGGTGTTGACTTCGGGCTTTCCCTAATCCTACAGATGCTCCTCCTTTGGTCCTTCCCCACTCATCAAATAGTGACTGTTTTAATGGTTCTTATGCTTCTGACATGTGATGTGCTCATCTGTGGATGGCAGACCTTTTGGGTATTGGCAGCAAATTTAGTTTAAAAAGCACCACAACTGTCTCATTACTGATGGTGCCAAGACTAATCTCTGTCAGTGTCAAATCTGGTAGCAGTGCCAGGGACTTACCATTTCTACCCTAACTTGAATTTTAGATCTATTCTCTTCTTTTTAATCCAACCTCATCCATTTATTCCTTTTCCCTTTGTGCCTAATCATGTTCTGAGGAATCCCATTCTCTTTATGATTCTGAATCAAGACAGGCAGTCCTATTCTCTCCTTAAATCCTAACCTTGGGATGGTTAAATTTCTTCTTTTCACCCTGAACCTGATGATGTGGACCTCTCTGCTCTCTAATCCCTGCAGAGAGGAAACAAACAGTGTGCATTCAATTACATGCCGTCAGGACACACAGTTTGTGTTTCTATGCAGTGGATCCACATGCATGTGCAGGAAACTATGTCAGCTTCTGGTAAAATGAGCCTATGGACAGCACATGTCCAGGAACTCCATTTATTGTGGATAAGTAACTTTTCTTTCTTATTTTCACTCTATGCTACAGAGTTTTTCATTGTTATTTCCTACCTACCTTGCAATAATTGTGTGAAATTAATCAGTAAATGTTTGCAAAATACTCCAGACATAAAACTGCTAGATAAGTACTAAGTATAATTTAAATTAGAATTAATAACAATAATAGAACTAGATTGAAAGCCTTTCCATGGCCACCATACTTGTTTTCAGAGGGAGACCTTAAACTGACCTGCATATTTAGCAAGTTACAGCTACACAGTGTAGATAATTAAAAATAAATTACTACCAGGGTTCTAAAAGTAATTGAAAATCATGTTAATAAATTTAGAAGGGGAAGACAAAAGAGCCCGGTGCAAAAAACAAACTAGCTCAGCCAGCCAGGGGTTGCCAGCTGAACAAGTGCAAAGGACTGTAAGCCTACAATATATAGAGCAAATCTGTAAATCTCCAAATACCACTGGCAATTCTTATTACTTGCCAAAAGATCTGACCTCTTAAGAAATGGAGCAGAATCAAACGTGGCCAGGTGTGTCTAGCAGGAAGCAAGATGCAACCTCCCCTTGAGACAGAGCAGAGTGCAAAATATGATGACAGTAGTTAGCAGGCAGATCAGGTCACGCTCTATTTGGGTTAAGTGCTGTTGGAAGCTGAAAGGAACTTCACCATCTTCTGTATCACAGAATCAGAAGCACTGAGATGGTTGATTGTAACATGCTGCAGACACAGCTACTGGGTTAAATTTGCCCCCTCTCTAGCTCTGGCTAGGACCTGCCATCCAGCAAGTCCAATTTTTACCACTTGAGCTTAAAATAGAGGTCCCAATAGAGCTTATCCAGCAAAGGACTTGCTCATGTGCGTAACCTGAAGTTACACAAGCAGTCAGGCCTCTGTCAATGAGCCAAAGGAGAGCGATATAAGTCCACATATATCCTGTTTCCCTGCAGCTCTGAACATGGCAGATTTTCATCTCTTCATATCAGGGTGCAAGGGTCTTCAAAGCCTCTTGGGTGGCCAATAATACGAGGCAAACAGCTGTTGTACTACTGCAGCTCCGCTCCCAAGACCTGCTCTACACACTGCAGAAGTTTGGCTAGAGGGGTTGAGCAGAAGTGCTGCCTGCGAAGAGCAAAGACTCAGGCCATAATTTGAAAGTAAGAGGACAATAAGTTTTCAGGATTAGCATGGCATGACATTTTGTGGTTCAAAATCCTGTTGGTGCTACCAACTGCCTTTAGGGAAAAGCTCTCGAATCATTAGGAATCAGATGATTCAGACACAGAAAGAAGAGACAAGGAAGAATAAGAATTAAAATGTCCCAAATATTGTCTTTGGATATTTAATGGCTTGCTTGGGCCAAACAGTCTTCCCAGTTCACAAGGTAGGATAGGAAGAAGGAAAGACTGAGCAATAACTCTGCTAAAAGCCCAGGCACTGAGAAAACACTTTATCTGCCTATTATCTGGGTTTGCCTTTTATTTGTTTTTTGTCTTTTTTTTACCCAGTTAAGACCCTAAGAGAAGTGTCCAAATTTTGTTAGGAGAAGAGAAGCTTGAAGGAAGCGAGAATCCTGTCCAGAAAGAAGAGGATAGATACCAAACTCTAGAGAAGCCTGGGGTCAAGAGGAAGACATTAAAATGAAGGCAGAACTTAGGCAAAAAAAGAACTGCCAAAAAGAAAATTAATTTAGCATGGTAGGAAAGAAAACCCAGTACTGTGCTAAGAAAGAGAAAGGGAATCAAAGCAGAAATCTCAGATGAGGCAGAACCACCTGTCCTTCTGCAGATGTCCATCAGCTACTACAGAGATGAGAACAAGACAAGAAAGAGAGAGTCTCAGTAGAAGGGAGTGAACAGAGGTGCTGCAGAAAGTGGTACTCAGGAGATGGGTCACTCACTAACACGAAATTTGTGCCAGCCCCATAGTTGTGCAACTGTGCTGCCACCAGTACTACTAAAGATTTTCTTTCCTCATCTCTAATTTTAATTTCTGTGCACATGGCTTCAGCAATGCATGAATTATTATTAACAACAATGGTGTGATTGCTCTTCATCTGCATAGACTCTGTCATTCAGCCCTTTTCTAATCCCTGCTAGGTTGCTCACTCCCTAAGCTTGGCAGCTGAGAGCTGCTGCACTAAATGTCAGTGAAATGAGAGTCTTGACTGTTCATGGTTTAATCAATAATAGATTTAGGAGATGAAGTTGCCCATGCTCTTCATTTTTGAATCTCAAGCCCCATCTGCTGCTCAGTCACTGATTTGGTCTCTCTCTTGTGAATACCTCCCTGATGATCTTCCATTGTTTACTCCTAGTAAAATACTTGTCACTCAAGAGTTCAGTCAAGTACATACTTTTGCAGTCTTACCAATTACAGAAAACATTGGCATTGCCAAAATGCTCTCTCTTTTGCATCATAAATGCTGCGTGATACCACATAAATGTTTATTTTTGAGCATTTTTCACCCAAAAGAAATCTTTAGGAAGACTGCAAAATCAGACAGAGAAGATTTGGATGAGGAAATCTTCCCTCTCTATCTAATATTTAACTTTCTGCTGATGAACTTCTTCTGCACTTCTAGAAAGTACATTTCCATAAGAGAGTCACTCGCACAGTCTGCTGCACATAAGATCTACAGAATTGGGCCAGAAATGAGGACAGAGGCCCACATTCATTTCATTTTCTGTCTTTTGCTATTCTAGTGCCCCAGCTGCGCATAGAAAGCAGGCATGAATATATGAGGCAACTCTCATGGCTTTTCTTAGGAACAGCCCCAGTTCAGCAGTTGGCTGCAAACTATTAATATAGATGCTCCAATGCTGACAATTAGGAATAGGCAAGGACACACATAGGCTGCTGTCTGCACTAAGCATCCCAACAGCAAAGCGTCTGACTACTGCTTGTCTCCACAAGATTTTAACTGGTCCAGCTGCACCAATTGCTCTCTGCTGACTGCCATCAGAACTGCTGTAAGTGTAAACAAGCCTCAAACCTTCTTCAGGCAATATATTTCCATGCACACAATAATAACGCAGGAATTGTACAAGTATGGGCACTCTATTCTTAGGCACCACTTTCTGGTGTCCACTGAATTGTGATTTCTGCTCAGGTGATGCCACCCCTGATTCACCCTAATGCCTAACAAGAACATTTACTGCTAGGGGCAAGGCAGGGGGATTTGAGCAGCTTGGTTTCAGGAGTTTTACAATCATCTTCCAATAATGTTTCAGTGTATTATCATCTCCAGGACACAGCAGAAAAAATCTGCAAAATCTGTTGTGTTGCTTTAATCAACAACACTCTCTCTCTCTCCAAAAAACAGACCAGCAAACAAAGAAAACTTACTACCAGATCTGAACTCCAGAAGAACAGCTCTGATTCAACCATGATGTAAATGGCTGCAAAATCCCCAAGGCAAATGAAATCCCACCTTTTTACACCGGGATTAAGCATGCCTCAGAAAAAACAGCTCTTGCTTACAATAAGGCTACTCAATGTTATCGGCACATAGAGGAGTTCACACTGAAATGCTGAAAATCAAGCAGAACAGAGGTGGGATACCCACAGTCCATGGGCTTAGCACACACTATGACTTCATTTCATGCCAGCTACAGGTGCATCATTTGTTTTTAATCATATTCATGTGAGATAACAGTAAAGTGCATGTTGATGCACGGCGGCTCACGATGGAAAAGCACACTTGGTCTGAATGTCTAAGGAAGGCACTGGTGCAAACACAGTTCCGTGTGTAACTACAGAGGATGAAACTGTAGACTAACTACAGAGTGACTTTTTTAAAAGCAATGATATCGATTCAATTTCTAATAATGGATGACAATCTATTACCCCTAAAGCTGCTTGTTGCAGCTGTGTTTATCCTGGACAGGGTTTGTATTGCTTTAACAATACAAGTCTTGTTAAGGGAAAACAACTTTTGCATACAGACCTGAAAATTGAACTCAATGTCTTAAGTGGAATGGATGCACCCACTAGAAGACCTTCTTGCTGCAGTTGTGAAGAGGAGCATTTTCAACTGTGTCTTTAGCTTTTCCTCCCTCGCATACTGCGTATTGCTACTTAGTCATCGGTCTAATTGCAGCATATTGGCGTGAATATTGGATGATGATTTGGAGATGCTTTGCACCTCAGGAAAAATAATTGCAGCATGACCTCAGGTTTAAACTATCATCTTATTCTTATGCATGGCAACTACTTTATTCCGTATTTTTTAATAGGGCTAACACCTTATTTCCTCCAACTCATTTATTGGAAACTGCTGTATGAATGAGATCTGGCCATTTTTTCCCTAGGCCCAATAGATTGCTAGTCCATCTCTTTAATGTGCATGTCCTCCCTTTATAGCATTTTAGATTCTACCAAACCTGATTATCTTGGGAAAGTGAAAGGAAGCCCTGCTTCTGTTTACAGCTTTAGTTGTCCATGATGAGAAATACAAAAGCTTAATTCTACATTCTACTATGTTTGAATCTGGTGGTGCCTGCATAAAACTGGTGTCATAGAAGAGCTAGTCGAGCCCTTCACTTCACATTTCCCACTCACCTTTTATCTCCAATAGAATCATATATGCAGCAGCTGCTGTGTATGTACAGAATTACACACCATCACATTTCTTTTACAGTTTAACTGTCCTGTCATATTGTATTGTACCCCTGCAACATGGCCTGTACTTTTAAAAACTGCAACAAAGCACAGTACAACCATGCCACAATAACAGACAAGTACAAATAATGGAGAACATAAACAGTTAATTGGAATTTGCTGGCATGTGCCCACACTGAACAAAGGTGAAATGGAGGCATCTGCATTAAATTGGTGTATAATATAAACTTTTAATATCATGTTGTGAGAGAGGTCTATCTTTATTTCTTATATGTTTTCAGATAGATTGCTAATTAAAAGCAAACAAAATGTTTTCTTCCCAGCACATATTTTAATTGAGAGATATGATTGGAGTCAGATGCATTTTTACATATGCATCATTTATTTGCCAAGTAAAAATATGTTTTGGACTACCAATATTTGAATTCTTGCCAAAATCCATGCATATTTACAGCTGAAATCAAACATATTTTGGTGGGGGATGCAAGTCTAATCATTTCTTTTTTAGTATTGGAAAAATCAAAATATTTAAACTTTTGAAACTAACCATATATAGTATTCTTCTAACAGCATTTTAAGACTAAATTCAGCTAAACTGTAGTTTTTAAAGGATGGGAGAAACTCATGAAACCAAAATGAAATATTTCATTTGGGGCTGAGCGAAAAGGATTTCTGCCACTTGAAATGCATTTTCGTAATTATATTTTTGTTTTAGTCACCAAGCCAAAAGATGAAATACTATCATTAGCAAGGCCGTAGATTGATCCATATTCAGCCACGGCATTATTGGAATGGGCTTGGAGATAGAAGGTGCTTTGTCAAAGACAAGTCGAACAATGCTCGGGAGACAGCTGCTTTAGCACAGGTACACGGCTGGGAACAAGAATGTTGTATCATTCTTGAAAGCTCCCCTTCCCTGCTAGGAAGCAATATGTGCATGCTCTGTAACCCACCCTCCTGGAGAAGACTATCTGTGTCGGCAATCAGCTGAGTTTATGAGAAGAAAAGGGAGTAGACAGTGGAGTGGAGTCTAATAACACTCCCTGTTCTGGCACAGGGAAGAAACAGATTAAACTCCTGATGGTTCCCAGGACCACTAAGATACCTACCAGTATCCTCATGCAAAATTAGAGGGGTCTTCAAATCCCAGAACAGCATCTCGGTGGCTAGATGACACGATGGAGGCTGCATGGAAGGGACCAGTGGTGACAAGATGGACAAGTCCTACAGACAAAGACTGACGGACTGAGCTGGAGAAAGGGAAAAGCTGGTTTCAGCCCGCCACTCTCCCAGTGGCTACACAGCCCTGGCACTGCCAGGAGCCAGAAGCAGAATATTGTCATGCCTCAGACTGCAAGGGTTTATTACGGCTTTCCAGGAAAGTGTTAGGACACCCTAATGATTGATCGAAGGACAGATATTATTTTGTGGCAGACTACTGGGGCCCAAAGGAGTTCTGAGCAAGGGCTGCAGTCACTGCTGCTGCTCTTATGATACAGGGAGAAGAAATGAAGGGAATTTCTCTGAGACTGGACTCCTTATTCTCAGAACTGGTCTGGGTACAACGCAAATGATGTACACTGAAGAAAGATGTAGACTTTATTTCCTTTTTCTGATAGTTTCTGTGTCAGGCACTTTTTCTGCACTCTGTCCTGTTGGTGTTCTCCAGCAAATAGTTTATCTATGGAGATTACCTAATGTATGTACAGTACAGCAAGAGGCTACCTCTGAGTAGAGGCATATTTCCAGATTACTCAGTTCACCTTTTTATATGGTTAGCTTTACTCTTGTTTACTCATGCTTTGCCCAGTCAAGGTATTCCACAGACTTTACAGTTAACTGAAGATGAGTGATATATCATTTAAACGATCCTTCTGCTAGATTAGAACTACACACAGTTTCTGTGCTGTCAGCCTTTAAATCTCCAAGACCACACAGATGGTCCCTTTGGATCTAGATGATGCCATACATATTTGTTTGAATGTTCTTCCCTAAGTCGTGAAAGATCATACACTGTAGATTTGTAGTCTCTGGAGAAATTGGTACTACTTATCTAACATTACAGTAGACAGGGCCCAGTGCTATGAGTTAACAACCATCTTGCAGTTCTATAAAACCATAGCACATTTTTTTTCTCTTCTTTCTTTTTTTCCTTTTTTTTTTAAGTTGTAGACTTCATTGGCCTTAAAAAGCTTTTCAAATGAATTGGGAAATGCAGTCATAAATATGCTGAAGAAAATCTAGACAGACATTCATGAGTACCCTTCCTGCTTATCTTCTCCATTTGCAACTGATCATTTGTAGGAGAACCAATTCTGGCCAGGGCCTGAATGTCAGTTTTTATTTCTTTCTCCCCTCCTTAGCTTTATGCCTGACCTAACATGACACCAGTTTGTCCAAAAGGTGGCACTGCATCTTTGAGCATTTCATGAACTGAAATTGCTCTGGTGCAGAAGAGGTCTTCCATATAAATACGTAGAGCTGTTTTGCAGATTTGATAAGCATTTCTGCTAAATTTTCAACCATGCACTCTCTATAAAGTAAGCCCTTAAAGTTTTTAAAAATTTATAGCTTTGATAAAAACAAAAGCTTGACCTTGAAATTTCTGATATCTAATTTTAATGTAGCTAAAAGCAATTTCTCCAGCCAAGCAGATTCAGGTAAGGGATGGCTCCTCTTTGGGAAGCTTTTTAAGGGAGCTGTAATCCTAAAGGTCTGGAAAAGGCCAACATGTGCTATGACAGGGAAATCATTGCCCCTTCTGATCACTCTCTCTTTCTCAGATTTAGCAGCTGTGGTATGCAGAGAAATAAAATTGACTTTAACATAATAGGTGGAAACTCCTATTTAAGACAGTCCTTTCTCCTCAACCCACGAAGCACAAGCTGCAGCCCCAGTTTTTCAGGCCCTAGGTAGTGTTAGAGGTCTGCGGTTTGGTCTAAGGAATACAGAATTGTCTTTTCCAGAAACTCGTCACAAAGCAATTGGATTTGTGGCATCAAACCACCATGGCTTGTCCAAACTGAGCTCCTTCACTGTGTCACAGTCCCTGTCTCCAAGTTCCCCAATACCACACTGATGCTAGAACCACTGCTAAGGTGACTCTTCAGCTTTTGCCAGCTTTCCCCTGAAGGCCTTTTTGACTCATCCTTGTTGCTCCTTATGTTTCTAGGTCTTGCTAAGACACTCAAAAGCCACTATAGAGCTGTCAGACTCCCACTCTTACTGCCATCTCCTGTCCACTCAATCTCTCTTCCCCTTTTCTCTTCCTTCTCTTTGGAAATCCAACTGTTCATCTCTTTTCTATCTTCAGGTGAGTTCAGCTTCCTTTTCCCCAAATTTTGATGTTTTCTCTACCTCAAGTTCCCCCTTCTTTAGGAGATCAGACTTCAGTTTGCATGTTGACAGTCAGCCTCACTCTAGTCTCTCACTGCTTGAATTTAAATTCCTGGATTGCTGTCAGCTTCCAACTCCTGTTGATTGCCAGAGTTGTTCTCTCAAGTTTGTACTCAGTCTTTGCACACTTTTCAGTCACTTCTTGCTTTTCTTCCTTAGATTTCATTCTTCCCTGTGTCTCAGGGGCCCTTTAATGAATTTCAGTCTCCTAGCATGTTCCTTAGCCTGCCTTTTTATCTGTCACCCTGCTTCTCCTGCCTCCATTCCTGAGATGTTTTCTATCGCTTTATGCCTGACTGTGTGTCCAATGTATATCCTCCATTTTTTTCCCTCTTCTGGCCTATGTTGCTATTGTCTTATTGTTGTGGTCTACACTTAAGACCCAGTAGAGCAAGAAACGCCATGCAGGGCTAATTCAAATGCAGGAAGATGTGCTCTAGAATTGGGAAGGCATCTGAACTTCTTCAAAGCTTGAAGGAGCTCTGTTTTTTTGGAGAGGGGACTGAAGATGATCCAAGCCAGAGAGCCCTAAATCAGAATTCACTGCCAAACTGTTATCTAACTTTCAAAAATACGTGCCATTATACAATGCTTATATGTGAGAAGTGTTTCAGTAGCACTTGGGAAATACAGGGCAGCAGTTGTAACTACTATGTGGCTTTGCGGGTGTTTTGTAATGATCTTCTGTTCCTACTACAGTGGCCAAATAAACAGTGTAAGGTACCATGAAAACTGCCTATATACCTACAGAGATATAAGAGCTACGCATGGGTTATGTATGTGCATTGCCAAAGGTTTATTCTTGAGAATTTATTGTAGCTAGAAAAGTTTTTTTTTTTCTTCTTACTTGATCTAATAACATTCAGGTTTTATTCGGTCTTTTTCTTTTGAGAGGTAACAGTATTGCATAAAAATATCTTTTCCAGTAAAATGATTCTTTAACAATTTGGCCATGACACAAAATCAGATTCCCACCAGAAACATTTCTGCCTCTAAGCATATTGCAGCCAATTTCCTTCCTAATTAATACCATATCCACCTTCATATTCCATTTCAGTTCCCAAACGAAAATTGATGAGGCAGTCAACCACAAACAAGCACAATACACTACCAACAGTTCAATCAGCACAGTGGGAGCGTATCACACTATTAAAGCACAACCAGTGTACATGTTTTCATGTCCCTTGGACATGCCCTGTTTATAGCATGTTGGTATGAAAGCTTAGAATTACACTCAAATTACACTTTTAATGTGACCTATCATTAAAGAGTCAGTTATGTACGTGTCAAAATGAAATTGGTTAAGTAAAATCTTCTCTAAGGAGCAAATTTCAAAAAAAGCAGGGCCTGAGTGGGGAATGGAAGAGAGCAGAGACTGTCTTCCATGCACTGGATAGAGCACAGTACCAGTCCCATGGCATGACATGCCACTGCGAGGCAACCCAGCTGCTAATGGCCCTGCAAAAGAGGGCTTGAAATGAGTTTCCCAAGCTGGAAGGTTGTCCGGTGTCCCTGATCAGCTGAGGTCTGAACTTGCCTATCAACTGTACTGTGAGCAGTGTGATCAACTGTGGTGCTGGTATTTGCAACATAATCACCCGACCTTGAGAACGAAACAATGACTGATCTCTGTCGACCTTCTCGCAGGACCCTTTCTGGTATCTGACATCAGGGAATGAAGTGATATTTAATATATTTAAATATTCGGGCCACTGTCTTCCAAAAAGCATACACTACTAAGTGCCTACAATACAATCCTCCCCTTCCGCTGAGCAGCGCCTGTGTGAAATTGCTTATGGCTTTCCAGGAAATCATACACATTTACCAGAAGAATCCAGACCACCAAGGTCTTTGTATTTCGGTCAAGAGGACACTCTACATTGATTATCAGGCCCACATGCATACAAATTAAAAAGCATCTGTCTCAGAATAGCCCTACATCTGCTCACCTTACCTGCATACAGAAAATCATGGAG
The DNA here is from genome assembly GCF_036417845.1 of Apteryx mantelli. Classification (NCBI taxonomy): domain Eukaryota; kingdom Metazoa; phylum Chordata; class Aves; order Apterygiformes; family Apterygidae; genus Apteryx; species Apteryx mantelli. Next base: position 35,434,679 of record NC_089978.1, read on the forward strand.
GGGAAAATCCTCAAGGATAATGTTTCCAGCTGAGAGAATATTTAGAAAGAAATATGACTTTATTTAAAAGTCACAACACAGAGAGAGAAAAGTGGCTAAGCTAGATATTGGTAATAGTCCTTCAAAGTAGCTGTAATAGCTATGGACATGTTTGGGGGGGGGGTGTTTTTGTTTTTTTTTTTGCTGGGTCTTATCCACCAAGCACAGCTGTTGGTTAGTAAATAAAAAGAATCCTTTTATATAGATGAAAATGCTCTGGCTCTAATGTTTCTAAATCTATTTGCCTAGGTCTAACAAAGTTTATTTTAAAGGGCAGTTTCTTCTTTGCAAATTTCTCAGTAAATAATGTACTATGCATATCTTGGTGGAGGTATTCTCAGAGCTGCCTGTAAAAACTGCTGTAATGCTCCAGAAATATGAGGAATCCCAGCCAGGGGAAGTACATGACAAAAAAACTGCCTTAATTCCAAGTCTAGCTCTAACCAAAGAGATTAACAAAATACTGAAACAGATTAATAGGCACAGTAATAGAGGGAATTGATGTGGGGGGGTGGGGGGGAAATAGATCCCACACTCCCTACAAAGCTCCTTCTCTTAGCAGCATATGACAGCAACTCCCTTTGAAAAGGCCAGTCAGTGAATGCCTGAGCATTTGTTGTTGTTGTTGTTGTTGTTGTTGTTGTTAGACTACAAGTAACTGGTGCTTGTAACAGGCATGACCTAAAAGTCTCTGGATTTGTGCTCCATGCAAAGGAGTATGGCAGGTTTCTCCTACACAGATGTCTTAACGGTGACCCAGAGGAAAGGGAGGACCAATGCTTTCCGGGTCTTTGCTTACCTTTGGTCTCTCCATAGAACAGGCAGTTGATGGCAGTAGTGAAGTTTCTTTCTCGCCATTAATATTACTAATATCATCTATTAGAGAGCGCTGCCCAGAGACCAACAGCCAGGCTAAGGTCATAATGTGTTGTACAAACACATAGTACCAGGTATATTATCACCCTGAAGGAAATAAAATCCCAGAAATATGAAGTGGCCTGCTTGCAGATGGGGCTAGGAAGCGAGTCTGAATGCCTTGCTCCAAAGCAAGCCTCAAGTCACTTTCCTCCCTAAGGATTGTTCCCTAAGATACACCTGAAGGCAGAATTCAGCTAACCATTTATGGCATGTGGCCATCATGCATGGAATAAAACCATCATCGACTTCAGCAAGAGCTGGATCCAACCCTAGATGGTGAAAGCGCTATCAAGTTTGCAGTTAACAAGGATTTACCTTGTGGATTCTGTCGTTACAAGTTTGTTAAGTGCCCCTACTTAGAAAAATGATCCATTTATTAGATATGTCAACATCTATCTGTAAATGCACTGCCTCTATATATTACCATGTAGTGAATTATATTTGCAATTCCCCACTCTTCTAGAAAGTAGAATTAATCCCCGCATTTCTGTTTTTTTCATTATGGTTTAGAACGAGCAAAATTCTGCACAATGGAAAACCACTGTGACTGCTTTCCAGATACTTAAGGGTTATATTCTATCTTCATAAAAAGGAGTAGTTTGAACTCCTTATACATTGTAAGGAGAAGAATCATGCCACAGCTACAGGTTTTTAATATATTTTCCCTGGAAAGTAAGTGAACTGTGCAGACTGCTGCAATTTCTAGAGTTAACCCCCTCTAGGGACAAGTCTGATCTTGACTTCAGCAGGAGTTGATATCAATAAGGATTAAATGTGCAGATAACACAGAGTTATACTGTAAAGTCCTGGAAGCCAGGGGCACATTCTCCCACCTGTGTAGTTCATTGTATTCTATCCCCACTAACACCTACACCTTTTCAATTTATTCCACTATATGTTAAAAATTAACAGCACTGACAGAATAAAACTTGGCTGTATGCTCTCTTTGCCTATGGAGCATTTTGGCTGCTAAAAATAATATGTTGTCGCTTGAGAAAGCCAAATTTTTCATGTTATTGCAGCCAGGCTGTCTAGACTGCCTAATAAGGTGGAAGTTGTTCTGAGATGGCCTCATACTCTTTTTAATATTGACTGTTTGTTTCCATGATTGCTTTGTTGGTAGATATTGCTAATGTTATTCTCATTTCAGGTTTGGGGGGGGGGGGGTTAGAGGGATGAAAAACAGTATAGATTTCCCTCCTGGAATAATTGCTCTATAAATATTAGTCTTCTCAGTTCAGTTAAGCCCAGGGTATGAAAAAGTTTTAAAGACATTCTGCCTAAGCCAAAGAATAAGATGCCGGTTCTAAGCAGCAACATCTGGAATGACAAGTGATTATTTAATATTCAGGGCTTGACCCAGCTAGTCCTCTGTATACACAAGTCAATGTGAATTCCACGCATGGAGGCTTCAAAGGATCAGGTTTTCAGTTTGTAGGGCACTAAAAGCCAGTGCTCATTTTTAAAATGTCACCACACATATGATCATCAACACAATAATTCAGCACTGCCTAGGCCATTCTGCTTCTCTTGACTCAATGCTAAATGTCATGTTGTTCCTGAGCAGCAACTACATTTTGACATGTGAGATGCCTGGCCTTCATTATGTGAAGTACTGAAAGTACTCCAAGTTTCCAAGCATCTATTCAAGCACACATCCCCGTTGCAGCAGACCTCATGCTCCTTCAGCAAAGACATCTCGCGTTATTTGTACCAGGCCAAGGCAGAAGGTGCGACTTTGCAGAACAGGGAGTCACTAACCTCCTGAGTGTGCATATAAGCTAGGAACAGTGGTTTGTATCTACAGATTATGTGGTTAACAGCAATTTACTACTAGCTGAGTGCAGATAGTGTCCTGTTCTACCTAGTGATTACAGTCATTGATCAAGTGCTTGTTTAGTTTACCCATGTGGATATGCCACTGGAACTGGCAGTTCCAGTCGCTTTTCCTCCTTTTACTGCCTGGTCTCCTCATGGTCTTCTGTTGAAGGCATTTGATGGGAACACAGAACATGCAGGTTGTGCTCCCATTTTTGCCACAATCTTCTTATGTCATTTGGAGGAAGTCACTTAGATTCACATGTACAAAACAGCTTAGATTCTTCATGAGACATTTAGGTAGAATCTAGGGTCACAGCTCAATTCTCAAAATATCCTCAGATGTCCAAATAAGCAATCAATGCACTTCCCAAATCTCCTGAAATTCTATTTCTGCATACAATCTTCACTGCCATAACCTCTCCCAAATAAGCATAACCACATTTATTCAAAACCATGGTCTGAAGAGGAGAAATGAAATTTTAATAAACTCCCTGGATGGGGACTGCTATACCTCCCTAGGCAATCTGTGCCAGTGCTTCTCTATCCATAGATTTAGAAGGTTTTTCCTGATGTATAAACTCAATCTTTCCTGATGCAAGTCAAAATTATTCTTGCTTGTGCTGCCCATTATGGGAACAGGGAACAGATTATTCTCTTTCCTCTAAAAGTGTTTGAGGTCTGTGATCATGTCCCTAATCATTCTTCTTTAAATTAAACAAGCCCAAGTCTTTCAGTCTTTCCCAATAGATCATATTTTCAAAATCTCTTTTTTCTAGACTAACTCGGACTTGTTTTGCTGATACCCAGAACTGAACAGAGTACTGCAGCTGAGCTTTTACCAGTGTGGAACAAAGTAATGTCTTGGCAAGCCATTCTCCTACTTCTAAAACCTGATCTGTTGTTTGCCACTTTTGCAACAGAATAACGTTGTTGAGTTCAGTTTATGATGCTATATTGTATGTATGTACATGAGTGTTTCAGTTGTCAGGAGAGTACTTTTGAAGTGATTGCCCCTATCCCAACATATTTATTCACCATCACAGAGCAGTCTTGAAGCACATTCCCTTTGGGATGAAACTAAACTGAAAGATGTTCCTCAAGAGTGCACATACTGAGCATTTTCTGTTAATGCACAGTCAGTCCACAAGACCAGAGTAGAGCTAGACTGAAGTAAACTCTCTAAAAGTGAACCCAAGCGTGCTGGGTCCTCAGCACAAGCTCTTTCACTCTACAGATTTGCTCATGTTGCACAGCCCTGCTTGCTAATATAGAAAGAGCCCGTCACTTTCACAATCTGTCTTAAAGAGTGTCTTACGAATTATTCTCTATACCAAATTTGTGCAGTCGATTATTTTTGCCAGAGTGTTATATCCTGCATTTATCCACTTCTTTGAATTTTATTCTACATTTTCCATTTTTCAATTTCTCTTTAAATTCTAGTCCTATCCTCCAATGCATTCACTGTCCTTCTTAACTTCAGGCCATCTGCAAATTTAATAAGCTTATTTTCTCTTCCACCATTCAGGTCATTAATTAAAATATCAAATAGATTGAGATCCAAGACAGTTCCCTCTGGCACCCAACTCAGTACATCCTTCCATCTTAACAGTCAGCTACAAATAAATATTCTCAGAGTATGATTACCCAGTCAGTTTTGTCCCACACTACAGAAGTTCCATCAAGACCATACATGCATAGATATTTTTTATGAGAATGTCATATGAGACAGTATTAAAATCAAAATATGAAATACAATCAAATATGAGATATTAACTGCCTCACCTCTGTCTGTAAGACTTTGTCATAGAAGGAAGTAAAACTGGTTTGATGAAAACTGATTGTAAGAAATTCCTGTTGGCTATTATTTATCCCTTTGTTATCCTCCTGGTACTTACTAATAGTTTGTTTGGATATTTGTTCTAGATTTTTTCCAGGAACTGATGTTAAGTTGACTGGTCTTTTCTCTTTCCTCCTAAAAAAACCCCACACCACTATGCTTAACACTTTTCCTGTCTCCCAGTACCTATTTGACCTCCATGAATTCTCAAAGGTTACATTTTATACTACTAAATAGAACAGAACAACAAGCACACTGGCCCTGAGGCTGAGTGGCACAGCACAATTCATTTCCATATGGCTAAACCTCCCTCCCTCCCTCCTCAAAAAAGGGTGTCCACATTCAAACAATCCCTAGCCCAGGTTATACCCCATCTGTGTCCAGAAACTGGCTGGAAAAATAATAGTTAGCAAAGGACAAAAGTATGCCAGACTGTTAGGACAGTGTGTAAGCCCATACCCTGGCCCTGATCTGCTACTATAGACATAGCCAAGAACGACCACAGAACCCTCTGAGGTGGCCTCAACCAGTTTAGCCACGATGATGACTAGGATGCTCAGCTCAGTGCTTAAGGCACTAAAACAAGGTGCAAGATCCACTTTATCCCTGTAAGAACTGCAATAACAGTATGGGAAGTGGGAGAAGCTTCTTCTTCAAAGATGCAGACACAGAAAACTGCCAGTATGTAACAATTTAGTTCAGTTTAGGAATCTAACTTATTTATTATTCCTTGCTCTGCATCCATCCCATAATTAAAGTTTCCTTTCTGTTCATTGTATCTACTTTTTTATCTACTTTTTTTTTCCTAGAGTGGCTTATTTACTTGTCCTCATTTCCTAATGGCTTTGTTACTGTTATTCTGTAATGTTCTCTGCTACCCATTTCAACCCAGACCTTCTTTGTAGTTATCATATTGCTATATTATGCAAGAATCATTATTCGGCCCTGTCTTAAAGACAAACCCTCCAGCTGCTACATAATGCATGCACAGATTCAATGCATTTCTAATGCTGAGAATTTCTCTCCTTTCCCATTGTTCATATAACCAGAAATATTCTGTGGAAAAACTAAAAGTAAATCTTCATCCAGTGGAATGTGGTTTGTAATGTCTCTTGATATGGGCATTATCTCAGATTTAGCTCAGCTCATTTTGTATGGGATGCAGAGAGAGATTCAGCTCTAATTTAATATCTCTGAGATTGATCTGAGCTGTTTGCAGTTTCAGTCACATGTAATAAGGTGAAGGTACAGTATCTGGCTGTCTGGCTGGGCATTTATCCTGTGTTTATCATGGTAACGTATCTGAGCTGCTTTGTAAAAAATATTCTGAAAAGCCAGCAAAATTTAATAATGACCCTCCAACATTATTAACATAACCTAATTTCTTTGTACCTGACACCATTAATTTTCATTCTCTTAATGCTGTGCTTCCCCATTCTTCAATCCTGAAAATTGTTGGAGTAAGGTCTTTTTCAAGGTTGACCAGGAAGCTGTGTCAGATGTCTTTCTGCCAGAAAGTCATGCTGGACTGTGATCATGATGGAGGCTGGAGCGTGGGGGTGTCCAACGCTCACGTGGCTGTGCCACAAGCTTTGTGACTGGAAGGGCAAACACTGCAGGAGGCATTGCTAATTGAAGTAGGAGGGTGAGACAGGTGGGTACCTACAACTGCAGTGCTAAATTTGTCCTTTTGTGAGTTCTTACTATTCAAAGTGGAGTAACTTTTGATACATCTAGACTACACAACTCAGCCTAACGTGGTGATCCCTGAATTAGCTCCAGAAGTGGTATAATTACATTGCCCTGTCATTCTGCCCAAGCTCCTTAGTCTTGCTGAGAGGCAGGTCTAATTACTCCGGGCACAGCACCAGGCTCATGCAGCCACAGCACTGCTGGGATCTGAGCCTGGGTGTCTGCTGACGCTGCACTGGATGGGATAGTCAGACCAAAGTCTGCTTGGTGCTAACTCCAGTCTCCTCCTAATGCCTTGTGACACACTACAGGTATGTCTTAGAGTTGGTCTGCCAAAGTAAACCTCAGTTCCAGGTGAATTCAGTGTTAAATAAAATGCAATTCCTGCTCATCTTTGCAGGGTATGTGTTGGGAAAGCAGGGCTTCATTTTGTGCTTTCCTGTGTTTTGGAAGTTTCATACACTATAGGGTGCCTCCCATGGACTTACATGAGATATCAGTTCCGGTAAAGACTTCAGTTTTGGAAGTTTCCTGGTGGAACTGCTAGACGACTTAATTGGTGGCAATTGGTGATTAGTTCCTTTTCTGTATTTTCTGCATTATCAATTGCAAGTATTTATTTATAATACAGAATGCATTCCTTCTTGGGCAAAACCAGACTTTTCCTAAGGCTGTTGTCAGTACAGTCACACATAGTGAAACAGGAGTTGAGGACAGGTCTTTTGGGAGGACAGGTTTTTGAGAAGAGAGGGTCAGTGGTCATGCTCCACTGAGACTATGAGGATCAGAACTTCCTGGAAGAGCCTGCTGTCTGTCCTGCGTGTGTGAGAACATGTCCACTGCAGATCAGGGGAACAGAGATCCTCATTTGCTGCAGGGATCTTGCTGAACCCTGTGGCCAACTTCAGGTGATAAAACTATTGGGCCAGGTATGTTCAGCAGGATTCTGAAAATTAATTGCCTGCAGTATGGATGGGAGCATCCTAACTTAATATTCATTTAAATACTGCTCTTGAATGATGCAGAAAAACATGAGATAAACACTGTAAGTGCTGTGAACAGAATGCCAGCTCCATTTTTAGGGTGTTTGTCCCCCAGAAAAATAAGCCTCTGTATTAAGAGAAGGACTTTTTCTGTTTCTTTTTCTGCTTCTTTTTTCCCCTTTTTCTTTTTCTCTTCCTTTCCCTTCTTGTTCTTGGTCTTCTTTTTGAGTTATTTTGAAATTGGAGCTTACTGGCTCTTCTTCATGTCACTGGAACTTATTCAGTACATGAAAAACTGTCTAAATCCCCAGATTCAGGTTATGTAGCTTGTATTTCTAATGAAGAAGACCAATGGGCCTATCAGAAAATACAGTTGTAGTTACAGTCTGGAATGACACTAGTGCCACCTCATTTAAGTGTTGCACTGTGGATCACTTTCAGTATTGTCAATTCCAACAGAGCTTATAAAGACTGATTCAGTTAAACCAACATCGAGTTTTGGTGACTGCAAGTGGTCACGAGACCAGGCTGTTATATTACATACTGGAGCTTCCTAACTGATCTTTTTTTCCTTGGTGGCTTTTTTTCCATCTGTGTTGCAGGAAGTCAGATTCTGGCATCTGTGGACTGGAGGCAGTCCAAGTCACTCACCCTATTCTTGTAGCCATACATCATACAGTGCCAACCATGGTCTTCGTATTCAGCAGGCAAAAAGAGTGCAGCCTGAAGACCTCCAGATTATCATCATCCACAGCTGGAGGGTCTCACCAGCTCCTGCAAGGAACACAAGGACAGCTTGAGCTCCAAAACTCAGCTCAGCCTGCCTGTGGATTCCCAGGCCCCATAGGGCTGTGCTTTTCTCTTTTTCTTAGGCTGTGCACTGTCTGCTCTTTGTTAGAGATATGTCCCACACAGTGTGAGACTGTGGGTAAACATGGATTAAACCTTTCAGTATACCATGACTCTATCAACACCACACTTTCGGAGAGTTGCTTGCTCAGTCAAGACCAGCCCAGATACCTGGCTGTTGCTTACGCACTCAACCATACAGGTGTACTGGTGCCTGCCTTTCAGTGGCATGATTTGGATTCATCCCAGCTTTACTTCACCAGGAGCTTCACAGAAGCCAAGAGAATCAAGGATGGAGAAAAACAGCCTGCAATGAAAGCCTAAGAATCTAACCCATCCTGAACAAATAGTTCACAATCCCAAAATGAATATTTCATTCCCTCCTTAGATTCCATTCAGACACATGTTTAAAGTATAGAAAAATTTGAAGATAGTCTTATAGCATCTCCAGGGCAAGAACTGTTTCTTCATCTCTCTTTGTACAGTGGTTAGTACAACAGGACTCTGACTCTGAATAAGACCTTGGAGCACCTGGGAGTACAAAAGACTGATACAGTTAAGGGCAGACTGCATGAAGTGAGGGGACAGTTAGCCACAGGAGCAGTTTCACAGTGTTCTGTTGTCCATCAGGATTGGTAAACCATGCTGAACTCGGTGGGAACTCCTCCTGGGGAATCTTGCCTCATCTGTGTGAATACGGCACTCTAAATCAAGCCCTGACACATTTATGGTTAAATGGACTTCACTGCAGTAGTGGTCTGCTGCTGTGTTTTCCATTCCATAAAACAAACTGTGCAATTTACTGTTTTCTTTTCTCCTTTCCAATTTTTGTAATCTAGAAGAACAATAAGCACATATATTGCTTTTATGAGGGAAAGTTCTGAGAACCTGGCAACTTGCCTGGTGTCCTCATTTGTTTGTGTTCAGGAACAGGCAGGGTATTTTGCTGCAGCAAAGAAGTGAATAGAATTCTGTCTCTCTGAAATCAATTGCCGAGCAGTACAGGACAGAGTCAGAGTGTGTCGAAGTCTTCAGGAGGGACAGGGGATAATAAATCACCTCACTACTTCTTGTTTCTCATTACCACCAGTATCAGGAGAGGTGTATATAATCTCCTTACTGTGTGGTAGTGCTTCTGTGTGGGTGTGGGAAGGGTAAACAAGATTTAGTCCCTATTCTGTCAGCTTTTCTCTTGCTGTATAATACCCCTGACTCGGAGCAGATTCTGACACCCTCGTGACCCTGAGCATGGATGCTGGCCACATTTCAAAGAGCCAAAGAACAGAAATTGAGCTCAGGAATATGGCCAATGGATGGAGAGGAGGAGGGAGATGGCAAATGCAAAATGGAATTTTGTGCCTCCTGATTTTGGGGCTGTTCCCTGTGTATATGGCAGAAGTCACCCTGGGGCTGCCTAAATAGTCATAGGCTTACTTAGCATTTCTGCTAGGCCCTTGCCTATCATGGTTCTGCCTCTAATACGAGCTCATATTTTCTTCCCCTTTGATTCCACTCCAGGGTCTACAATTGGATTTTTGCAAAGTGGATGTTTTTTTGGATTACCACGTGCATAGGCTTATGGGTCTCTTCTCCCTCAGATCTCCCAGCTACTCTTTCTTCTCTGTCCCAGTTTCTAGCACTCCTTGCCTTTAGTATGGTTCCTTCACTTAGCATAAAGAGACAAGAACAGGGTGAGGATTCTTCCCTTAGTGTTTTATCCCATGGCAGATGTTGCTGATATCCATACAGCAAGGTGCATTGTATAGTACCACCCAGTGGACATAGGTTTAGAGTATGGGTCCCCAGGAGCAGCCCCCTTAAACTCCATTGATTCCAAGTGGGATTATTTTTAGCCTTACATCCCGACAGCTCCAAGTAGGCCTGGAAGAGTCCAAGTGCTTGTTTTAACTACAACTGACAGAAGTCTCCTGATGGACTTCTGTATACTTGTTTGACTTGCTGCACATTTGTTTTCAGTATAAGGCAGAGTTAGGAGTTTCTTTCTAACACTGGTGAACTATCCCTTGAGTAGCCCCACTGGAACTGTTTGCATCAACAATTTCACTCTATTATGAGAAAGAAGTTCTCCATCTGCCTCTTATTTGAGGACTGATGGATCTGCAATGAAATACTAAACATCCAGGATGAGACTGGGACTAGTACTACCTGGCTGTCTCCAAAGGAGAGACCATAAAATCCTACACTCAAGTCCAACAGCATCACCACCTTCATCCTCACATAAATTCTCTCCCTTCCTCCAAAGCAGGTGGGAATGGAAATGGATGGAGAAGGTGAGGTGCCTTCTTTAGTTACTGACTCCTACACCTGAGCTGTCTTAGGGCTGTCAAAGCACAATTAAAACAGGTGGTTTTTCCCTCTTCTCAAAAATTAGGAAAAAAAACAATTGCATATTGAAGGGACATCCATCAGCTGGACAGTGTTGGTAGAAATGTCATATTTCCCTCACTCCAGACATACCTACAGTTGCCATCTAAAGGCTCATCTGCACTGAAGTCCAGTGTAAAGACCTGAGCAAACTTTAAATGAAGTAATCCAAGGGCCTGTAACAACATAGCTGTGACATTGTGGAGTGCCTTGGAGCCAACTCTCACTGCTTTACCCTCCTTTTTAGTAACCCTGATGACTAAATAAGGGAAGAAAGCATTTTCAGATTCACTCTCTCAAGGAGCAGCTGTTGCCACTGATAGACTTAACAAAATTGCAGCAACCAAAACCCATGAGTCTGCTCTCTGGTTCATCCCCTGTGAGCTCAGGGTTAGTCCCCAGAATGTATTCATTAGCTCTTTCATAGTACAGCACCTTATCCTCCTGTAAAAGGGAGCAGTGGGGATAAAAAAATGCATCATTCCCTTACTGCAAAAAGTAGAAGAGGTCTGGCAGGGATGATATTTTTCTGAATGATAGAGAGATGTCTTGCATCATGTAAGTGCTACTGGAAATATATTGATAGTATGAGGATTTCTATAGTAATATTTATAGAAATGCTAATAAAGATTATAAACCATATCTTTATGTTTTAGAATGCAGACTTTGGCCTTCTTGGTCAGGCCTGGATTTTCTTCCACATTTTTATGCTGGGAATGTTATGTCAGCCTGTGCACTAGCTTACATAAATGGTTATATTGGATAGGTCTACACTGATAATAAAACTGGGTCAGGGAACAAGGTCAAACAGCATACCTCTGATCATCCACATTGCTCATTTTTTGGCTTGCCGCAGCCAGATCTCTCTGAGACAAAACTGCTCTAGGGGCTTGCCCAAGGCAATGTGGACATTGTGTCCATGCTACCTAGTCTGAGGGTCAGAGACTGGTCCCCAGCCCTCTTCCAGTTTAGCAGCATAGACATAGACCATATTCAGACCACATCCCATGGCACCAAAGCTGGACTGAAACACCTGTTAAGGCATAATTCATTGTCAGAAGAACAACAAATGATGCAGAGGGCCAGTAGACAGGGATGACGGACCTTGTGCAAACAGCGGAGGTAAGAACTCAGTGAATGTGAGTAAGGATATCATGGACTACCCACTGCTGCTCTTTCATGTGGGCGCCAATGACACCAAGGGCAAACTGGAGACCATCAAGCAGGATTTCAGAGCTCTGGGGATGGTGGTCAAGGGTCTGGGAGCCCAGGTCATCTTCTCCTCAATCCTGCCAGTGAGGGGGATGGATGAGAGGAGGAGGAGACGGACTTTCCAGGTTAACGACTAGCTGCGCCGCTGGTGTTGGCAACAGGGTTTTGGTTTCTACGACCATGGGACCCTGTTTGAAGATCAACAACTGATGGCAAGAGATGGGATCCACCTCACGAGGCGGAGCACGGAGGTCTTTGCCAACAGGTTGGCCAACCTGGTAAGGAGGGCTTTAAACTAGGTATGATGGGGGAAGGGGAGAGTTATAGTGACAGGGTAGTTGGCAAAAGACAGCTCAAGTCAGGATGCCTCCAGCAGGTGAATGCAGCCAGGGAAGTGCGCATGGGATGTGGCTATGGAGGACCCTCTTTTACCCCTCCTGGGAAACCTGCATGCTCGATCACCTCTCTGAAATGCCTGTACACCAATGCACGCAGCTTGGGGAACAAACAGGAAGAACTAGAGATATGTGTGCGGTCGCAGGGCCATGATCTCATTGCCATTACAGAGACATGGTGGGATAGCTCACGTGACTGGAGTGCTGTCATGGATGGCTACGTGCTTTTTAGGAAAGACAGGCCAGGAAAGCGAGGTGGTGGAGTTGCTCTTTATGTGAGAGAGAAACTGGAATGTATTGAGCTGTGCCTAGGGGTGGATGAAGAGCGAGTCGAGAGCTTATGGGTAAGGATCAAAGGGCAGGCTAACAGAGGTGACACTGTTGTGGGTGTTTACTACAGGCCACCTGATCAGGATGAGGAAGTCGATGAGGCCTTCTACAGACAGCTGGAAGTAGCCTCACGATCCCAGGCCCTGGTTCTCATGGGGGACTTCAACCACCCTGATATCTGCTGGAAAGACAACACAGCTAGGCACAAACAGTCCTGGAGGTTCCTGCAGAGCATTGGTGACAACTTCTTGACACAGGTGGTGGAGGAGCCAACAAGGAGAGGTGTGCTGCTGGACCTCGTACTAACAAACAAAGAAGGACTGGTGGAAGATGTGAAGGTTGGGGGCAACCTTGGCTGCAGTGACCATGAGATGGTGGAGTTCAGGATCCTGCGAGGAGGCAGCAGGGCACTAAGTAGGATAGCAACCCTAGACTTCAGGAGAGCAAACTTTGGCCTCTTCAGGGACCTACTTGGAGGAATCCCATGGGTGAGGGCCCTAGAAGGAAGGAGTGTTCAAGAGAGCTGGTTAATATTCAAACGTCACTTCCTCCAGGCTCAAGAGCGGTGCATCCCTATGAGTAGGAAGTCAAGCAAAGGAGGCAGGAGACCTGCATGGATGAGCAAGGAGCTCCTGGCAAAACTCAACCAGAAGAAGGAAGTATACAGAAAGTGGAAAGGGGGACAGGCCACTTGGGAGGAATATAGGAATGTTGTCAGAGTATGCAGGGATGCGACGAGGAAGGCTAAGGCCCGTTTGGAATTAAATCTGGCTAGAGATGTCAAGGACAGCAAGAAGGGCTTCTTCAAATACATCAGCAGTAAGAGGAAGACTAGGGAAAATGTGGGCCCTTTGCTGAATGGGGTGGGTGCGCTGGTGACGAAGGATGCAGAGAAGGCAGAGTTACTGAATGCCTTCTTTGCTTCAGTCTTTACTGGTCAGGCCAGCCCTCAGGAACCCCAGACCCTGGAGGCAAGAGAGAAAGTCCAGAGAAAGGAAGACTTTCCCTTGGTGGAGGAGGAGTGGGTTAGAGATCATTTAAGCAAACTTGACACCCACAAATCCATGGGCCCTGATGGGATGCACCCACGAGTGCTGAGGGAGCTGGCGGACATTATTGCTAAGCCACTCTCCATCATCTTTGAAAGGTCATGGAGGACAGGAGAGGTGCCTGAAGACTGGAAGAAAGCCAGTGTCACCCCAGTCTTCAAAAAGGGCAAGAAGGAGGACCCAGGGAACTACAGGCCAGTCAGCCTCACCTCCATCCCTGGAAAGGTGATGGAGCAGCTCATCCTGGAAGCCATCTCCAAGCATGTGGAGGAAAAGAAGGTGATCAGGAGTAGTCAGCATGACTTCACCAAGGGGAAATCATGCCTAACCAATCTGATAGCCTTCTATGATGGAATGACTGCCTGGGTAGATGAGGGGAGAGCAGTGGATGTTGTCTACCTAGACTTCAGCAAGGCTTTTGACACTGTCTCCGATAGCATCCTCATAGACAAGCTCAGGAAGTGTGGGTTAGATGAGTGGACAGTGAGGTGGATTGAGAACTGGCTGAATGGCAGAGCTCAGAGAGTTGTGATCAGTGGCACAGAGTCTAGTTGGAGGCCTGTAGCTAGCGGTGTCCCCCAGGGGTCAGTACTGGGTCCAGTCTTGTTCAACTTCTTCATCAATGACCTGGATGAAGGCACAGAGTGCACCCTCAGCAAGTTTGCTGACGATACAAAACTGGGAGGAGTGGCTGATACACCAGAGGGCTGTGCTGCCATTCAAAGAGACTTGGACAGGCTGGAGAGGTGGGCAGAGAGGAACCTCATGAAGTTCAACAAAGGGAAGTGCAGGGTCCTGCACCTAGGGAGGAATAACCCCATGCACCAGTACAGGTTGGGGGTTGACCTGCTGGAAAGCAGCTCTGCGGAGAAGGACCTGGGAGTGCTGGTGGACACCAAGTTAAGCATGAGGCAGCAATGTGCCCTTGTGGCCAAGAAGGCCAATGGGATCCTGGGGTGCATCAGGAAGAGTGTTGCCAGCAGGTCGAGGGAGGTGATTCTCCCCCTCTACTCAGCCCTGGTGAGGCCACATCTGGAGTACTGCGTCCAGTTCTGGGCTCCCCAGTACAAGAGGGATGTGGCACTACTGGAGCAAGTCCAGCGAAGGGCCACAAAGATGATTAGGGGACTGGAGCATCTCTCTTATGAGGAAAGGCTGAGAGAGCTGGGCCTGTTTCGCTTGGAGAAGAGAAGGCTGAGAGGAGATCTTATTAACGTGTACAAGTATCTGAAGGGAGGGTATCAAGAAGATGGAGCCAGACTCTTTTCAGTGATGCCCAGTGACAGGACGCGAGGCAACGGGCACAAACTGAAACACAGACAGTTCCATCTGAACATGAGGAAAAACTTCTTCGCTGTGAGGGTGACAGAGCACTGGAACAGGTTGCCCAGAGAGGTGGTGGAGTCTCCTTCTCTGGAGATATTCAAAACGCGCCTGGATGCAATCCTGTGCAATGTGCTCTAGGTGACCCTGCTTGAGCAGGGGGGTTGGACTAGATGATCTCCAGAGGTCCCTTCCAACCTCAGTGATTCTGTGATTCTGTGATTCTGTGACTAGCAGTAATGCTCAAAGTTGGTATCTACCATAGACGGTCCACTCAATTGACCCACTCCATTGATTAACAGGAGTAGTCAGAGTCCAACAGCTGGTTACTACTCAGACTCAGCCACTCTTAACTTTCAGACTTGAATGCCATTTGGCACCCATATCCTTCCTGGGTTTCTGCAGAATATGGCCAAAGACAGGCCCTGAGCTTGATAGGAATGGTTGTGAAGGCCCCCGGCTGGGGCCAAAGAAGATGATGTGCAGACGTGCACTCCACTGGACGTGGCAGGAGGCTGGCTGGTGTTAACACCTCGCTGGAGCATGTACTCTGAATGCGGCCCAAGGTCTGTGCTGAGCCTTTGGTGTACTACCTAGAGACAAAATCATGGATCATCCTGGACCCCAAGGCAGCATTTCAGCCCTTAAAGTGATGGCCAGATCAGAGGCATCAGAAGCTCTGATGTATCCATTTGGTCTGAAGATTTCAAAACTGTCTCCTCTTATTTTTACTAAATTCACAAAACTGCATGTAAAGTTTGTACTACATTAATGTGTTTTACTGCAACAAGTTGAACAATAATTGCTTCAATGTATGTAGCTTTTGTCCATGGTTTTTATTCTACTGCATTTTCTTATTTTTTTTAATTGTCCCTTTTATCATCAGATCTTCTACTGGCTTTGATAACTTTGAGAAGGCCAAGTTTATAGGTTCTGCATCTTAAATCATCCATTTTCTCATTTTCTGAGTGCTGACTAAAGACTTCCCTTTACATTTACTCAAATTGTTAAAAGTTTTTAAAATGTTCCTTAAAAAAAGAAGAGTTTTCTAAAATAAAATGAAACTATTTCCTGCTGCTTCTGCTGGATTGAAACAGTTGGTGTTTTGTTGAAACATATTATCCTGTTTAATTGCTTATTTCATTTCCAATGTACATTATTAGTTTTCATATGAATATGATGGATCTGGTTTATTACTGTAATTCTGGTGTCAGAGAGGTGTAAAACCACTGAGAAAGAATGGGGGAAAAGGCCTCATGGATCAAATCTAAAGACTTATCTTTGCCATCAGCTCTTCAGGGAGATTTTATCCATGAGATATTTACTGAATTATTGTGGGAACTAATGGCATGGAATGGTGTGAGGAGTTCGTACAGTGCTCCTCTGTGCTATGGAGAGCTGAGAGCCTGTTTCATTTTTGTGCTCTGCTTAGGTGCTATTTTTCAGCTGTCTTCACATAGTATGATCCTGCCTGCTGAATAGTTTGCGCCTCAACCTTATGGCTTGGGGGCTACACTGAGAGTTTACACTCCAGACCAAGGGAGGAGTCAGGTAGATCAGGATGAACTAGGATAAAAATGAAGGCATTCTATTAATATTTCTGGTTTGTATTCACTTTCATACATGCCCATCAGAGTCAGCAAGAGAATGTTTTTCAGAATTGATCCATTTGGTGCACCACGTTATATTTTTGCCAGCAGAGTATATTTTTGCAGCAGAGTATTTTTGCAGCAGAATATAATCTAGGGAAAAGAAGAGAAAGAATGTTTGAGTATCACCCCATTAAAAATCTCCAGCTAATAGCAAAGACCACACTTTCCTGAAGAGCAAGCCATGGAGGATATCTGAATGTAGACATGGGTTGAGTTACTGCCTTGTATAGAACGGAATTCTGTTTCACATTATATTTTTTGTTCCCATAGATTTCCTGTGCCTGGACAAAACATTCTTTCCTCCCCTTAATTATTCCCTTAGGGACCAAGAATTATGTGAAGTGTATCTGATATTAGTATTTCTTGAGGTCACACAGCAGTAGAAAAATACTTTCAAATCTTCAAAGCAGCCTTGGAGATCATGTATATAGACTAGCAGAATGTTGCTCATTGAACAGAATTTCACTGAGGAACAATTTCATCAAGGAAATTTCAAAGAATATTTTGACACCTAAATCTATTTACAAGACAGTAAAGAGATTAAAAAACAAATTATAATCTGGTCATATGCCATCCTAGGTGTAACTGCAGTCTGTCTCCTCCACACACCTGGTTCCTATTGTAGCTCTTACCAAACACAGTATTACTTTTTCACTTCCTTGTGTAAAACTTAGTGTAAACTTTTGCTGTGTTTATATTATACAAACTTCTATGCTGTATCACTGAGGACAGATTCTGAGCACTGTTATTCAGTTGCCATGGCTTCCAAAAGATGGCTAGATTTTGATGGTAAAGGGAGTTTATTTGCATCCACCCACACAGTATGTTGTTTGTTATCCTGACCTCATGTATATTTGCAGAATATGGGTTTACTTAGCTGAGAATTTGTGCATGTATTTGGCAGTGAGGGAGAGAGATCATACTCACCTCTACATGAGAATTTGGCCCTGAACTTGAAGTGACATGAGACCTTCCAGGATACAAAATTCTTCTTCTCCCTATGCGGTGATTTAAGACTCGAAAGGAAGAGGAAATAGAGCAAGTCAGGGATGAGCGAGGCTCAGCAGATGTGACCGTACAGTCTGGTGCGTCAAACAGGATGGTCAGAGACAAGCAGAAGACGCCTTTTAAGATGGTCTCAGCCCCCGGTGCAAGTTCTCTGTGGCCCAGAGTGGAAACCCTGCAGTTGCCTTGTGTGGGCGGACGGGGCAGACAGCGCAGAGCCAGGCCCGGCCAGCACGCCATCAAACCCCACTCAGTCCCGCGTACGGTCAGCATGGGTCTGGCCCGCGTAGCGGCAAATAGTTGGCTCCGTTTTGGTGTGCCTCCTCCCAGCAGCAGTAGTGAGCTGGGCGCTGCCTCGCGCAGAGCCGCGCAAGCCGCCTGCCGACAGCTCGTTCGTTAGGGCTTTGTGAAAAGGGGAAATTGTGCCTTACAGAAATGAGATTGCTGCAAAGTATTTACTTGATGGAGTTTTTGAGGAAGGTGGAAGGTGGGTTGCCAGGAGACCAGAGGTGAAAGGAGCTCTTCTGTTGCTATGATTTACTAGTTGGCTGGGTTAATGTGGGTGCTGAACATTGCTAGATGGTCACTGAAAGTTTTAATTAATAGTTAAACCATCTAGATCTTTGCAGATGGGTGAGGTTTTTTTTTTTTTAATTTGAATAAATGAATAAACACAGCTTTGAGGCTTGAGCCCAACTCTGTATTTCCAAGTGTATTTCAAAGCTGGCAGGATAGCTTCCATTTTTGATTAGCAATAAATCTAATTTTGAAGAAATGGCTGACTTTCAGAGCTGGGATTGTATTACAAGCCATCTGAGGGTAGGAATAAAGCTAAATGAGCCTGATATAATGATTTATTTACAGCCACTCTGATACTTTTAGTAATCCATTATAATTGCGTAGACACAGACTTCATTATCCCTTCATGTATCTGTGGTCCTTTCAAGGGTTGGAGAGTTACAGAGTACACCTGCAGAAGAGGGAGCATTCAGAAGGCTTCATCCTGTGAGGTGCTGTGCAAGCTGCACTCCTCGCACCAGACAGAATAGAGTATTCAGTTCTCTGCACAATTTCCCCCTGCCAATTATTCAAGTCAGTTGAATATAATTAAATTTATTTTATTTAGCATCTAATATGGAAAAGTAGTTCATATCTGTCTGATAATTAGAATAAATCACTAATCAAATCAAAGTAAGTAAATATTTTTATTAGGCTGTTAACACATTGTCTGAAGGTACTCTTGTGTGTGTTTTAGCTATCTTGGTTTTCAGGGAAGGGTGATTTTAACAACTACACAATTAATTAGACTTGCTAAGAATTTTTTCTTCTTTTGGAGAGTATTTATTTTTCAATTTAAAAAAGGGCCTTTTTTATGGTTCCAGCCTATACATTTCTCAAGGGAAAATTATATCCACAAGCTTTGTCAGGTCAAGGCCCAAATGGCTCAATTTTTCTGTATCATAGTAAAGTATCACACCCTGTTCTCCCAGATAAGCCAAGATTCTTGGTTGTATTATGTCTTCTGAGTCAAAGGTTTCCTTGGGAAGTTGAGCTCTTTCTTAGCTGAAACTCCAATTTTCCTTTAGAAACAACCCACATGGAACCTTTTTGTCTAACTGTAGTTGGATCGGTTCAGTTTGCAGAAAAGGTGTCTGCTAGTGCAGCCTTTAGGTATGTTCCTCTCATAGTCTAACAACAACAAAAAAAGGCTTCAGCAGTGCTGGCTCTGTGACACTTAACCCCAACATGCTTCTGCCCTGAACATCTGTCTCCCACCATCTAGTCTACCTCCTCCTCAGGGACACAGTCTACTAAGGGCACATACAAACTCTGAGCGAAGGTCTGAAACCTCACCTAGCTGTTGGGTTACTCTGCTTGGTCCCCATCCATGTCTCTTTTCAAGAGTAGTGGGCAGGCTGGTGTGTTGTTCAAGGGGTTCAAGCACAGGGTAAGCTCACTGGTGCCCTGTCTAAGGCTGGAGAAGAGGGATGAAAAGTCTTAACTTTTTCTTGCTTATTTCAGGCAGAAGTCCATGTTTTCATATGTTGATAAAGGGACAAAAGGCCCCCAGGGAATGGAGGAGCAGAACAGCTGCTTAACATGTCTGCCACTCCACCAAATCTAAGCAGATATACTGAGGCATTTTGATCACTGTGAAATGGGAGCAAATAGACAAAAGTACTGTTCCTGCAGCTACAGCTGATAGGGAGAGCAGGGAGAAAGCAAAAACATTGGTCCCATTCAAGTTGTTTCCCTTCAAAAAGAATAGAGATGGTCAGCAAAACCCCCAGAAAGTTAATACAGCAGAGCATTTCAGATGTGGTTCATGCAGTGCTGCTCTTCATCCCACATTAAAGTCGGGAAATTTGGCAAAGTCTTTTGGCTTTGGACACATCATTGCATCAGGTGCCTCTAAAAATCCCAGCCTAAATCATTACCATGGCCAGATGGGAACAACTTTATGCTGTCTTTTGTAAGCCTTCTCAGACTGTTCCTGTCACAGATCTCTCTTTTTGCCCATTGCTCACTCCAAGGTATAGCTCAGAAATGCCAGTCTGGATTCATTTTTTTCTTAATGCTAGGATACATTTTAATGCTTTAACATGGCTGTAAATGTCAAGAGTTCACCATGTCCACCTACTGAGACTTAATCTACATTAATTTCTGGAGGTCAATAGGAGAGAGGGAGATACAGGTTAATGCCACATTAGTATTACGTACACCAAAGACAGGGTGAGACTCCAACAGAAAGTGATGGCCAGAGAGAAGCTACCAGTTCTCAGATATCTCTTTTCCCAACATCTTTCCATCTGTGCCAACCCATCCGATTCAGATGCAGCTGACTCCAGTTCCAACTGAATCCTTTCAATTAAGATGCTCTTTCTAGCTGAGACTTTCCTGGGAGATCTCTCATCAGCTTCATGCAGGAAGGAGAGGTAAAATCTGACTTCTTCTTGGGTAATGTGACCTGAATGGCAGATGGGGAAGATGGAAAGGAATCTATCGTCAGGTGAATGTACAAGTGCAATTCACTGCTGCAGCCCCAGTGGGTGGCAAGGCCACATACCACTAAATGCCAAAGAGATGGGAGCTTGTGCTGGGGAAGCATCCTGCTGCACATAAGAGCTAGCTGAACCACAGACACAGCAGCACTGGTCAAAGCAGCAGAGGGCTGTAAAACTGATGGGACAAGAATTAGCCTTTGCCAAGTGTGAATGATGGAGTCTGAAGGTACCATCCACAGTAATAGCTGGAGTTTTTGAGCCTTTTGTTGGCAGCCACCATCTCCCGGTGATGTGGCACTACTTCTGCCAAGAGTAGTGAGAACAAAAGCAATCCTGCCTGAAGTATCAGGTTTGTGGGCTCAGCCAGGAGAAGGAAACTGTTTGCCTACATTCAGCATCCCTGCCTTTCTCCCAGTGCTCTGTAGACCAAAATGTCCTCCGAGAAGTCTCAATGGCACAACTGATGTTGGTTTTGTCTTAAAATAATCTTTAATATCTGGAACCTAGCCATCCTGGGGTGATACCACAGCTATTGTTTTTAGTTAAACTCACTCTACTCTCAGGAATGCCATTGCGTATCTCCAAGAGGTGCTGCTGGTAGACCGCTTTCTGATAAAGGCTGCAACCCCAATTTGATTGTGCCACAAAACCCAGGATTCCTAACCTTCGCAGAGGTGCAGAGTACAGAGACAAGAGACATGAAGGTTGAACAGAAACCACAGCTACTAAACTAGCTAATGGACAAAGCCAAAGCCGGTATGCAGACTTAGTCTCTGGCTGTCTGCATTTAACATTTCCATGATTAGTGCCTGGAATAAGGGGCAGGCACTTTCTGAATGAAGAAATAAATAGCAGGAAGCATGCTATCTGTAATTGTTGGTGTGGCAGTAAGGGCACAGCTCAACAGTCATAAGCTTCCCAAGTGCTTTCTAGCTTGTGTGTACGTGTGTGTATGTGTGTGTGTGAGCACGTATGTATATATATGCGTGCTGACTGCATGGCACATAAACTTCTCCTCATAACCCCCTCCAGCCCCAGGTTTATCCTCCAGGCTCTGATTTCTTTAGGCTACTGATGCGCATAGCAGTGCCAGTAGGCACTTACCCAGTGAGCTCTGCTGCTGGAGGTTGAACACATATCAGTAGTACAATGTTTCCCTCAAAGGTTTTTTGTCATAAAGTCTCATGATGCCGTAGAGATAACATTTCTGCCCTCTCCTCAGTCCTGTCAGAGAAAGGCAGCACACAGTAATTTGTGAACAATAGGACTGAATTTGCATCTGATTCCAAAGTAATTTGACATGGTTTTGAAAGGATTCATTCTCTCTCCACCCTTCCCCATTGTTCTGTTGCAAGGGGATTTTGTAAATAAAGCAGAGAATAAAACAAGGACAAAAAATATAGAGAGAAGGTTATGTTGGGATATATTTAACCTTTTAAAAACACTAAGAGCCTGTTTCCATGATGTGATGCTTGTTAGACAAGCCCTTTTTTACTTCCAAAAGGACTGGTATACTTTTGGATGGTAGATGGCAACAGCCTGAAAAACAGCAGCTCCAGCCTTGCTTGGGAATGCAAGTCTGAGAAGCACACACAGATTTATAAATGTTCTGATAGTCTTGTACAGTGAGCATAGATGGCAAAGATGCAAAAGTAAGAGGAGACTGAATTACGCCAATAAAATGTGCCAGCACAGAAAGCCCAAGGAATATATAGATATTGCTTGGAGTCAGAAATCAGTTAATTAAAAGATGCACCAGAAGTAATGAGATAAGAAAATGAAAGGATGAGTCTGTCTCATCTTTGGCCTCCTTAAAAACAAAAACAAAAAAGACATGTAAGTGGGGGAGGGAAGGAGGTCAGATGGGCTGAGAGATCCTTGTAGAAGGCTCAGGGGTCAGCATGCATCTGCTCCACTCCAGGTAGGAAGTCCTTTCGGACTTGAAGAATCACAGTAGCACCATGAGTGCTATTAGTACATGGGGAAGGACCAAGAGATGTGATATCCTGCTCTCTTCTATTTTCTCAAAGCTCCTCTTCCATCGGCTGTCTTTTCTTTCAGGCTCACGCTCAGCTTTCATCTGGGCTTGGGACTGACAGTACTCTGGCTGACAGGATGAGACATTATGAGCCTTCCAGATCTGCCCAGACTGGGAAAGATCTGTAAAAAAGAAAAAAAGAGCTGACCAGGCCACTCAGTTAACTGGGGAACGGAGCCAGTGACCAGAGCAATAGCTGCTGTAGCTGACCTGCCAGCCCAAAGCATCCATCTGTGACTGACCATCTGCCCTGGCTCCTGCAAGCATCAACAGAACGCCACATTTTCCCCAGTTTTATTATCCTTTCTCTCTTCCCTCCATTTGTGTCTATCTATGATTGGTCACAAGCAGGGAAAGCAGCATCTCAGAGCAGCACAACAGAAGCAACACTATCGCCTTGTTTGACAAAGTTGTTTGACCAAATAGAGATACCTGTGCAACACCACACAGAGTTGTGCAGTTCCTTCAGCAGGTTCAGCTGCCAGAAGTAGCCAGGCTACAGCCCAGGGCAAACTAGCCTTGGTGCAAAGTACATTACCCACAGCAAGGCTCGGACTCTGTGCATCCAGACAGCTGGACAGCTACTGTGGTAACTGGACTCATCTGTGGAGAGCTACCTCTGTTGTTTCTTATGGCCACCACGCTATCGGTTCCCAGGCACTCATCCTGGCTCCCCGGCAGTGAATGCCCCAAAATGTAAGGTGAGGGGGGGTAGAGCAGACCCAGGTAAAGAGGGTCTAGCAGGCTTTTTTTTCTTTACGGTGGTATCTTGGGAATGATGTTGCTAGAGCTGCCAGTGAGGTAGGAGAAGGTAGAGGGAAGTAACGAGCATTGACAGGCACAGGAGGGATGGGGGAAGGAGTGAGGACAAGGCAACAACACTGAAACAGTTTGGTTCTAAATAGATCAGAAATAATCACCTGGCTTTACCCTGTTTTTTCTCTTTGTTCCCCACACACATTTATATTTGGTTACAAAACATGTCATGTCTAATTTTGTTTTTCTTTAGTGTACTCTAGTCATCACATTCCTGAACTTTGATGTGATTTCCTTACTGTGATTTCTGTGATAATCAGACAGGATACAGTCTCCAGGACTGACACCTGGCCTATCTGTTTAGTGTTACACAGCAGCAGGGTCCTGGTAGCAACCTCACATCTTTCAACTCTTTTTTTTCTCTCAAAATTAACATCAAGGTCAGATAAATGGTCAAACGAGGGGGATGATCTGTTTTATTTTGTGTCATGGAGGACGAACCAACAGACCAAATTCAAGCCAATGATTTGCTTCCTATATAGGTGGAAAGAAAGCAGCTGGAAACATTGTGTTCATGGGATATAACTAAGCCCTCAACAAACACTCTTGCATTGTTATGAGAAAATATTTAGGCTCATGTTAATGTGGGGCCTACCGCAGATATTTGAAAAACCCAGGGCCATAGCTGAGGCACAGAGAAAAAGTGCACTGTGCCTGCTCTCTCTGTGTGTCTACCTGCAGCAAGCTGCTATCCCGGGCAGCCGGAGGGACTCGTACGTGTGAAGCTCTCAGGGGAGAGCAGGATCTGGGCTTCTGCTGCTGCTTCTCACCCATCTTTCCCTGCCTCTCAAAGAAAAGGCTAGCTAGAAACAAGACAAAAAATGAACTTTATGTCAATAAAAAAATTGTTCCGCGCCTTGATGTATGCAGTCCAACTCCTCCAGGAGGAAAAAAGAGCTGGAGGGAGGGGGGAAAGCAGTGTTAGAGAGAAAAACAAAACTGCTCAAATGCCTACCCTTACCTTAAATGGATTCAGGCTGTGATCTGTAAAATGAGGCAGAAAGGAGAACAGGAATGTGGCCACTATGCACACAAGAAACAGAGTCAGAGCATCTGGGAAGAGAAAAACACAAGCTAGTTCAAACTAGCATTATGCAAATGTTTTATCATGTGAGTTACAAACTGGCACCCCTTTAGAAGATGTAAGACCGATTCAGTTCTTTTCTTCAGATTCTCTTCTTCTGCGGTACAGAAATGAATTACGGTTTACATTCTTATTTTCCATGGGGACATTTACAGTGATTTTCAGAGAAAATACTAATCCCTGCCCAGCTGACAGTCTCAGAGTCAGATCCTGACATTGTTGTTTACTGATACTTTGTTTACTCCTTCCCCACAAGGAATTAGGATACGGGGAAGTGCCAGCTACATATAACAGCATCTGGCAGGACATAATATCAGGATATTGCAGGACACAGGACAAATTCAGTGAGAGATGACATAAAGGTCACTGAAGGGAAAGGTGGCTTTCTTACTTAAACACACAGACAAAGCTGCTTGCTTTGAGTTTTCTATCATTGAATTCTGACATTTTAAACTGTATCATGCTATTTTGTTTGGAAATGAGAAGGGCAACATGGACATAGAAGTCACTGCTGGAAAGAGCCAATTTTGAGGAGGAATATAGAGAAAAGGAGAGCCACAAAATATTTGAAAGGCAGAGAGGAAAGCACAGGCCATTTAAGTGAGGCAATCCTACCTGATTTCAGCCCAGTGTGTACTCAAAGCTTCTTGCGGCACTTTTCAAATACTGCCCACTGAGAAAGATTCTGATGAGCATTTCTCCCCCATTTTTTTGTTAGTGAAACTGCTCCTAATGGCTACAGCAGTGCATGTTGCTGCTTAATGCATAAAGCCTGCTGTGTTTGCCTACATGGCAACCAGAGTTGATAGCATTAAGTTCACAGTACTCTGCTTTGAGTTACCTTGCAGAATGAAAGACTTCATATATAAAACAAACTCTATTCAGCTGACTCACCCCTCGCTTTTCCATGAGAGATAGTATTAATATTAAATTCCGTTTCTCCCCAGGAACAGTATCATTTCCATGCTGTTGACAAATATCCTAGCAACACGGGGTAGAGGAAGAGAAGGAGAGAATGTGACAGAGAGCTCTGGGAACCAATCTAAGTGTTTTGCACAAGCTCGGCCATTGCCCTGCTGATTCGTTCGAATAACCACATCTTTGCTGTTTCACCATGCCTCTCATTGCTCTGATTCTGCTCAAGAAACCCTACCCAGCATTCAGAAAACATCTTTTCATGGACACACAGGGCTGATGAGAGCTGGAGTGCAAACGAGTAGCATTGTGCATCCTAAAATCAGGCAGAGGTTTTGGGAGGCAGAACATGCCCATGCTGTGAGAACCAGACAGCAAGCACATCTTCATAGGGCAATGAAGGTAGAGACAACAGACTCAGCTAAATCCTATGAAAATACTTTGTGAATACAGATTCAAACAAGCCAGCTTCAGCTCTGTTAGTAAGGCAGAAAGGGAAATTTCAGATATGGCATAATGGGATGGCGTTACAGTGTCCCACTGACTTCCATCAGGGGATTTTGTTGAAAATCCCCTCCCTGAACCCCTGTAACTTTCTGTGCCCAATTTCTGCAAATATAGTAGCAAAAGAGTGGATGAAATAGTAATTTTCCAACAAGTATTACAAAATACTCCTAGAAAGCAAATTTTAAATTCACAATCTGAAACCCTACTGCTGAGAATTAATTTCATCGAGTCGGGAAAAGGATGCATAAAAGACAGCTTATGAATCTGCATGAATATTTGGAATATAACTGTTCACAAAGAGCTCACAGACCAAGGATTATTTGTCAAAAGTCTTTACCAGGTAATGAATGTATTTGGGATGATCATGGTTGGTTCACAGATTATTCAAGAACAAAACAAAAAGAGGTGTTGAAATGTATTGGGACCGGTAGGAATTATGCATCTAGCTGTAGTGGAGAGACTGCTGTTTTGTGAATTGCAAGCACTGAGAAATGGCTTCTTTTACAAATATTTTATGATGAAACTGAAGAGTGCATAGAATACTCTGGTCACTCATTTCCTATTATTCTGGGCGTTTAGCACATTAATCCTCCTCCACTGCTGCTCATCTCAAAAGACACATCTTGCATTGTACTATTTGGAAGAAGTAGTGGCTTTCTAAAATCATGTGCAGTTTTGTAGTCACTGCATAGAAAAGCTCACCTAGAAAGTGTTTTCCAATGTGATTTTGGATCTCATTTTCCTGCACTGTCTGTAGGGGACACCTACCAGGCTTGGAAACTTGCCCCAGAGCTGATATCCAAGAGGGTGTCCCAGGAAGCTGTGGGACACTTGGGTTTCAGCGTTTGCTGAGCAAGCTCATGAAAAGCAACCACACTGTCCATCTGTAAGGAGGACCCAGAATCCAGTCTGTGAGGTGCCTGTAAAAAATATGTCCTCACCAAAATATACTCCACCCCCACTTAAGAGTCAAGAGTTATTTTAGGAACAGTTCTTTCTGGGCCTGGTGGTGATGAGCTTGTATTTGTATCAAGGAAGAAAAGAGGTCATTTCAGCCCCTTTACTAAATATTTGGATTTAAAATAAGTGCATTAATGCAAATATGTACTATGTGTCAGTGCTTTTTTAAGACATCCAAGAAGTTATTTGTTGTACCTGAGGATATTTCAATAAGATTTAAGAAAGGGGTAGGAGTCTATGTAAATTTAATGGAGCTTGAGAAGCTGCTCAGCTTTGCCCCATAACATTGTTTTACCAGCAGACCTCAACACTGGCCTCATGTGAAAATTCTCTCCTGAAGGTATAGTACATGCAAAGTCTCTATTACAGCGATGTTAAGTGTCCTGTAATGAAGACACTAATGAGCTGGCACCTATCCACACTACAAGACATACATACACAAAATTGCATAAATGTAATCTACACACACACACACACACAACATATACACTTGTCTAGCCTCAGAAAAGACTTTACAGTGCTGGCTGAAATGCTGGGGTGATGGCTGTGCCCAGCACTGGTATTTTAATGGAGGCGTCTCATCCCTGGACCCACAACCCCACTGCCTCCCATACTGAGACAGGAATTTGCCCTCCGGGCACACGTGATTTCTCAATTAATTGTTCAGATTAAGGGTGTGTTTCAGATTAAGGGCTTGACAAACCACACAAACACTCTTAAAACAATGTACATAAAGGTGTTGGGAAGACCAAATTCCACTCACCTGTGTTTGAGGGAAAGCACTTGTACAAAAACATTCAGGTATAATACTGGAAGTGGTTTCATTTGCCAGAGCAAAAAGCCATGCTGACAAAAGCTGGCATAATATAAATACCTCAAGGACAAGAATTTGTCTCCCTACAGAGAAAAGGAAGAAGGAAAAAAAGGTAAGAGGACACATCCATAAAACAGCTATTTACCTCTCTTTTTTTTTACTATTTTTTTCCCAGATCCCCACTCTGTTTGTTAGTAAGGTGTGGGGGGGTAACATCCATTATATAATTTTAATACCTCTGCATAGCTGTTATGTATGTGTGTGTGTGTATATATGTGCACATAAACACATACTTATGTGTATGTGTATACAACTACATAAGTGTGCGCATGTTATGTATACAAACACACAACATACCTTCCACCTTCTGTTCTATATAGGTATCATTTTCCTTTTTATCTATTCCTTATGCCTCCTTTATCTCTTTTTCACTACAGATGTCTCTTTTCCATACAATAGTTATATGACTTCACTCTTTTACTCTCCTGTCAATCCAGAGCCACTGCGAAAGTTGAAATTAAATTGCTCTGAGGGTTTCTTGTGGCACTACAAAGGTCAAAATCTGGGCAAAGTGGTACTGAATTCGACCTGTTGTGTATAGGAGTTAACCAAGTGACTCCTATTTATGCTAACTGAGGTCCACTGAAATGTCCCCATTTGTCATGCCAACAATGTTTCTTTTGGGGTCTGTTCTTCCTTTTGCCCCTTGTATCATATGAATGAATTTTACCCTTCTGTTGCTGCTTTAAGCTCTGCACCTCTTTTGCTTTTATTTATTGCATCCTTACTTGTACATGCTACAGGGGTTTTAGAAGAGTCCTCCCAACTTCTGTAATGTGATTGCATGGCACCTTCCTCCTAAGTCACCTCTGACAGGTGCCAAAGCTGTTCTGCTTTCTGTTCTTTCCTTCCTGTACTATTCAGAGCTGTTTTACAAAAAGCTGAAAATGTGCAATTTGGGTAAAATGGAATGGAGGAGGGATAATTCAGTCTTAAAGTGAACACTTAAGGGAGGAGTCTGATTAAGGAAAATAAGGTCCCAAGAAACAGGTGACAATTTGGAAAGGGAATATCCATGCTGAAATACAGGGGGCAGAATTTTTAAGTTATCTTGCTACTGGGCTAAACTTCATCCTAAAGTAATGTAGAGGTAGCCCCTTTGCCACAAATGACTTAAGCAAAGGAACAGGAAACACATTACTAGAGTAGGCAGGGAGAAAGCAAGGAAAAGGTGAATGGAAGAGGAATTCCAGTGGGAATCAAAAGGAGTCAAAAGAGCTGATTTTTCTCTTCTGAAAATCTGTCCTACATCTTCTCCATCCAAAATCATTAAACATCTTAGCAATTTGCTTCTTTATCACTACTGAATATGGCACTTGGGTTCCTAACACACTTACGTTCTTTTGAAAAAGTAAGCCCAGAGAATGACAGCAGAAACCCACAACCAAATGTAACCAAATTATTGCAGTTTGTTGAGTCCAAACAGAATCACACAGAAGAATTGAGGTTGTAAGGGACCTCTGGAGTTCATCTAGCCCAACCCCCTGTTCAAAGAGGCGTCAACTAGAGCAGGTTGATCAGGTTATTGATACCAAACTGAGAGGAGTGGCCGATACACCAGAGGGCTGTGCTGCCATTCAGAGAGACCTGGACAGGCTGGAGAGGTGGGTGGAGAGGAACCTCCTGAAGTTCAACAAAGGGAAGTGCAGGGTCCTGCACCTGGGGAGGAATAACCCCATGCACCAGTACAGGTTGGGGGCTGACCTGCTGGAAAGCAGCTCTGCCGAGAAGGACCTGGGAGTGCTGGTGGACACCAAGTTAAGCATGAGGCAGCAATGTGCCCTTGTGGCCAAGAAGGCCAATGGGATCCTGGGGTGCATCAGGAAGAGTGTTGCCAGCAGGTCGAGGGAGGTGATTCTCCCCCTCTACTCAGTCCTGCTGAGGCCACATCTGAAGTACTGTGTCCAGTTCTGGGCATGTGGCACTGCTGGAGCAAGTCCAGCATGGGCTACAAAGATGATTAGGGGACTGGAGCATCTCTCCTATCAGGAAAGGCTGAGAGAGCTGGGCCTGTTCAGCCTGGAGGAGAGAAGGCTGAGAGGAGATCTTAT
Organism: Apteryx mantelli; assembly: GCF_036417845.1. Lineage (NCBI taxonomy): Eukaryota > Metazoa > Chordata > Aves > Apterygiformes > Apterygidae > Apteryx > Apteryx mantelli. The sequence continues at coordinate 35,464,419 of NC_089978.1, forward strand.
CAATGTGTACAAATATCTAAAGGGAGGGTGTCAAGAGGATGGGACCAGACTCTTTTCAGTGGTGCCCAGTGACAGGACACGAGGCAACGGGCACAAACTGAAACACAGACAATTCCATCTGAACATGAGGAAATACTTTTTCACTTTGAGGGTGACAGAGCACTGGAACAAGTTGCCCAGAGAGGTTGTGGAGTCTCCTTCTCTGGAGATATAAAAAACCTGCCTGGATGCGATTCTGTACAATGTGCTCTAGGTGACTCTGCTTGAGCAGAGGGTTGGACTAGTTGATCTCCAGAGGTCCCTTCCAACCTCAACCATTCTGTGATTCTGTGATTGTCCCATCAAGTTTTGAATATCTCCAAGGATGGAGACTCCATTACCTCTCTGGGCAACCTGTTCCAGTGCTCAGTCATCCTCACCATAAAAAATATATATATATACATATTATGTTTAAATGGAATTTCTTGTATTTCAGTTTGTGCCCATTGCCTCTTGTCCATTTACTGAATATCACTGAGAAGAGACCGGCTCCATCTTCCTTAATCCCTCCTATCAGATATTTATACACATTAATAGGATCCCCCTGAGCCTTCTCTTCTCCAGACTAAACAGTCCCAGCTCTCTCAGCCTTTTCTCATAAGAGAGACATTCCAGTCCCTTAATTATCTTTGTGGCTCTTCACTGGACTTGCTCCTGTATGTCCATGTCCCTCTTGTACTGGGGAGCCCAGAACTGGACAAAGCACTCCAGATGTGGTCTCACCAGTGTTGAGCAGAGGGGAAGGATCGCCACCCTTGACCTGCTGCCAACAAACTTCCTGATGCAGCTCAGGATGCTGTTGGCCACCTTTGCCATGAGGGCACATTGCTGGCTCAGGGTTAACTTGGTGTCCACCAGGTTCCCCAGGTCCTTCTCTGCAAAGCTGCTTTTGAGCTTGTCGGCCCCCAACCTGTACTGGTGCATGGGTTTATTTCTCCTGCCAGGTGCAGAATTTGGCATTTCCCTTTGTTAAACTTCATGAGGTTCCTCTCTGCCCATTTCTGCAACCTGTCAAGATCTCTCTGAATGGCAGCACAGCCCTCTGGTGTATTGGCCACTCCTCCCAGTTTTGTATCATCTGTAAGCTTTTTGGGTGCGCTCTGCCCCATCATCTATATCATTAATGAAGATGTTAAACAGTACTGGCCCTAGTATCGATCTCTGAGGTACCCCACCAGAGATGGCTTCCAGCCACTGATCACAACCTGGCACTTCAGCCAGTCCTCAATCCGCCTAGATCTGCCTCCACTCCATAGAGTTACTGTCTACCAGCTGATCATGTGCACACTCCCACTGACAAAAAATGCATTCATATAAGCCTCTTTCATGAGGTGGCACAGTGAAAGGTACCTTCAATAGTGTATCCAAACTCTGTTTCAGGTCAGCAAAAGAATTATCACTGTCTTTGTGCAATGAAAAACTAGTTTATCTTTCAGCTCTGGAACACAGCAGATGATGGTGCAGATCTTTTCATTCCCCAGTTCCCACCATCATTTAAGTACCTTGCTGAACACCTTCCACCGTTTACAGTTCACAGGCAGCAGCACTGCCAGGCCTCCTGACAATGTCCCGTCTAGTTTTATTCCTGCTTTTTGGAGCCTCAGTTCTCTCCAGTTCAGAAGGTGAGTGTAATATGTCTCAGTTGTCTTCCTGATGCTGTAAAAAATAATCTGTCTCCTAGCTTCACCCTCCTTGCTTCTTGCCTCTGTTTCCAGCACAGATCAGTTACTAAGGCAGAAGATGTGAGGTTTTGGGTTTTTTTTTTTTTTTTTTTAATGTAGAATGAATTTAGTGTCATCTTGATCTTTTCTGAAAAGTACTGAGGGGAGATTAGAGGTTAGAGACATTTTGTACATGACCTTGCCCCCATACAGGCTTCCCTCTTGCAAAGCTCTCCAAACTGTCATTAGCTCCTATGGTTTATCTGCCCAAACTAGGTCCTGTGGTTTTTCTGAGCCCATCTCTGAAACCCAGAAGCCAAGCTCTTTCCATGACAGGGACTCCCCGCATGAGAATGGGTTGCTTTAAAGGGCACAGGGGATGCCAAGAGAAGATGGAGAGTTCCCCTGTGTGTTGCTGAAGTTGTATATAAGGGGAAACATACAACAACTGATTGGCAACCCAGGCAGAGCCAATTGTGCAATTGGCTTGGCTTGACTTGGCTTAGGGTGGCATGACACTGTGTCAGCGCATGAACACCATGACCACTGTGTTGTGCTCTGTCCTGTCCTATCTTCAAGGAGAACGACTGCAACATGCTGGCCATTTCTGTTGCTTATAGGGAGGAGAAGAGAGACTGCAGAGCCGACCAGTCCCATAGCTGATGCCACCACTCGGGGTGGCCTGAAATCTCCAAGCACTCAGAGAAAGGTGAAATTGCAATGCTGTGAATCTGCTTACATGAAGCAGAAAAGAGTGAATGGGAGGAGGAGAATATTTATTGTACCTTCCTCCTCCTTTTTTGTCTGGACTAGTGCCAAGCACATCTGGCCAAAGAGAGGGGAAATGTGGTTTCCACAAGATGAAACTTTGAATGGATATAAGCAGTTTCTAAGGAGACCTGCTCTATAATTGTAGAGGAAATTACAAGCTGAATCATCTGTGGTTTGGGGAGAGAAATCAATGATATTTTGTAAGTTGAACCCAACTGTGCTGACTACTTACCAAGCAGGAAACTGGAAAGAAATCAATTCCAAGAACTTTCAACAAAATCCATCTTAATTCAGGTCTGACAAATCTGTTTTGTTCTCCATCTCTAAAGCAACATGATGCACCAGCCTGAAATCTCTATTACTATTCCAGAGCCAGGCCCTCCTCAGCAAAGCTGGGCTAATACACTACACTTCTGGCCTGCCAAACCACTTGCTGCTGAGTCTTGGGAATCCACAAAGGCCTGCGCACCTTTCAGGGCTGACCTGCTGAACCCGCTGCTGTCTCTCAGGGGTGGAAGATTCAGAGCAGAATCCACAAACTGTGGTGCACTACACTACACATTGAAATGGATTGCTGAAATACAGTTGCACCCACTGGACCCTGAAATGACAGCGGCAAACTAATTCTGCTTATAACCTAAATGGCATTTGACTCCTAAATTAGCACTTTTCATATGTTGATGTTTCATACTTTTTTTTTTTTTGGGGGGGGGGAAGACAAGAGGAAAAAATCCAGACCCTGAATATCTAGTATTTGCCCTTCGTTTTGTAGTTTCACTTTACTGAATGTCCCTGTGAAGTGCTGAACTCAGTTTAGTTAAATCAAAACAGGGACACAAGAAAAAAAAAAACAGTGTAAAGAGCATCCTTTTTGACAAGCTGTTCTGACATCGCCATTTCTGCTCATTCATCTTCTTGAACTTCCTTTTTTTCATTGTAAGGTTCATTTTGCCTGGTTTTAGCTGTCAAAATGTGGAGGTATTTAGGCTGTGCTGTATGCTAAGGTCCCACCAGTGAAAGACACTTTATCCTAGCTCCACTCTTTTCTTACAGTGGGTGTATGACAATCTGGATATGCCTCCCATTCTCTAATGACTGTAGAGACCCCATGTAATTGCCTACACTACAGACCCAGCTTACAGCCACGGAATAATTTCAATGGGAAGAGAAGACTGAAGGGATCTAGTCCAACCCCTGATCAAAGCACAGCCAACCTCAAAGATAGATAGAGCAGGTGGTTCAGGGCCGTGTCCAGATGAGTTTTGAAAATCTACAAGGATGCCAATTGCCAGTGCCTGACAACCCTATTCTCTTAACCACTTCTCCTGATGTTTGAAGTTTGGTTTTTTGGATCCCACTCTTTGAACTTTTACTCTTTTAAAGCATCCTTTCTCCCTATGCTTCACTTTTTCTGCCTTTCATTTCTCTCCCTTCAAAACTGCAGGCTTTCTATGACTTTCCCCTCTAACTTCACATTTCTACTTCCATGAAATTTCTCCTTCTCTGTAGTCTTTGTTATGGCTCTGTCCCTTTCCCTCCCACAACCCTGTCATTTGCTCTGCATTTTCCTTTGCTCACCTCTTATTCGCAAAGCTGCAGCCACTTCATATCTCCTATGTTTAATCCTCTTTCCTGTGCAGAAAACTAAAAGAGCAGGAGGTCACCTAACCAGAATCACCAGTGCAGCCGAGAATGAATTCCTTCACAAACTTACTCAGAGACAAAAGGAAACCCAATTCTGGACAGGCAGAACTTACCAAAAGGCAAGTGTGCCATGACCAGAAATGAAAATAAACATCAGGAGGAAGAACTTTATGACTCAACTGATCAAAATTTTTTTCTATGGAAAATGTTTTGTTTTCAAATAAATAGTTTCCTTTTGTAGCCATGGAAATTCTTTTCAGTCTCAGCAAAACTAAACAGTTATCAAAAAGCTAATGCTGTTTATCTTTCAGTGTTTTTTGGGGGTGGGGAATGGCAGATGAGTGGTGGAGGAAGAGGGGGGTCTTAAGTAAGTGATAAACTCTTATCAACATTGTATTCCAATGACATCATCTGAGGGAGAGCTGAGGTACAATTCTCAAAGGAGAAACTGGATGGTGGATAATACAATCTCTGTTTAATCTGTGCTTAGCAGAATGCCACGCCAATAGACTAGATTTGGAGTTATAAAAAGCTTGCATGAATATATTTATTCAAACTCTTTTAATGAATTTACTTGGAGTGTCTTCCCACCAATATTCTAGCCAGTGAATCTACCGGAGCTTTTGCTAATATGGTGAATTTAGAATTAACATTGTAGAATATTAAAAGAAAGTGAATTTCAGATTTTTAAATGCATAGTAGAAGTAGAAACTTGATTCTGTACGTTTTACTCATGTAACAGGGCACAACAATGACCTACATGTCCATTGTCAATGTCTCAGATTCTGAATGTCACCTACCTGCAATGAATTACTCATGAGTGCTATAGTCCTGTTCTGAATAACAAATATATTCAAGAAAATTACAATTTATTTGAGGACAATTCATGAGGAGTGGATGAGGTGAAATTAATCTAATATGGAATTAAAAATGAATTATTCTTGCAGCTCTATAGGACAATAATATCCGCACAGGCAGTAACTGTATCCACATCCCTGTGGAAGAAGGCCCCCATTCAGTTATTTTCTATCCCAGCAAATATATGTGTACCAAACTGTCTCCTGAATTCAGAAGAGACCTGTGGTTCCCATTCACCTTCTGGAGTTATTTTTCTGTCTGCAGGGGTTATCTTTGAAATGTACTGATGGATCTCTGACAACTTTCATCCAGAGGCCTCTGTCATCCCTTCTCAGAGCTGTCAAAAGACCACTTAACAACTTGTTAAACAATAAATTTTGCCTGACACTGAATACTGGTGGTAAGGAAAACCTGGGATGATTTATAAACTGCATAGTTTACTTTGCCCTTGAACTTCTGCTGTCCCTGTGGGATTAGTATTTTCCAGGATTATCTGGATAAATCATCATCTTATTAAAATGTTGCCCAAAGCTGCAATATGCGTACTACAGTAACAGAAATTAAAAGAAAATTAGATTTCCAGAGACTGACCTGAGTTTGAATGATTTCACATCAGGATTGAAACGGTTCCCTTATCACTTCCTCTTGTTTTCCTTTGCATTCTCTCCCTGTCTTTGTTTCCAGGCCAGGGTGAATGGGGCAGCTCTGTTTGCAGCAGGAGGCTACCATTCATCTGCGTTTACAAACCAGACTTGATGCACCCTTAACCTGCAACTGTACCACTGATGAAACCTGACTGGCTACTGCTGCACTTTGAATAGAGTTCAGCCACAGTCCATTTGCGCAGAAAAATCTTTTGCGTGGAAAAATCAAGTTCTTATCTTAAAAAAGCAGAGCTATTATAGCACAATACTTTTCTGTTCTGTTTGCATTATTGTAGCAATGTTCTTGTAGACTGCATTTAAAATGATGCTATAAGTTCTGATTTGATTTGAATGCTTGATGAAATCAGCATATCATTTAGCTTTTCCACAGGGTTTTCAAGAATATTCATAAGAGCTCTTTAATTATTAAATAATTACAAATCACTCATTAAAACATTATTCATTTCACCATTTAATCATGTCAAGTCATACATTTTCAGTCTTGGTATTTTTCCTTTCTTAGTGTCAGATAGATCCAAGGAAAGTTAATTGAATGTTTTCAATATCTAAGTAGTTAAATGGCTAGTTTGATACACTGTAATATAGCCATAAGATGGGGCCCAAATCAGAGGTAGAAGTCAGGAGTATATCATTAGGCACAGGAGGTGGTGCACCACTTTGTGAACTGCATAGGATGATGTTTTGTTAAATGAAGCAAAACTTGTTATCATGGTTATGTTTGCCTAAGTTCTAAATATGATCAATGACTGTGTTCTACATAAGCAAACATCCTCACTTTGTTTTTCTTACTTCTAAGTACCTTATTGTTTTTGACTCCATCGGTTAGTTGCAAGCTCCTATTCATCAGTACTTTCCCTCACTAGCTAAAAAGAAGATGGAAAAGCTTCATACCGGGGCCATGGATGATTGTTTGGTTCATCCAGGTGATGACAAAACACCTCCTCAGTTAAGAAGGATGGAAAAACTAGCAAAAGCATTAGCACCTCTACCGTCCTGTTATCCAACACAGTCTCAGAGAAGGGTTACATTGATAAAAACAACAGCTGCCACATTTACCTGAGTATTCCCTGTTAAGCAAGTGTGAGATTTTCTTCTTCATGAATAAACTGGGGGTATGAATATGCTAAGGGTCAGTCATATATGAATATGCTTGTGCCAAGATGGTCCCAGGGACATCTTGGACACAGGACTCACCTGCTGTTTGGGGAGCAAACATGTACTTTTTCACGTCTCTAGGCCACCTGTGATGCATGCGTGTCTGGCAAGGCTGCTGAGGAGCAGAGTGCACCAGACGTGAAGCCACTCCAGAAACTCATCTTTCTGAGCTAGGCATAGCTGGGCTCCCTCAGAGTCCAACGGCTTTCCTTGTAATTATCTCGAGGAACGCAAACCATATCAGGACCAAGCTATGTTTTATACAAAATGCTTTTTTTTTTTTCCTAGCTGACTGTTATTCCAGTATTTGAATAACTTCCATAGCAGTTTATTCAGGGTCACAAGGGAAGATGGTAGCAGAGCTGGGGACAAAGTCGAGGAGGATCTGATTCTCATTCTTCAAAACTTCTGTCCACTGAGAAATGCAGCTTCCCAAATCAAAGTGAATGTGGTGAGTTCAAAGGGGAACCAACAAACTGACCAGTTAATCCAAGCATCATTTCTACAAATAACACAACATCGTATGGTCAGAGATGTGCCCCACTCCTTATTTTCTGACAAAATTGCTTTCCCTAGAAAGAATAAAGAGTCCTGTGTCCTTGAGGTAGGAAACTGATTTATGAAGAGGTTTATTGGTCATTGAATACAGTTCCCTTTCTTCCCCAGCAAGCTATAGTGGATTAGATAGCTGCAGAAATAGCCATGGAAAGGCTGACAGAATATCCATCTGCTTTACAAGGTCACCACACCCTGTGGCCACCTGTGTTCAGACAGTAAAAGCGCAAAGGCCACAAGCCTGCTGTGCCACAGGAGAAGAGGCCAGAAAGGTGGACAACATTGCAGATATGCAGGTGTAGCAAAACAGAGGTCTGTGACACCTAGAAATTATAAATGTATTAATCAGGGTACACTTAATATTAGTTTGCCTTCAACCCAAATATTTGTACTAAAATAGTATAACTAACAAAAGAATGTAAGTATTTGGTAATGCTGTCATGGCATAGCAAGACACAATGTATAAGCATTGTGCTTACATGTGTGAGCAACAAGACTACCAAAGTGTGTAGTCGCAGGTAGGAGGCTGGATGCCTCCTACTAACAAAAAGTTGCCAGACAGAGGATAAGATAAGCACAAGGGACTTCAGATAAGCAGGACATCCTGCCAAATACACAAGAAGGATGACTGGCAAAACCAAAAACAAGATAAGCAGTATTGGAAGCAGATGAGCCCTTCCTTTCTGGAAAAGAGGCTATAGCAAAAAAATCAGCCATAAGCAAAAAAAAAAAAAGAAGAAAAGAGTCAAGACACTTCAGTTCTTTCTTCTCTCATCAGTGAGCTCTCAAGCCTAACCACCTTGACTTTAGCAGCAAAGGACCACCAAGAACTGCAGCCATCAGCACTGTGGTACTGTGTACTTGCAACTAACTTAGAATATGATTGCTAAAGACTAACAGTTTTGTACATATGTTGGTGATGATGATCTGTGAGAATTAACCACTAGCAAAAAAGTGTGTTGTTAATGAATGAATTTAGTAAGCTTATTTCTAAAGTTTATCACTTCTTTGATCTATCAGTCCTCTAAACACTCCCATAACGGTGATCTCTTTCCCTAACTATATACACATATTCAGGTTACATACCTGCAATACAGGTTTTCTGCAACAGCAGGAATTTCTTCACAAGAAGTCCCAACTGATCCTGAAAAGAGTTGTGAACACATACTATGAAAACTGAAGTGCTATAAGGGGTATTTTATAAGATGGCAAGATCTTCCACCGCAAAGAAGAGCGAGTAGATTGTATCTTCAGCATCTATGTGAACAATACAACAGGATCTGTAGCCTAATCTGCATTCAGTGGGTTGCTGTTGAGCTCTTTAAACTGAGGCAATTGCTTCAGTTAGTTACATTCCTAATAAATATTTGTTCACATCAGAGAAGCCTTATCACAGTTAGCAGTACTTTACAATTTAGCATAACTGTGCACAAGATCAGCAGAAATACCAAGACAGTGGACAATGAACTTATGTCTTACCCCTGGAATGAAAATATTCACTCTTTATCATTCACTGATCTTAAAGCTCTTTCCAAAAGCGAGCAAAATCACATCTAATTTACAAGTGGGAAGAAACGAGGTGCTGGGAGAGGAAAAGCTTATGACCTGTTTTAGCACTGCAAGACAGCATCAGTGGCTGCAGAGTGAAACCACAACTCCTGGCTTCCAGTCATACAATCTGGCCTTTCAAGCAGGCTGCCTCCTTCCAGAGCATGATTCAGCACCAATTGTCCAATACATCTGGGTGCCAAAAAATGGAGAAAAGCTCCTGGTGGGATTTTTCATGTCAACATCTTTAGGCAACAAAATGGTTTTGGAAATCTGACCCACAGACACATAAGCAGACTAGCTTTGAATACTTTCCCACATCCTATTCATGAACCTTCCATTTTCAGACAATAAACTCAGTAGTATCCCTGAGCCTTGGTAGGAATACTGTTTATTAATTGCTTTTAAAGAAGTAATTAATTATTGCATTTCCATGCTAATGTATAGGGATCTGTCTATATGCTGTGACCATGTACTAGAGTGATTTTATTCATAATTTATATTATGGTGATGCCCAGAGGCCATAAGAAGGAAGAGACTTCATTATCCTAGGTGCTAGACAGGCTGCCAGGAAGATATACTCGCTTGCCCTGAGAGTTTACAGCTTAATTTATGAAAAGAGCATTAGGGCTGATGAAGGAGAAAGGTTCTTAAGAAACTGTGACCTAATTTGCCGTTCTAGTTTCCCATGCTGTCTTGCAATGCTGATGGTTTTGTTTTGAAATGTTTGTCATTGTGTGGCTAAACGAAATAAGGAGTCATGGAGAGTGAGGGACTTCTCTCCACAGAAGACATGTTTGACTGGGCATTTGTTAAATTGTCTACTTCAGAAAATTGGAGAGAAATGAGAGACAATATCGCTGAGGGGGCCTCGCCAAACCATCTGATCTTTGTGGTAGCCCCATGCAAGGGTTTTATTGCTGTCAGTCAATCAACCTACATGTTTGGCCTGACTTGTGGGTTCCTTTCCCTCAGGCAGTCGATGACATTAGATTAGTGTCTTGTTAACGTTGTTCTCTGAGTTATAAAAACATGAGTTTAGACCCTGATTTGTGAAAGCATCTACCACAGCATGCAAACAAAAGGGGCAAATGTGAGCAATTAATTATAGGATTCATTCTGTGATGGAATAGTCCTGAATGGAACACCAGAAAATGTATTAGAAAGAAAAGAAAATTGTAAGCACATCTAGCATTTGACTGGCAAAATGCCCCTGAATTGACATTCTGAACCATCCTTCCACACGAAATTGACCATGGTTAGACCTGTAACTTCCCACTTGCAATGAGATTTAATACTAGGACTAGGGGACATCAAATAACACTAATAGGAACCAAATTCAAATTAAAAAAAGGAAGTGGTTCTTCACACAACAGACCAGCAGAATCCCTTAATAAAGGATGTTGTTTATACAGCTTGCAAGGAAGACTGAAAAGGTTGAAGAAGCTTGTTGAAGGTCAATATATCCTGGTCAGGCTCAGAAAATCTCTAAACTGAAAGAGGCTGAAGGATGAGAGAGTATTATGGGAAAATGATGCAGATATTTGCCCCCCCTTATGCTCTTCCATATGTCTCCACTTATCATTGGCATTGGAAACAGTATGCTGAACCAGAGGACCATTTGGTATGATCTGCTGCTCTTGTATTACATTTTATGTTCTTAACAAGCATACCAGGATTATTCAGGTTTGGGGCAGGGGGGGGAGGGGGGCACTGGGTTTTTTTTTTCGGCTTCCCTTTCCCACTAAGCAAGAGACAAAAGCACAGCTTTTCATGTGAACATGTAAGCATCAGATTTTATACACAATCCAACATGCAGGCTATATGTCTGCTTCGATGGGGGAGAATAAAGGTCATTCCTGTAACACAGCAAAAAAAAAAAAAAAAAATTCTGTCAGGTTAGAACTCTGCCTTCCATTCTCAAAAGTGTATATCAGTGTTGAGGTAAAAGCTACAGAATTTGAGTAAAAAGCACACCAGTGTCCACAAATGACATAGATCAAATGCACCTAATCCTGTGGCAGTATGTTAAAAGGATGAAAAATTACTTGAATAGATGTTTTCACTTTGATGTGCTCACTTGTGAACTTGTGTTCACTTTGCAAGAAATCCATTTCTGTAGCCACTGTTGGTTGTGTTGAAGGAAAAAAAGATAAAATAAAGGAATGCAGGTTAATTCAGCTTCCAAACCACTACAATATACCACAAAGTCCTCAGCTGCTTTACACACAGCTTTCACCTCAAGAGAGTCTAACAATTTCTTTCCTGCTTCTAATGTAATGATTAATACACAGGCTCCAAATATACAAAGACATAATAAAACACCCTACGCCATGCACACATATTGGATTGAATTAATCATTCCTCGAAGGTGTTGGAGGTGCTGCCAACAGTTCTTCCTGGGAAACAGTACCTCTCCTCCTGAAATGTTATGTGCTGTTTATGAAAGGGGTACCTGATTAAGGAACAGAACTAGAAGGAAATACTATTTTTCATTGTGCAATTAGTAGCCCAGAAACAAAATACTTGCTCAAAGGTGGCTTTCAGCCTCACTGGAAGGGACCGACGTTACCACAGAGAAATGTCTCTTGGAAGATGGTGCAGTGGAAAAGCAGGCAGCTAAAAGGGACAGAAGGACACTCCTACTCCTAATTGCATGCAGGAGACACCTGACCCTGTTCATCTGGAAAATGTGCTAGCCAGCGCTCTCATCTCTTTTTGTTTACAGCAAGGAAAAAAATGAAGAACACTAGTGTACAAGGGTTAGAAGATAATGTGTCTTTTTTGACCACCTTTCTAAGGTGTTCTTACACTAATCAAACAGAAATGTTTTCCACTCTTTCAAAACCTACTCTGGTTTGCTAAGCAGACACCATGCTGGGAGGCTGAATGTGGCCAGAGATAGAGTCCATCCTCACTGGTTAGTGAAGAACCATCTGGGACCATCTATGACTGCAGGCAACTAGTGTTGGTCCATGCAGATTACTGACAGCATTGAGAATAAGAGGCTCATCTCACCATCTCAACAGCTGAGCCAGCTTTAACAGTATCTCTAGCATTAGCAAGACTGAGGAAAGTTTTTCTTATAAATGAGAGATAGGTCACTCAGGCAAAAGTGTATCTCATGAATTCAGATTTGTAGTTGAGCTCCTTTTCACTATGTCTGTTTCAGCATCACTGGCAGAGTTGATGGTCTACAAGATAGTAGCGTTTTGGAAGCCCAAGTGAGCAAATCACAGTTCTGCTGTGCCAAATATCTGTATAAACTAAAGGACAACCTGGGTGGGATTCATTTTACTTAACCCTAGACATTTGCCTGTAGATCTACATCTAAGGTAATCACCCTACTCTCCCTCCCTAGGCCATAGAACACAATAAGCATGTTCAGGGAACGATTCATCTGACCACAGGCAGTCTATACTAGGGCGAAGTCAATCACACCTAAAAGCCTGCAATTACCTGCAGCAGATGTGAACAGAGTTGAGGTTAGCCATCTTAGATTTAAACAACTTTTAGACATCTACATTTAGGCAACTAATCCCATCTTTTCTGCTCTTAAGGGCTTTTGTCCACAAGGGAAGTAATTTACTGGCACAAATCCTGCTGGCAAGTTATTTTCCAAGGAAAGATTCCTGTTTAAAGTGCTTACAAGATCATTCAGTCAAACAGTAACAAGTAATCTTACTGAGCCGGACAGCAAGAGCCAAGTAAAGGAACACAGCCAGACATCTGGATGAAAAAGGGAGCCTCCCTTACCCCCTTAGATGCTTGGATTGTGTCAACGCCCATTGCTTATATCAGCAGGAAACCGTGGAAATCAATCAATCAATCAGGTTTGTTCTGAGCAAAGTGAACATCCAGCTCTGTGGGAGGACTGTGGATAGGCCACAAGTGCAGCCTGAGCTCTGAGCAGGGCCATCAGCAAGTCAGAAGGCTTTGAACTGAGGCAGGGGAAAGGTTCCTTTCCAAACCAGTGCTTTGGAAGAGGCCAAGAGGACCCCCTTGCTAGAGCTTCCAGATGCTTCAGGCTTCCAGATGCTCCAGACACCTCCAGACGCAGATGCTTCCAAGTGAATGAAGACGACTATCTGGTCTCTCCTGAGTAGCATAATTAATCTGAGATTTCAGCAGAGACAAAGTGGTTTTTTTGGTTTTCCTTCCAAATATCACAGAGAACACCTGCAAGCCAACACTCCCACCTCACCCTGTATCACAGTTTGTTCTTTTCCTTCAATCCTTTTTTTCCTCCAAGCTCATCATTTTCATCTTTAGCTAATAATGCAAATCACCTTGAGGACATAGCAATTTTGCTTCCCCTGTGTAAAGCACGACATATTGGATAAAAAGCATGATTCATCTATTGAGCAAGGGATGGTGATCATCAGGATCAGCCTTTGAGTGAAAAGAAGATGCTTTCATTATTTTAGACCTATGTCCCTGCAATCAGCAGCCCACACTTCAGCTCAGGGAAGGCAGCACCAAGACTGCTAGCAGAAACCCTCAGGCTCAGACTGCGTGCTAATAGATTCAGGCAAAATATGCTAGTTAGTGTCTAATTAGTCAGCTCTGTATGTACACCAATGGCAGTCAAAAAGATGTGTTCTACTTTGAGTTTCAGGAGCCTTCACCACAGGAAACAATATTTTATTATTATGTAGATTTTTGGATTTCTTGCAAAACCCCTTAACGTAGGACAGATCTTTTCATCGCTCACTGCCATATCTAAGAAAAAGAGAGGGTAGAAAGAACTTGGAGAATAAATATTTTAACAGATGAACCAAGGAATTATTAATCTTTTTCTTCTCATACAGAATATAAAGTATATATAATTTCCAGGAGGAGGTGATTGATGGTGCAGATCAGCTACAAACTTTCTTCTTTAGATTGAAGTAGACATGCAAAGCATGCGAGACCACATTGGGCCAGTCAAGCTGACGGGCGAGTGAAGAGTTAACAGGACTGAAGTTTGTCAATTGATATGCAGAAGAACTGATAGCACAAGAGCTGAAGTGCACAAAGCTGCTGAACAGAGGACTTAACAGGACTAAAGAAGTCTACCAACCGATATGCGCAAGGACTGATATGCGCAAGGCTGCGGAATGATTAACAAGACTGGAGAAGTGAAGTCTGCCACCTGGAATCTGCACGGACCCCCGGGGAGGGAAGAAACAATACGGAGGTGTTGTGGTCTTGCTTCGCTAGCAGGGTCCCCCCCCCCCAAGCAGACAAACAGACAGTCCTGTGATTGTGAAACTTGCTAAAAGTCAGCAAAAGCAGTGTTTGCCCAGAGCCCCAGCCGTATAAAAAGAGACTTGGGAGCTAGGAGAGTTTGAGCAGGGACGGGAACGTGACCTGACCATCCTCTCCGGCTGGACCGTGAGTATCCCCCCCCTCCCCTTTTCCTGGGACGCTGGGTTAAGGTAACTCCTCGAGGTTGAGAGCCCTCTCACTAGGAGAGTGAACAAGAAAGCTTTCAAGTAGGGATAAGCAGTCCTTCCAATTAATAACGCAGTAATCGACGGTTTCAGGTTATCCTTTCTAAATTAGTAACTGATGGTTTTGTGTTATCCTTCCTAAATTAGTAATCGCATTATTTTAATGGATGTTACTAATCCAAGAACTTGTGTGAGGAAATAAACATCTTTTTTATTATTATTATATTACTGTCTCAGTCGTTGCTATCGAACCTTCATAGCATGACAGCGTGACAGTTTTTGGCGTAGTCGGCAGGATAGGATAAGGATAGGATAGGACACAGACTTAGTGGATACATAAGCTGGGGTAACCGGATAGAAATATTTTTGAACTATGTCGCTGCGTGAGTTATTGAGAAGGCACGGAAGCGGACCCTCAAGCCCTGGGATTGACTGGGCAAATGATAATTGGGAAAATGAAGCCTCTGTTGTGTGTAGGATAGAGGAAGTCAGAGGTAACCAAAGAGATGGGAAAGGAAAAGGTGGTATATGTGCCATCTTAGGGGCCTGTTTACTGGCAGCCCAACAAGCCAATCGGACCCATCAAAAAACTAAGGAACAGTTACAAGAAAAGGTGCAGGAGTGTGTAGATCTTGAAAGAAAATTGAAATTAGAGAAAGAGCGAAATCAGAAATTACAAAACAAGTTAGAACTCGTCCTTTCAACAGCAAGGAAGCCCCCCACAGCAGCTCAGATTAGAAAAATGTTGGTGGAGGACCCGGACGATTGGGACGGAGATATATGGGGAAACAGCAGTAGTTCAGAGGACGATGGTGATTTGTACCCTCCAGAACCCTCACCTCTGGATGTGCGGCCAGTTGTAAAAACCGAAACCGCAACAGGACCCCATGGGGGTAATGCTAGAACCACAGTTAGAACTACCCCTTACTCAGGAGACGAGATGGGAAAACTGCAAGAGAAATACTGCAGGCAACCTACAGAAACAGAAACTGAGTATTTGTGGCGGGTATCCTTAACAGGAGGTGATCGCATAATACTAAGTGAAGAGGAGGCATCAGGATATTGGGGACCAGGAGTTTTCCTGACGGGTAGAGTTGGGAATCGCTCCCTCACCTCCCGAGTAGCCTACTGGGCAGGGGGACAGGACCCGAGGAACAGAGGAGAACCTTTGAGAATAGGTATAAATACCCACAGTGAGCTTACAGAAGCCATACAAAAGGCAGCTTGCGTACAGCAGATATATGAAAGGGGAGCCTATGACGTCCCCATGCAAGCCCCAGTAAGCCCAAACAGCCTAACGCCTTTAATACGGGGATTGCCTACAGTGTTAAAGCTGAAGCTACAAGCAATACGAGATCGCATTGTAGCTGCAGAGGCACACAATCATAATAACCTCAATGCCCCCCCCATGCCAATACCGACATGGGCGGATACCTTGTTAGAAGTGCATCGAACTGCGCAAGAGATGGGGATGGATACCAAACCACGGGAAAAGCGCATTAGACAGGCTACTGCCTCATATGCCCCGAGGAGAGGACATTCCCCCCCCAGGCGGCACAACAAGGAAATGGGAACTAAACAAGAAGACAGGGAGAAACGAAATAGACTGTGGCGACATGCCCTGGCATTAGGTGTTCCACGATCCATGCTGCATAATCGGAAAACAGAAGACATAGAACAGATAGTGAGCAAACTGGAACAAGTGAAAAGGGTGACTCTGCCATCCGCCCCACCTGGCTCACAAGATCGTAAACAAGAATCTAAGCCTAGTAACACTTTCTCAGAGTTACGAGAAGAGTTGCATGATCTAAAAAACTAGGTAGCGCTGGTCGAAAATCAGGCCAACCGACCCGAGTACTATCAATAGCGCAGCGGCCTGAAAGTTTAGAACCCCGGATTGTGATTCCGGTAGGACCAAGAAAACACAAAGTTTCTTTTTTAATTGATACTGGTGCACAGATAAGTGTTTTGGACAAACAGACAGCCAATAGGTTAAATATCAAACCATCTAGACGATCAATTTTTATAAAGGGAGTTACAGGAATTGCTGAATCTTGTCCTTTGGCAAAACTTTGTGCCTGGCTCCCGGGAGACAAACGTCTTACCAAATTTGAGGTAGTAATAAACCCAAAGGGAAATGACAACATTTTAGGGTTTGATGTTTTACGAGGAAGAAACTGGATACTCCCAAACGGTACCCGGTGGAGCTTTGGAACAGCTAACATCAAGCTTTTGCAAACCTCCCCCGTGCTGCCGCCTAGTAAGATAACTAATGTTAAACAGTACCCTTTAGCATCTGCTGCACGATCCGGAATAAGCAAAGTCATTAGAGACCTAGAAGAGCAAGGGATTATAGAACGCACCCACTCCCCCTATAACTCTCCGGTGTGGCCTGTCGAAAAACCAAATGGAGAATGGCGATTAACAGTAGATTATCGCCGATTGAATGCTAATACCGCTCCCCTCACGGCTGTGGCTGCGGTCCCCAATATAGCGGAACTGGTGAGTCAGCTTAGGACTGCAGCCCACCCCTGGATGGCCACACTAGATGTAAAAGATATGTTCTTCATGGTCCCGCTAATAAAAGAAGATAAAGACAAATTTGCTTTCACCTGGGAAGGCATTCAATATACCTTCACTCGGCTGCCCCAGGGATACAAACACTCCCCCACCATCGCTCATAATGCATTAGCAAAAGTCTTAGATTCGCTTGGTACAACCCCTGGAGTAAAAGTCTATCAATATATAGATGATATACTAATAGGGGGACCTGAAAAGGAGGCAGTGCGACAAGAAGCCCACTTAATTTGGGAAAAACTGACTGAGATAGGGCTAAAGATACCACAAGAGAAATGTCAAGGACCTGCCCAAACAGTGACCTTCCTAGGCGCCAAATGGATAGCAGGAGCAGAAGCAATCCCTGAAAGGGTGCTCGAGACTTTAGAAAAATCCAAAAACCCAACTTGTAAAAAGGAGTTGCAACAAATTATGGGTACGTTGGGATATTGGAGAAAGCATGTCCCAGGATTCTCGATAATCGCCAGACCTCTTTATAACCTTATGCGAAAGAATAGCAAATGGGAATGGGACAACACCCATGAACAAGCATTAATGCAAATAATGCAAGCAATGAATCAGTATCAAAGACTAGGTCCCGTGCATCCCAGGAACCCTCTTGATGTAGAGTGGGGGTTTAGCACACATGCAACTTATTGTGCCATCTTCCAATCACCAACAAGTGAACCTAAACGGCCAATTTTATTTGAATCCACTGCTTTCAAGGAGGCAGAACAAAGATATAGTGAATGGGAAAAAGGAATCTTAGCCATGGTAAGGGCTGTGAAGGCCACCGAAAAAATAGCGACCCAACAGAAAGTAATCTTAAGAGGGCCCTTCCACATTTTAGATGCTGTGAAACGAGGAACACCACCCCCTGAAGGTATAGCCCAGAGACAAACAGTTCGTAAATGGTATGCATATCTATCAGGAATCCAAGATAGCCTGGAAATAGAGGAGGGACTAGTAAAGATAACCAAATACCAATTACCCCTAACTAGCCTTGTACCAGAAACAGTACCAAGCTACCCAAGATCTCCCATTGCAGTAGCTGAACCACTCACTGAAAAGTCTGACCTAAATGGGGTATGGTTCACCGATGCCTCTTCACATAGGATAGCCACGGGGTGGCAATACAAAGCAGTTGCCTTAGAAATAAGCACAGGCCATACGATAATAGAAGAAGGCAATGGCAGCGCCCAAGTAGGAGAACTCAAGGCTGTCCGACTTGCCATAAGAAATGGAGCAACAACAGTGTATACCGATTCATATGCAGTATTCAAGGGGGCCACAGACTGGATAGGATTCTGGGAATGTAATAAATGGCAAATAAATAGGTGCCCAGTATGGCAGCAAGCAGACTGGGAAGAGTTGTTGGAAGAAGGAAGGAAATAGTCTATTGCAATAGGGTGGGTGAAAGCCCACAGCTCAGACGGAAGTCTGGCAGCTAAATGGAACGGGATAGTTGACAAGTTGTCGAGGGTAAGAGGAGTAACAGTAAGCGAAGTAGAGTGGGACAGAATAGGAGAATGGCTACATATACAGCAAGGACATTCAGGGGAAAAGGATTTAGTAAAAGAAAGTATAGCTCGAGGATGGCCCATAGATATAACAACTGCACGACGAATCATAACAGCCTGTCCTCAGTGCCAACTAAGATTAAAAAGGGATCATCCAGAACAGCAAGCCCCACTACATATCAGTAATAGAAAACAATTATGGCAAACCTGGCAGATTGATTATATAGGGCCTCTTAAACCATCAAGTGGGAGAAAATATATATTAGTGGGAGTCGAGGTGGTCTCCCGTCTCCTCCGAGCGACAGCTGTCAGAACTGCGAATGGAGAAACTACCATTAAGGTATTACAAGAATGGTTCAGTGTATTACCGGTACCAAAGGAAATACAAAGCGATAATGGGACTCACTTTACAGCCCACGTAGTCCAGGACTGGGCGACACAAGAAGGGATTAGTTGGACATTCCACACCCCCTACTATCCCCAAGCAAACGGGATGGTGGAAAGGGCCAATGGCTTACTTAAAAGATATGCTCAAGTAGAAAAAGCGAGTTGGGACCTACGCATTAACCATGCTGTGCATCTACTTAATAATCGATGGGGAACATTTGGTAGTCCCAGAACCCAGGCCTTTTGCCCTATCGATATGGGCATCGTTAAGGATAATCCTGACATTGATCCTGCACGTGGTAAACCAGGACAGCCTGTGATGGTAAAACTACCACAAATTGGAGTAGTCCCGTTAACATTGTCTAAACCCCGAGGACCCCTTGCATGGGAAGCACTTGATGCCACAGAAAAAACCCATCGAATCAGTTCTCGGTGGATAATTCCTGATTATTAACCACTTATTCCGAGGCACCCTGCCTCGAGGAAAACCTAAATGTGTTCTCTTACAGGATACCATGTGGAGACTTGTGCTCCTACTCCAGACGGCCCGGGTGACAACATTGATCTCAAACCCATGGGGCAGCAATGTCAATATTTGGGAAAAGTTAGCTAGGGAAATACTAAATACCACTCACTTTTGTCTAGAAGGAGGAACTTCGGCGGCCCAAATTTACACCACTTGCACTATTGGGTTCCCTACACCCCTAGAGACAGTGCAAAACAAGGCAATACTAGCAAATTTCAAAGTAACTAATACGTTTAATCAGATGTCTTGATGGGGTTCCGCCACAACACAGTATAACAAAGCAATGATAGAAATTAAGGTGAAAGGAATGTTTCCTGTGGTTGAGTGTGCTATGATGGTAAATTGTACCAGCAAAACCCGACCGTGCCACAATTTTACGGAAGATGGGCCTCCTCTTAAATGTAATCAGACAACCAGTGTAACCTTTAACTATGCACATATTGTGCTCCCTACAGGAATGTTTTGGCTATGTGGGGTAAAAGCTTACTCCTACATTCCAGCCAATGCTACTGGTGGCCCCTGTACCATAGGTCGCTTGAGCATCTATATGCCAAGCAAACAAGAGATTGAGGAAATAGCTGGGAATCAAACACGAAAGAGGAGGGAGGCCTCATCCCTCAACCCTGAATGTAATTCAGAAGTAATCTTATTCTCAGCATCACAAATCTCAGCTGCAGCATTCCTTACACCTGGGGTGGGAGTTGCTATGAACTATCAAGCTATAAAAAAGATTGCATGTTCTTTAGCTAAAACTATCAACACCACTTCTGCTGCCTTATCAGCAATGCTTAGAGATGTGCAAGCCTTGCGTGCCGGTGTATTAGAAAACAGAGCGGCAGTTGACTATCTTCTTTTACGACACAACCATGGATGTGAAGAATTCAAAGGCATGTGCTGCTTCAATCTGAGTGACCATTCGACCCTGATTGAAGGGGAGATCACAAACCTTAAACACCTAGCTTTGGACATTAAACAGCATAATGATAACGGGTTTAATTGGCTGCAAAAATTGTTCCAAAATTTCGGACTGTCTGTATCAGCTTGGCTCGCGTCGGGCTTACAAACTGTCATAATAATTGTACTCATGATAATCATTATATGTATTGCTTTTGTCTGCTTGAAAGCTTTAATATTACGCACAATCTTTGCTAAGGTAAATGCTTTAAACACAGGCTACTTGCCTTTGCAACAACAAGATCAAACCCATGATTGTCCTTGAGGGGCAAAAAAGGGGGGGTGTACGGCTGTGACTCTGGTCACGGGGTGGACTGACGGGCGAGTGAAGAGTTAACAGGACTGAAGTTTGTCAATTGATATGCAGAAGAACTGATAGCACAAGAGCTGAAGTGCACAAAGCTGCTGAACAGAGGACTTAACAGGACTAAAGAAGTCTACCAACCGATATGCGCAAGGACTGATATGCGCAAGGCTGCGGAATGATTAACAAGACTGGAGAAGTGAAGTCTGCCACCTGGAATCTGCACGGACCCCCGGGGAGGGAAGAAACAATACGGAGGTGTTGTGGTCTTGCTTCGCTAGCAGGGTCCCCCCCCCCAAGCAGACAAACAGACAGTCCTGTGATTGTGAAACTTGCTAAAAGTCAGCAAAAGCAGTGTTTGCCCAGAGCCCCAGCCGTATAAAAAGAGACTTGGGAGCTAGGAGAGTTTGAGCAGGGACGGGAACGTGACCTGACCATCCTCTCCGGCTGGACCGTGAGTATCCCCCCCCTCCCCTTTTCCTGGGACGCTGGGTTAAGGTAACTCCTCGAGGTTGAGAGCCCTCTCACTAGGAGAGTGAACAAGAAAGCTTTCAAGTAGGGATAAGCAGTCCTTCCAATTAATAACGCAGTAATCGACGGTTTCAGGTTATCCTTTCTAAATTAGTAACTGATGGTTTTGTGTTATCCTTCCTAAATTAGTAATCGCATTATTTTAATGGATGTTACTAATCCAAGAACTTGTGTGAGGAAATAAACATCTTTTTTATTATTATTATATTACTGTCTCAGTCGTTGCTATCGAACCTTCATAGCATAACAGCGTGACACAAGCAAGGCAACATATTGGACTCTCTGGAAAAATATAGCAGAGAGGAGGTATGAGGAAAGGCTCAAGCAGTATTTTCCTTCACCAGTGCAGATTTCAGCCCAGGCAGATACTTCTGTTAATTCCTCAGCAGCTTCGAGCAAGTGGACCACTCAACACACAGGCCTCCTTTAGTCTACCTGAAATGAGCTGGATGCACTCCTCACCTGACAAGCACTACTTTTTCCCTTTCACCAGACCCTTCTTCACATGGAAGAACAGATCTGGAACCTATGAGTATTTAACAATTCTTGCTCTACTCCATTCATGGGATTCAACGGAATCAATTTTACTATGCCTACAAAAAAAGGAAGCTAGTGATTAAGAATTATAGAAGTCTGAGAGGAGCCATGGGAAAGGAGTCTTTTTTCCTGTGTCTAGTTATCCAGAAGGCAGCCAGTCCTGTTTGAAAGAACCATCTTGCACGGAGTATGTCTTTTTGTTTCAGGTCCTTTTCCATTTTGTTGGGGGGGAAGGTGGGTATTTTTGTTGGTGGTGGGTTTTTTTTGTTTGTTTGTTTTTTGACGTAGTGTTTTTTACTGGATTTTACTGTTCAGGGCTGAAAATATCATGTAAGACATGTTCCAAGACTGTAAGTTAAACTAATAAAGAGTGACAGCCAAGAAAGTCTCTTTTCAAGTCTTCTGAATTAAAAGAGAATACTATCAACATAACATGAAATGGGGAGAGCTTATTTCAGTGCAGAATTTCTGCAGCTTCTTTGCATCTCAAAGCATAAGTCAGATACAGATTTGACATGAATTAATACATCCCAAAATACATAATGAAAATGAATAGTTGTGATTCTGCATACTCAAGCAAAAGGAAATTGTTTGTCATTTATAAAAGTCCTCTCACTGACGTAAATAAGTCTGTTTGTACAAAAGTTGAGGCTTGCTGGGTGAACCTGGTTGTTCAGCACAACGAGTGGGAATCAGATATATACCCTAAAATTGTACTTGTAGATTAGGTGGGGCAGTAATGTGAGCTGCGAGAGGAGGAAATGCCTGCTGCATGCACATGCTGGATCAGCTCATCCTGATCTGTGCCTCAAGCTTTGGAGAAAGATTAAAAAATGAAACCACAAATGGAAAAACAAATCTCGAGTTTTTCTAAAAGGCTGTGTTATGGCTTTCACTGTGTACTTTTGCTTTATATTACAGACAAAACAATGAGTCATCTTTAAAAGCTGCTAATTGATTGGGTTGTGATCATGTGACCCATCAGCACTGTGTGTTGTTTTAATGTATTTTATAGCAAACAAACAAAAAGAGAAAAGATGTATTTGCAATAGAGATAGCAAAGTGGTCCTGTTTACTCATGTAAAGAGGAAAGAGACCCCACATT
Organism: Apteryx mantelli; assembly: GCF_036417845.1. Lineage (NCBI taxonomy): Eukaryota > Metazoa > Chordata > Aves > Apterygiformes > Apterygidae > Apteryx > Apteryx mantelli. Next base: position 35,487,170 of record NC_089978.1, read on the forward strand.
TAGGCAGTCAGCCTAAAATGCTCTCTTCTTTAATGTTTTATTTTTGTATTACATATTCACAAGAATTTGGTATTCTTTTAAACAGAGTCATTCTGTACAGAAGAGACTAGTTTAGACAGCTAAACTGAATAAAAGCAACACAGCATACAGAGGATGAAGTACAGCCCAGCCTAACTGGCCACAGGGTTCAGTTGCCCTTTGCAAATTTTTTAATCATTTAGGCTGAAATTTCCTATTCTGAGTGTCTGCTTCAGGCCAATTTTTTTTCTTTATAATTTCACTGACAAAATTCACCTGTTTCTGTGAATGAGACTAGGCAAAACACTGGTTTCTCTACATGGTTCCCCAAGAAGCCTTTTGTGTCTCCGTAATGTAGATGTTAGATTTGACAGAGTGGCTGCCTCTCTCTCAATGACTTGCCTAGTCCTGTTAGGAAAAGAAAAAATTATGCCTATACATGGCATAGGTTATGAGATTTTGATAAACTGCCATGCATACAGGCTCAATAGATGTCTGCTGGTGCTTTACCAGCATCAGCTGTGCCCCAACCCAGGGCTCAGAAGGACCTTTCCTGCCTTTTCAGCCAGAGCCAAGAGCTGAAACTGAAAAGGGGAGAAGGCTTTCTCTGGTGCTCTTGCCCAGAGATGCCCTGGTATTGGAGAGGAGAAAGCCAGAGGGAAACAAGATCCAGCTTGGAAGGAGAGAGTCTGAAAAGTCAGCTGAAACAAAAAGCTTGGTGAAGGAGGGGACAGAGTTTATTTGCTGCTAAATATACTGTCCAGTACTCAACATCGGTTGTCCATATTGCTTAACTGTTAGCTCACTCCCTTGTTCCACTTTGGGCTTGCTGTCTCCAAGAGACACATACAAGTAAGACCATGACCTTTATCCCCATTAGCTTTAACTTTTTTTGCCAAATCACAAATCCTCACAGAACAGGATGTTTAGTTTTCACTGTGCTCTTCTTCACTTCTTCAGGGGACATTTATTGCTTCCTAGCTCCACTGCAGTACCTGAGTCCTTCACAAACCCCATAAGAGGAAGAAAAGGCTTTTGCCTCTCTATTTAAGACCATGAATTGTAGTAGAGAGGGGGTTAAGTAATACAGAAAAGCCACTAATTTGGAGGCTCTCATTTGTGACACCCCAGACTTGTTTTTCCCAGTATTTACCATGATCTGGCACTTTCTACATTCAAAGCACAGCTGCTGCTGTTCACTTGCAGCTGTGAGCGCTCACCCCTTCTGCAAATCAGATCCAAGGTTCAGTCAGGTCCAAGGCTCTCAGAAAATGAGAAATAGGCAACTAGTGATGAGCTGTGCAAGTGGTACTTCAGTGGCCTGCTTACATTAGCTAGGAAACTTTACACAGTGGGTTCACGTCCGGCCTCCTCCTCTGCACCGAGAGCTCTACACAGGCTTTCTGGTTTTGGTGGTGTCACCCTCATTATGGATTGAAGATACAGTATTTATGGCCTCAGAAGGGGTCCTTGTTATGGTATTTCACGGCTGGTCTGCAATAAACACAATTGGCCCTGTGATTAATTTCTCCAGAGTGCTTGTCTGACAGCTGGGTTGGGAGCTGGCTTCTTGCTCACTACTACATGCCCAGTGCTAAAGTGATTTGGATGCACTGTGACCTAGAGGTGCTTCCAGAGGCAAGGCTGATCTACTAATATATAAAGATAGATCTCTGTGAGATTCCAGGTGACGCCTTCCAGGCAGAAAAATTCATTAAATTACACTGCCTTGCAAAATCACCTCATCCACTAAACCAAAAAAACAAACTCTAAATTATCAAATGAAGTGTGACAGCTCTACTAACACAAGAATACATTGTTATCTCTGGTGAATAAACTAAAAATCAGCTGGGAAAAGAAGGTCTTTGAACGTCCTCCTGTGTTGTGATACAAATCTTTGAATCTCCTGTGCCATGATATATAATCCAGCAGAAATTCTAACCCGTCCTAGGTGCAAAATTTGAAATAACCACAGACAAGCAATGCAGATACAATGAACTGCTTTTCTAAGGATGGAAAAATTTAAATATACATAGTTAATTTTGTTGTTGATGAAATGTGTTAAAAGTACTTTGTTTGCTGTAAGGGAAAGATATTGATCCAAACCCCTGTGACAGTCTAACTCCTCTTTTAGGCACAGAGATAAATTGATGCAGAGTTAGGCCCTTAATATATACTTTTGTGGGTTTTGACCTTTAACATTATTTTAAAAAGAAGGGAAGATTACATTTTCATTCAGTAGGCCCTTGAGTCTCCATGAAATTGTATGGTCAGGTCCAAATAAAAAGAATTGGGATTTGAATAAACCATATAAAGCTTTGAGAAAAAAAAAGATATATATATGCTTCCATCCATCTTGAAAAACTGGGGGAGAATTAGAAGCCTTTCATTCAGCAACCAGGGAAACAGAGATGCTGAGAAGCAAAGGTCACATGGAAAGTCAGCTGCAGAACAGTAAACAGACACAGGTCTCAACCCAATCCCCTATCTGCCAGTCAAGGCTCCCTTTCCATCCTGAAGAAGCTCAGGTAGGCACCTAGAAACAAGCTTCAGAGCATTCAATGGTTGACACAGCTGTATGAAACTTCTGCAAGGAAACACCAAACCAAGCAGGTAACTCAGCAGAATTCTGATTTTCTTGTAGCCACCATACTTGGTTAACACTCTCCAAAATATCCTCCAAGGTTCAGAAACAGTCTCACAACTTTGGGTTGTGGCTTGAGTAAACCAGGGCTGAGTTTCAAGTTGAATGGCCCTATTTATAGTTTCCAGCAGAAACCAGACCAAACTCAGTGGTTTTGCATGGTTTCCATCTGAAAGTCGGCAAAAATTGGCCATTTCAGCTGATTTTTGTTTTGGGTTTTTGGGGCAGAGGAGAGGAAAGACGGAAGGTTCATTCAAAAATTGAAATGATGAGCAAAAATAAGGGTGTGCGAACCTCACCAGCCAAAACTACGAAAGGTTGACATAGAACCCTGGGAACAAAAACCACGGCGATTTTCCTGTCTCCCATGGTAAGCAGAGACTATGTGGTGAGTGAAAGTGCTGTAGGAAAATGTTTGAGAGGATCTCCACAAAGAGGAGGTGGAGTGAATGGATGAGAAGCCAATTGTTGCTCCCAGTTAGTTCTTGTCCTGCTACATTAAGAACTTCAGCTCATATATCGACAGCAAAAGCCTTTGCAGCTTGCACCTCTCAGTTGTGATGAGGGTTTCACACCCCAAAGCATGCCAAGAGGAAGCCATGCGGTCTTCTCAGTGGCTGGAACAAAAATATGGGAAGCCTGAAGGTACTAAGCCACTGAGTCAGAGTGTGACTGTAAGGAAGTCACTCCACCTTCTTGTGCTTCAGTCATACAAGTCCAAATTAGCTTAAAAAGTAAGAATCACTAAAAAAAAGTACCCATTCTGACTAACTTATCTATTGAGTCACCATGCATGTGATATCACTGGAAGCCTTCTTAGCATATGAAACACCTTCCCAAAAGTATTATCACCCTAGATAGCTCAAGTTCATGATACTGGAAAAGGAATTCCTTTTAAAAGAAATCAGAAAAGGCCAACAGAAACTTTGGAGGCAAACAGGACTTAGTGCTTCAGGTCCCATTTTCCAAGGGGACAGCTGGAATCACTATTCTTTTACTGTTGCTCATTTTGACTGAATTCTTTTCTGCCTCAATGTCACTTTCAAGGGGATGGAACAAAACAGGTCAGAATGAGAAATGACTGAATTCTACTTGCTAAAATGGAAGATGTCAAGATGTGCCTTTTTTTCCTTTCCTCCAATGGAGAGAAAATCAGTGAAGCTGAATTATATTATCTTCCATGGTGTTTCTGTATTGAAGGATACACAGCCATTTGGTAAGCATTAAAAAGACTCCAGTAAAACTTAAGTGAAAAAATAATGTAAAATTATATTATTCACGCAGAATAATAGCTAGAGCAGAAAATGCATCAAAAGGGTCAAGCCCGTTCTCCTCCTCTGATTCCAACAGTACTCTCCCAAAGACTTATTCTTGACTCTATCTCCCAGGCAATGCACAGAGAAACGGGGACAGACACAAAAGCTATATTCACAACAGAAAATGAAATGCATGCTGAGCTGGATTAAGACCTTTGAGCACCATGACTTTTTGTGCTGGCTTTAGCTTAAGAGGAGCTCAGATACAAAAGTTGCCTGTATGTGCTGAGGAAGAGCTGAGCTAGGAATATCTGCTGTAGCATGTCTGACCCTTCCTGAGCCAGCCAGGTATTGCAAACAAAAGCATTTGACCATGACAAGATGCCAGACCTGCTCAAGATCATCTTACCAAGGAGTATGAATGCATGCAGGATCCATATGCCCGTTTCTGCTTTGTTCCCTTGACCAAAACATTAATAGCCATAAATTTCAGCCAGTACTGAAGAAAAAAAGCCTTATAAGCTCATTTATATAAAATGTTAATCGCAGTCAATGAATCTGGTTTTAGCCCTAATCAATGGATATAATTGTACTGTGTGGTTGTTAGTCAGGAAGATTATTCAGGGAGAAGAGCGGAAAGAAATCCTGCTTCTTTTGTGTTAACAGCAGAGGTTACCAAAGTGTATTATACCACATTTACCACTAGAAATATGCATACCATTTGAATGTTGTATGCTGCCAAAGAGTCAAGCAACTCTCCCCACACCTAAGTAGAGTTAAGCACAGGATCACAAAAAGACGATTCAGGTAGGAAGGGACCTCTGGATGTCATCTAGTCCAACTTCTGACCAAAGCAGGACTAGCTCTGAAATTAGGTCAGTTTGCTCAGGGCCTCATCCGGTTGAGTTCTGAGTATCTCTAAGGATAGAGATCACACAGCCTCTTGGGGAAACCTCTTCTGATGTTTAATCATCACCTTAAGAAATCTTTTTTCCCTATATTTAGTTGCAATTTCCCTTGCTGCAGCTTGGGTCTGTTGCCTCTTGTCCTCTTGCTGTGCATCTCTGAGAAAGGTTTGGCATCAACTTGTTCTTGCTGTTAGCTCCCCCTAAAGCCATCTCTTCTCCAGGCTGAACAAGCCCTGCTCCCTCAGCCTCTCCTTGTACACCATGTGCCCCAGTCCTCTTGTCATCCTGGTGGCCCTCCAGGCTTGCTCCGCTTCACTAACACTCTTGCAGACCTACTGTGAGCAGTGGCCCAGCCATGGTCAACACTGAATCAAAGGAAGATTTAGGATGGAAGGGACCTTTGGTGGTGGGAGCTGGTGTGGGTTTCCTCCCCTCCTCAAGAGCAATGAGGGGTCACTGATGTAGCTGTTGCTGCTGCTTTGGTGGTGCAAAGCTAACAAAGTTTGGGAAGCCTTGTTCTTGGGTGGAAACTACCAAAATACGTCCGGATCCTGCAACTTCCAGCAGCAGCACAAAACCTCTCTGCCCTTGTATGAATGCCTGAGCACAAGATGCAGGATCTTCATATTTAAAGGTTTTAGTAGTGTAAGCCTTACTCTGTGGGAATCCATTTATAGCTCACTGATGCTAGCAACCCTGGCCATCTTTGTACTGCTCACTAGTCATGTAACCTGGCTCTTACCCAGGACAGTGTTACTGGAAGACAGTGGGTATCCTGGCTATACTTTGAGAAGTGGCCAAGAGGCAGTTGAGTCCAGTAAAGAACATAACATGGATCTTTGCCCTTCCCAAATTGTAGGGCTGGCCTGGCAGTGATTTGGTCCCCAGAGCATATCTGCTTCCATTTACCTCAGCTCAAAGGCAGAGCAGAAGAAAATTCCTGGTCAGTGAAGTGACTAAGCTGGATCTCTCTCCTGACAGTAACAGAACATCTAAAATTAAACAAGATGTGCAGGTTTAGGCAACCAAATCCTACCCCTTGCAGGGACCAAAGGGCTTTGAGGAGAGCAGAATCTGCCACCTTCCTAGGGAAATGTGTGGGGCACTTTGGCCCCCCAGAGGTACACAGCCTGCTTTCTGCAAGCTCAGGCTGACTTGCCGCCTCATTTCTTCAAGGTTCGCATTTTCAGCTTGCTTTTCTCCCCTTCCACCACATGCAGGAAATAATAGAAACTTTTTTTTCCCTCCCCTCTCTCTTAGACACCTCCCTCTTTGGACTCACCTTCTTTACTGACTACTAAAAGCAACTAGCCTAATTATTAGCTAATGAAGGCAAAATGAGACATAACCCACACCTAGGACTTATGCCTTATTGTGGCCCCAAAAGTGCTAAAATAGTTTTCAATCTCCTGTTGTTGCTTATGCTGGCTGTAATGGAGCTTTTAGATGCCTGAGAAGCACAAAGTTCCTGTACACAGCAGAGAATCAGGTTCCACGTATTTATTTAGTGGATTAAAGATTTTATATTAGTTAAAAAGACACAAATGTCAAGGGGAAAAAGGATTGCACAACATAACTCTCAGAAATAGTCAGATTCCAATTACTGTAATTATATCTTTCAAAGGTAAGGTATGAAAATTATCACTTACGCAAGGGAACAAGGAAAGCAGAGGGAACAGTACCTTATTTCTCATCTTATCTTTGTCTCCATGCCATTGTACTGAATTGCCATGATTACATTTTGTTAAAATCTTTTCATTTTTCTCACCGTTCTCTGAGGATGTAAGACTGGGTGAACAAAGCAGGGTTATCAACCCAAATTCAATTTCATAAACTCCTAAAGGGAAATATTTATGAAAATGCAGACTTCAGAAAGATCTGATTCTTGTCTAACTTCCCTTTATGTATTTGATAAGTGTATGAACAAGAGCAAATGCTTCAGTGCTGGGTGGGGGGGGGGGGGTTTGGTAGCAAAATCAAGGACATAAAAAAGATTCCAACAGAAGGGAACTTTGTTTGGCAAAACATGACTTCTCCTATGGATTTTACTTCTTCCTGTCTTCCTGAACTTTCTGCAGGACCTCTGGATCTTTCCTCCTCTTGAGTAGCTGAAGTGTCTCCAGCCATCATTGCAGTTGCCTCTCACAGTCACCGTGCACCTGCACTGACTGCAGTTGGGCTCCCCGCCAGGTTCTGCTTTCCTCCCAGTTAGACAGTGTCTCCTGCACCACAAGTTACACTTCATCTTGTTAAATAGTGTCTGTGTCACTGAAAGCAATACCTTTATGTCCTTTTTTTTTTTTTTTGAACACTGATGTCATCAAAATAGCTTGTGAATTTTTTCCAGAAAACTCAGTTCCTTGGACTCTTTACAGCACCCTTGTAATATGAGGCCTTCATCCTTCCAAACAGGTCAGAGACCTTCTGCAGAGCTAACCTTGCAAAGTACAGAGCACTCTGCATGTATCTGATGTCAGTGGGGCTTGAGGCAGCCTCACCAGGCAGGAGCCAGGGCACAATCTGGCAATATCTGCCTTGTGGCAGAGCCTTCCAGAAGGTGTTTTCTGTAAGCATCAGAGGCCATCAATCCAAAGGAAACCACAGGGACACCTGCCATCCTCCTTTTTGGGGTCAGGCTAGAGCTCTTCTGGGAGAGGAGAAGGCTAAAGGAAAAAGAGACATGAGGAGAACTAATGAAGGGGAGGAAAAGGAGGAAAGGGTGTGAGGGTCAATGGCACAGACATGAGTGTCAAGGGAATTGGGGGAGGACACCAAGAAGGGCATGCCTGACAGCATCCATCATTTCCCGGAAGGCATCTGAGGAGCTGGTGGACACTGTCTGGTGATGCCCCTCTTGGACACATGAGTGGACAAGGCAGAGAAGCAAGCCCCACAGTCCCAGTCACCTCCTCCCTGTTAAATTGCTCCTCCTGGCATCATGGGCAGACAGCTTGGCCCAGCCTGGGAGGAGGTAGATGAAAAGCTCCTGTGACTTGCTGAGGCCTTGGGCAGGGAGGGCGTAAATGAAGAGGTGGAGCCTCAGGGATGGAGAGGGTCAGTGCAAGCATGCGGGGGGGGTAGTCCCCAATCCATAGGGGAAAGGAGTCCTCTGTCACCATAAGTAGGGAAAGTGCCATCAGAAATGCTGCTAGCACAAAACCATGGCCAGGTTTCATTTGTGTGAGGTTCTGCTCCCACACCCTCCAGATGACTTTCTGGGAACTCACAGCAACTGTACCTAGCCTGATGTGGAAATGGAACTGAACTGAGAACAGAGGTAGTAAGAAAGCTCTTTTGTAGTTAAAAAAAAGCTATTCATATTTCTCTCCCTTCAGTGAAAGCTCTGCAGAGAAAAGACTTAGTGAGGTGAGGCAGCTGTATGGAATCAGCTTCCTAATGCAAATAATTCACAGAACTAGCAATGACCAAGACAGAAGCAGGGTTCTTAACATTACTTTGGACTTTGATGGAATGCTTTGACAACTCCGATTTTCAGCCTCTCTTTTTGAAGTAGGAATTTGTAGTCAGGAATGCTGCATTTCAAGGTAAACCTGCTTAAATTAAACCAGACAGCACTAAACTCTCCTTGGAACTTGTTAAATTAATGGCAGAAGATTTTAGCAAAGCTTTTTGTTCCCCCTTACAAACTGTGTTAAATGTGGAATTAGTGCTTTTAAAACAAAAATGCAATTTAAAAATACAAAGCGTTGAAACTAATACTGAGCACTTAGCTTCTCCAGTAATAACAGATAAGTACCAGCCACAGCAGGTCAGGGTAATACTGGTCAGAAATGAAGAAATGCAGATGAAATTTCAGTTATGTACTATAGACACAGTTTTTAAGACAATTAAAGGTATAAATGTAGTGGCTAAAATTCTCAGCTGAAATGAAGTGCATATTTTGAACAACTATTTGACAACTTCAGTGTGGTTGCAGTAGATTCTCTCTGATTTGAGGTCTTTAAATAAAGGATATCTGTCTTTTGAGAAGCAATGTTTCAGCACAGCAAGGGATGATGACCTTGAGGCAGAAGTGTTTAAGTAAAATTTTCTGCTCTTTTTTTGCTGGAGCTCAGACTTGAGGGTAATACAGGCATCTTCCAGCCTTAAAATCTCTGAATCTCTTCATATATATGTTTGCAGAGCGTATCTAAAGCTCTCCATCTAGTGGCAATTGTGAATAACCATGTCATATTGTTCATTTAGTCTAGGTTCAATAAGGTTATTAATGTGCCCCGCATATGCATTGCATATGTACATATAGGTACAGTGCAGCACTGCCCACACAGAGCCCACACGGCCCATCTCATCCTGCTGTTACACCCTGTCTATGCTGACTACCTCCTTCTGGCTGGGACTGTGGCAGCAACAGCCTTCTCCTACTGCCAGTAATAATAGGTGCAGAATGTGGGTTAACTGCAAGGTTATGTGATAGGGACCTAAAAATTACAAGAGAAAAAGTATGTAATAATTCATTTTATGTACATTGCCCCACAGAATTCTCATCCTATATATAGCACCTTTCCTTTGAGATAAGCAAGGATCCTCTGAATCCTTGTCAATGCAGATACACCAACTCTGGAGTCAGGGGCTGGGGAGATGGGCTGGCTCCATGTAGTCCTGCCTCAGACAGAGATCTGAAGATTCCCACCAGCTCTGTGGACCCATGATGCCAAAAAAGCCCTTTACAAATAGCAGAGGGAGCATGTGATGGAAGAGGAAGAAGGGATGAAGGCTAAAGGATAAAGAAATAAACATTTATCATCCAGATTCTCTGTGATCTTCCATAAACCAAACAAAACCTCTTGCATTTCCCCCATGGTTACTGAGTGGGTAAGTGTTAGACCCAGGGACATATCAGAGAGTGTAGCATTTCGATTGCTCCTTCACGTGAGTCCCAAGAGGATTTTTAAATATCTGGAGTCTAGCTCTGAACTGGTAACCAAAGGCAACAGCATTTCCATCTCCCACTCTGGTGACACCCAGGTGCTCCACCAGAAGGAACTTGACAAGCAGGGACACAGGCGTTACCCTTTCACTGTAGTAGAGCTCTCACTGGATTTTGTAGGAGCCTGCCCTGAATAAGGGGCAGAGTTCCTACAAAACCATCAGCAATCTGGCAGGCTTTTAGCCAACTTTTATGCAGCTGTTGGCTGGTTTGCAGATTTTCCAGCTGTTTGGATTTTTTTCCCCCCTGCTCTCCAGTGGTTGGATTTATACACTGGCCAGATGGTCCCAAACTGGGGCAAACTATCTTGCCTCTCTCTGCTTCCTCATTGTGCAGCTTCTCCAGCAGTCACGTTTCCCTCTGCCAGTCACTCTTTTCTAAGCTGTGCTGCCTCATGCTTTTTCCCATAAGGATAATCTCATGCCACCTTTATATGCCCCATTGCTGGTTTGATACATGATCAGCAAAGAAACAGCGTGAGGAATAAAAATGCATGTATGTGTCAAGAAGCATGAGACAGCTCCATCTCTGCCTCCGTTCAGAGGCAATGTGAGCAAAGACCTGACAACTCTAACCAAGGAGAACCATCTTCTCTCACCTTCTCACAAACATCTAAAAGTCTGGTGTCAAAATCTGACATGGCCAGTGGAGAGAGAAACAGGCACTCTGGAAGGCAGCTCTACTGGTCTGGAGAATATGAGGAACCACTCTCAGAGGGTTATTTAAATTGTTTACGTCTTTTTTTTTTTTTTCCTGTTTCTCTACACCAAACCTAAAGGGAGACCAGACTCCTTGATGCCTACCTTTGGGCAGAGTAATGCCACCCTCGTCAAAAAGACTGCTGAGACCTTGGTCTAAATATCCAGAAAAGCTGCCTAGATGGCAGGCAGACAGGCAGATTTCTCAGGACAACTTTTTTTTAGTGAGTTCTGCACTGTAAAATGAAAAGTTGCAGTCAACACATTTAGCTTAGCAAAAAAGTCCAGTCTGGGGTGACCATTTCACATTTTGTTTCTGGAACTATGTAGCAAATATTTTGCCCTTTGCATACAAATAATATTTTGCTACAAAGATATAAGGTACACATCAGTATTATAAAGTGGTTAGAACTATTAAAAAGCATTAGCAATTCAGATGTATTTTTTAAAATGTAAGAAACATAAATGTTGCAGGCAATGTCAATCTGATGTTGCTGGGTTTTTGGTTTTTTTTCACCATGACACAAGGAGTGAGCAAGAAACCAGATTATGAACAGAACTGAGAAGAAATTCATTTAGGTTATTTAACAGCTTTCCCCTTCTGCCCTCTCTCTCCTTCGAGATAAATAACTGGTCCTGAGGCAATAACATTTGTATACACAGAAAAGAATTAGACGTTTCCCTTTACAGAACTGCTCAGAGCACATAAACAGGGCATGATTAAGGAGACAGAGGAGATATTTTTCTTGTCATCGGTCTCTCCTATCTTAAATGTGTAAGCTTTAGGATGATTATGTGGCTTGACATTTCTGTTCTGATGAAGCATAAAAGAAGTCATGGTGCTGAGAGCTACCACTTCTTCAGGACAGTGTCCCACCCCTTGGCGCTCACACATGGTCTTTCCCTTTAAACTGTGAACATGTGTGCAAGCAGCAGAAAGCTGCTGAGAATCTTATACAAAACTCATCCTGCCTGCCTCCTGACCCACTTCTGCTCCCTCTAAACTCAACAGCAAAATTCCCCTTAACTCTAATGTGAGCGGGAACTAACTTGGTGACCTCCACCATGTGCAACTCTTGGGTGGCCTTTATTTCCCTCTTAACTCTGAGGGGGTTCCCTGGTCATCTGCATGTGACAGCATTCTCCAATTTTGGTCTCCTACTCTGCAAAGGGTCACAATGCAGGTTCTTTCACAATACACAAATTAAAAACCAGAGTTGGGGAGAAAAGAAAAAAAAAGATTATAGGTTAAGGAAGGAAGGGAAGGACAGAGCTGGTCTTTCAGTCTGAAGGATTGCTCAATTTTTCTCCAGGTTTTTCCACTGCTGTTTTTTATTTTAGTTTCTAAGTTACTCAGGATAATTTCTTTACATACATAGTTTATTTACAAACCCCTTACCCTCAAAATAAGAGATTTTAATTTCAACCTATGAAAATTAATATTCTTTTTTCTTTAAAACACGTGAAAAGGGAAGTGACAAGAGCATCTGCATTCTTATTGTGTCTGTAAGAAAGCAGAAAAGAGCAAAGAAAATTGCCTGGAAACCTAAAGGGGAAGTGAAGAGGTTTAATCGTATCTAAATATCAAGACATTGGAGGATAAAAAGATGGAAACAGGTAAAGCTCTCAACTGGCCTCATTAAGAGCTACAGACTTTGGGAAGGCAAGGAAGGTCTTTGGGATCCAAGTTCAGTGGAAAGTAGGCTGGCAAAACTTTTGTGCCAGTCTTCACTTCTAAAGGTGGTTGTTCCTTCCTCTTAGTGCAAAACCTGTGAAAACTGGATTAATTTTACGCACAGGTAAATTACTAATGTGTAATAGCAAGAAAACCTTGCTTTATAAATTTGACTTGGTCTTCCAAAAGATAAAGAATTTAGAGAGGAAACAAGCAATTGAACATGATAATTGAACATGAAAACAGCTCATGCTTTTAAAAGTAAAAGATAAACATTTACCAAGTGGCCTCTTGAAGCAGACAAACAGAATGTTACTGAGACAGATGATATTACAGCTGAAAAGTGTTTGATGTTTTGCTAGCATCAAATAACAGCTCCAGTGTCTATGCTGGAAATCCTTGTACCATGCTGCATCCAGGGACAATTTGTGTTCACCTGGGGAACGGTAATGTCCTCTCAGTGACGGTGCCATACAAATAAATATGAGAGTGAGATTTGAGTACAATAGAACGTTCAGGAGCTTTTTCATACTGGGAATCTCACCTCTATGAAACACAAAAAAAGCAATTAAAAATATTTATTCAAGCACCTCCCTCTGGATATTTAAACATGAAGGGTTCATTATGCAATGCTTTAATTGTAGCAAAAGAGGAAAATTTAAAGGAACTAAAAAAATTAATTTTGACATAAATGCAAGATTGTCTCCTGACAACATAATGGTTATGTGCATGAGAGAAAACAGTTTTTTCTAACTGCAATTGAATCTTCATTTGCAAAGAAAAAAACAGGATAATGGGTATAACTTGCATGCGGAGCCATCGAAGAATGCAGTGGATGATTCAGCAGATGTCTTGGCTCTTGATTCCAACAATAAAACAAAATTGAAAATGAGAAGAGAACTTGTCTTAAGCTCTTGCCATATAAATTTCAGTCCACTACAGTAAATGCCACTGGAAAAGAAAAAGAAGCCGTTCCTCTCCCCTGCCCCTTACTGCACATTTCCCAAGTCAATGAGCCTCTGAACCAGCCCTTACCTTGTTTTGATTGACCATGACCTCCTGATGCCCCAGCGTTTCCACAGCATCCCAGGGAACACCAGGTACCTTGGTGTTGGGAATCCAAATACCACACAAACTGTGTGCTGTGACCACAGAAAATTTTGTCCCAGAATAGTGCAAGTTTCACAGACAGGCTTCTTTGAAAGGTGCCAAAATCACTTGCTTACTCAAAGGATGAGAAGGCTACTGGTCCTTGTCCCAGAGGAACTCTGGTTTCTTGTAATCGGGGGGGAAATAATTGCAACTAAACCACTGGAAGTGACAGAATTTTTTTCTTGAGGAAATATGTGTGATCAGATGGGGTTTTTTTTATTCCTTGCCTCCTAAAGTGAAAATTCAATTCTTCTCCTCAAATCTGTTTGTAAAGGAGCCTGTGTCACAACCCGTTACATCCCAGTAGAAGTATATCTTTTGCTGGAAAAACAAGACAGTTACATCAAAAAAATTGCACATTTTTAAAAGAACAGTTAGGCATTAAAGGCAGGTTCAGTTGCTTGAACACAGATGCCATTTTAGACTCCCTGCAACACCTGGCACATCTGCATGTGGTGAGTAGATATGACACAGGATTTATGGGATATCTGTGCCTTTCTGGAGCCACAGCTGAAGCACAAGCAGGGTACCCTGAAATGACACCTGGTGTCTACGTTTGGACAACCAGTTTCACACCAATTCTCAGTGTGGGGACCTATGGATAACTTTGATCGACTCTTATAAAAGGCTAATGGAGCTGAAAGCAAGGGGTTGCTAAAAATCTGTCTACATCTAAAGTAATACAAAACGAAAGTAAGTTTTACAGCTTAGCAGACTAGGATCTCAGCTTTTGTATATTGTTCTTACATTTTCCTCAGAGTTGCCTTTTTAATGGCCAAAGAAGAAATATACTTACTAATACAAGCCGCTCACTGATTTCAGCACAAGTGTGCCCCCAGCCCGGCTATGTGTGTTTTGTGTTTCACATCACTCTGTGGATATGCCATAAAGAACAGGGGGGATTTTGCCTAGGGAAGGACGATAGGGAATGAAACAGCCCCCTAAACTTCATTTGTCTGAGCTGGTGATTCCCAGCAGGATTTGAGTTCTCCATCCCTGAGTACTTACAGCGCACATAAATGCTTAATTCACTGATAGACTGATATTCCCAAACTTTATTCTTCTTGCCTTAGCTCTGCGCATTAGCCTTTGCCTTTTTGAAGAGCATTTGAATAGAAATAAACAACCTTCTTCCCTGGGTGATCACAGTTCTCCTTATGAATAAATCATTTAATCAGGTGTTAAGCTTAAGGCATTAAAAAAAAAAAAACACAAAAACAACAGCAAAAGGAGAAAAATGTTTTAAAACACGGGAAAGAAATGCTGTTTCTCCCTCTTCCATGACTCAGCAAGTCACTTCACGGCTTTTAAACTAATCTAGTCTGCATCCTATTCAGTTATACAACAATTAAAGGGGTGGAACAACACATCCAGTGGTTCATCCTGGATGTGAGTACACAAAAAGCAATTATTTACAGAAAAAAATGTTAAATATTTGCAATCCCTTTTTCTGCCTGTATTATAGGAATATTGAAATTATTTTCAAAAATTACTTTCTAAAAATATATATTCATCTATAGTTTTATTGCATGGGAAGGAGTACAATTTATTTTCTGAAAGTTTCTTTTCCAATTGTCTGTGGTCTCCCTCCACATCTTAGCTCCATTTCCAAGGAGCTGAATTTTTTCATATCCCAGTATTCCTCTAAAAAGTGAGAGCAGTCTCTTAGCAGGATAACAGAAGAAGAAGGAAGAAAATGAAGTATCCTTCTAAGCCTTGCCCCTGCCACAGATTTCCCAGGTGACTTCAGCAAATTATATTTCATAAACAATTACTTTTATGGCAGTAACAGACAAAGGCACTAAGTAAAGTTGAGAGCCTGATGGCACAAAATACCAGCAAAAATAGCAGAGCAAAATAATTTTTGACCCCGAGAGATTATGGTCTTGCTGGGAAAGGGAGTGAGCTCTCAGATTCAAGGAAGCCATTGGCTTTTAAGCATTCTTTATAGAAAGTGGATAGGAATTGCTTTCTAGAGAAGAAAAGGTTTGCATTATGGGACAAGTCCTGAGGTAAGAAGAAGAGGAGAACAGCATGCTTTGAAGGAAAGGCTTATCCAAATTTTTATATACTATCATAAACTCATTCATGATGCAAATGCCTGAAAAGAGAATGCCAAATGCTGTAACTGTCATACCCACTCTTACCATAGCTTGACTTTCTTTCTCTGATAGTCTCAGAGTCACCTCTACTATCCTTATCTCAGCTGTCATTATTCATGGCAGCACTCCTTCTTGTATTTCATCTTCTAAATAACAGCCTTGTGTTTGATTCTGTTGATTAAATTATATCGCAATGCTCTGTCTGGGCCTTTGATTCTAAAATCACATCTGTGTCTTCTTATTGTATTTTGAACGGAGAAAAGCAGTTTTAAAAATAAGTGCAGTAATAGAATCATGCAGTTCAATGAACAAAGAAATTAATGATAACACCTCTGTGAGAAAAAAGAAAAAAACTTTGTTGGTCTCCATAAACAAATATCAGGCTTCATTAAGAACATTAATGCTTATTATGAAAGATGGGCAAATTTATTTGGATTTGTGACAAAATGCATGCAGCCTGAAAGTATGTATAAATGTGGGATGGACCAAAACTGTGGGTGAGCAGAACATTCCTTTGCACTTGGATTTCAACCTCTTCCTCTCCCCTTTACTTGGTAGTTAAAGAATTTATTTAGTATGTAAAACTGGGTTTGGGTTGCTCCTCCACCCAAAAAAGGTTGGAACTCTCGGTTCTTTCTAAGTAAACGCCATGCTGTGTTGTATTCTGGTGTGAGCCATTTCCTACTTTCTCCCATGCAAACTGCTGAGTCTTGGCTCAAGTTCTTTATTCACCAGGTTGGGGAAAGAGAAAAAACATCCTACGTGCGTGAATTAAACTATAATCTGCTGCACAAACCACCAAGGAAATAAACAGGGTTTCAGGCCCCATTTCCAAGACAATGTTCTTGCTTATGCAAACAGTACCTGCCCCAGTGTGTCTATCATGTAACAGTTAAGGCACGCTTCTTGGAGATGGGACATGCAGAATTAAATCCTATCATGTAACAAGAGTATTTCTATTTAGACATTGCACAGGCTGGATGAGTGACCTTGCCATTGATCAAGGAGGGTGGTGATAGCTACCTTTGTGCTGCTTTTGTAGATGATGCTTTTGAATTGCTTTGCTTTTATTAAAAATGAAGAGAAACAATTTTGTCAGTACCAAACAAGCCTTTTTTATTTTTCTTTTTTTGGCAGCATTTTATTTCAGCAGGAAAAACTGACTGTTTTCTTTTTGGCATTACCTAAATCAGTCAGCTTTCTTGATTTGGATTTTGAAACAAAACCCAATCATTCACTCAGACCTTAATCTCAATGGATCAAATCTTCAGCCTATACTGGGGCTGATACACAATGCCACCCCTGCAGAAGAGGGATCTGCTCTGGGAATTCTGCAATAGGAGCAGACTTTCTCCCAACATCCTACCCATTTATTTAGATATTCTGTCATTGTTTGCTATTTATAATTAAGCAGCTTTCTACTGCATGATAAAGACCTGAATGAACAACATTTCACAGTGCTGATGGAAAACTATTCCTAGCAGAAGCCAGGTGGGCTCTCGACACAGAAACAAAGAATGAGTTGAAGTGTTTGCTAATCCTTGTGCTGGACCTTTATATAGGGCCAATTTCATTCATAGAGTAGAATAAAATTTAACAGATGATGACTGTGCATCAAATATATGTTAAACTCTCAGACAGCATTTTGAAGTACGGTTTGGTGAAATCTCACCATTCTGCCCAATATATATGAAGTTCTTCAAAAATGGGACAGGAAAAGCTGACCTCACTACAGTAAGCAGAATAAACCAGTTATACTTAGTCTTGTTGGTGTTTATAAGAGGTTTTAGCTGGCTTCCTTCCTGACTGACTATAATTGGCACAAGCAATTTCCTTCTTTGAGAGCAGCTGTCACTGGTGTAGTTTCTCTTAGGGCCAGGAATGGAATAAAGGCTTTCTCCTCTTGAAACCTTCTCCTTAGTGTGGAGGCCTATAAACAAAGCGTAATGATAACCAACTATTCATCAAATTGTGGGAAGGTGATTAGTGGGTTGCCACAAGAATTAGTGTTAAGCCTAGGTATAATTGACATCTTCAGTCTCTTCCACAGCCTAATAAAATCTAACTGTTGGAAAAACTTTCTTGATATTCAGGCAATTTCTTTATTTCCTTAACTTATTTGCACAATGTCAAGGTAAAGATCTTTAGACCATCCTCACCTATTGTCCTTCTTTAATGTGAGCTTTTCAAATACTTGTAAATTATTATCTTCACAGACATGTCTACACTAGAAAACAAACTGAAGTATTTTAAAAATTACGTGGCAGTGAAAGGCGAAGCTACCATTTAGCACAATTCATAAACTGTAAATCCGGAAGGGGCCACTGTAAGCAAGCCTGACTAGCTGTAGAATTGAACCAAAGGGATTTTCCTGAATTAGAAACACAGGATATAGAACCAGGTGGGATCTTCTGAGCTTGAGCCCATCTTGCTTTTGTGGGCCAGTATACCAAATATTTCTATTTCAAACTTATCAAGGTCTATTTCTAAGCTAACTAGTTTGTATGTTCCAACCTTTTCTTCTAGAATTCTGTTCCAGAACCCCATAACTCTGTCATTAGGAAACTTTCCAACCCAAATATACTCATGACCAGTTTCTAACCATACCTTTGGAGACTGACTGCAAGTTTCTGAATCAAAAAAGAAAGATTTTTGTGAGAGCTTCCTTAGAGACCAGGCTCTACTTACAATTCAGACTCTCAAAAGCATGGAGCCAAGCCACAAAAACTTACACTGCATTTTTCACAGGTCTCATTTTGCCAACACTGCTATATACCCATAGACAAAAGTAGGAAAAGATATCTCTTGTATTAAAGTATTCCAAAATTTATTATAGGAAGCCTTAAAATATGTGCTTGGTCAATGATAACAACATGGGTTTGTGCAGTTCCAAACAGAACCAAAACTACATTTAAATTTTAAAATTAAGAGGTTAATATTTTAGACAATCTAAATGAAAGGGCATATAAAAGAAGGGGTGCAAATTGTGTTGATGACAATTTATGTTTTCGTAGTTTAATTATGTGTGAAATAGCCCATCAACTTAATGAAATATAAAATCAGGTTAATGAGTTAATAAGGATAACAATTAAGCAAATATACACATATATCTCTATAGAAGACAATGATAATTAAATGCCTACTATTATAACAAAAACATTTTGAAGAACATTTTGGGTTTTGGGAACTGTTACACCCCATCCCAACAACGATTGTTGTTGTTTGAACTAAAAAGCCTTATATGCGTCATTCGCAACGTCTTTACCAACATTTGGCCCAAATACAGGTATTTTTGCATAACTGGCAACTGTCTGTTTAGTGGTCTTGCTAAAAACAGAACCTACATAAAATGTGTACCAGTGCAGCGCTACCTCTAATGTATCACAAAGATGTAAACATCTTAAGCCCAACACATGATTTGCAAGGCTTAACTTGAACCTCAACTGTTTGTAGATACAGACACGGTTTATAACTGAAGTGCAGTATTTACCAATGGTTAAGAGCAAGGCAATGACCAGAGAAAAAAATGGGAAGTATTTTGGTTAATTATCCATGACGAACAAGAAGAACAGCCAAAAAGAACATTCCAGTGCAGAGCAAAACCAGCACTGGGAATAACAAGCAACTTGTGGTTATTAATTGTAAAAAAATATGAGAATGCTTTGATTGGAAGGGTTCTACAGCTACTGTTTTTTACTTCATCGTTTTGTCACAGAAGATGGCATTTGTTTTTTGTTATTCATATAAAGAGCAAAAATACCCTGAAATGTGTTAATTCATTGTAATGTAATTAGAGGATGTGGAGAATGGATGATAGGAAGCTTCTACTAAGAGATTTATGAGGATGGTGGTAATAGCACAAAAGAGTTAGTTTGTTAAGCTACCAGTAAGGCCACTCTCCCCTAACTCTGTTGCAAATTTAGGAGTGACATAAGCAACTGATGTTTAACCAAAGGAATAGAATACCCAAATATATTGTGATATGCTTGTAATGAACATGTAATTAATATCTGTTGGAGCATGAAATGG
The DNA here is from genome assembly GCF_036417845.1 of Apteryx mantelli. NCBI lineage: Eukaryota > Metazoa > Chordata > Aves > Apterygiformes > Apterygidae > Apteryx > Apteryx mantelli. The sequence continues at coordinate 35,506,600 of NC_089978.1, forward strand.
CTTATATAAAGAATATTTGGAGCTTTGCTCAGGATGACACCTTTGAATTCTTTGGTTTTCTTGCTTTTCCAGTCCAAGAAAGGTATGAGTAAAAGAATGGTAGCAGATTACAACCAAGATTCTATTTTGTAAGTGTAACCTTTTCTGATATTAGTGCTAAAGAATTTTAACTCTTAATATATGCTTACCTAGGCAGAATTTGTAATGATTTTTGTAAGTCTGGTCAGGGTTGATTCTAGCAAAAATATTGAGTGACAATTAAGTTGTATCTAATCCCAAACAAATCTGGTGGTTAAAGCATTTTAGGTCAGCACTGTTCCCTTACAGTTCATTCTTTTTTTAACCCATGAAGTATTTATAGAGAGAAACTATATTCCTCATTTGGGTATTAAAAAAATAGTCAAATGGAGTCTTAATTCCTTATGAATGGTAAGATTTTTGTGAGATTCCACTGACCATCTCAGCAGACATTCTCTCTTCTTCATCTACTTCGATTCCATTTGTCTTGAAGATGGTTAACTGCAATTAAAACATGGAAATGTCAGAAGGACCCTGTAAAATAACATTAACACTTTACCTCTAAAAAGAATATTTTGTGCAGCCCACCTGAAGATGCATCTGTCTTTTTCATTGACATGTCATAGTGCTGACTGATGGGATGCAGCTCCAGAATCAGACTCCACAATTTAGGTGTCTGTATGTGAGTGCGTGTCTATATTACAGTCAATAGCACCTAGACAGCTATTCATCTCATCCTGACATGATCCTCTGCAAACTCCATTTTCTGTAATGACTTGATCTCTGTTGACTGTATTGGGAGGATGGGCATTCAGCTCACATTCAGACACATACATTGTAGATGCTTAGATTTAGGTGTCTGAATCTACAGCCGCATTGTACACCCAGTAACTAGCTAACACAGTCTTTACTTCTATAGAATTGAAGAATCATACAAATCACAGCATAACTCGGACTGGAGGTCTCTAGTCCAACCTCTTGCTCTGCTTTAAACTACTTGAACTATTAGATCAGTCCAGGTTGCTCGGGGCTTTATCTAGTCAGATTTTCCTCATTTGCAACTGACAAGCTTTCATTTTACAACAGAAATGATTGTTATTAGCATTGGGGTGGTGACCTTGAATTTTGCTCTGTTAAAGACCAAACCATTTCTATTTTTCTGTTTCCATCACCTTGTAGGTCATTCTGGAAGGCATTATAGTCCTCCCCTGTGTCGTCATGCCCATCTTCAATTCCTGTTTGAACTAAAACATAATTTTTAGAAAAAAAATCTGTTCTTCATCCAAAAAATTCCAGTGATGAATTCAACACAAACTTTGGTAAGTTCTTTGTTATCTTAAATCTGCTGAGTTTTAAGTTCCAACCCTGAATCTTATTGTTTCTTCAACTGCCAGACTGAGGATCCTTCAATGAGCAAATTTCCATTCCCTTTGTGAAAATATATATGAATTTAGTTTATGGTGTTATGTTTTGCAAAGAGAAATTCAATTCACTTTTATATCACCAAAGAAAGACCACTAGTAGGCTTGGCTTCGCTAGAAAGTAACCTTGTAAGGTGGAAGCTGCAGACATTGTGTAGCCACTTACCTGGACAGTAACTCCACAGGAACAAGGCAGGTGGTCTGTCAAGTTAGCTGAATGTAGGTAACTCAACAGGGCATTTCTCAAGCCTTGCCGAGTTACCTAAGTTCACGCTTAATGCCTTTCTCTGGTGAAGACAAATCCTTGGCATACTAATGTCAGCGCTGTGTATATCACTGCCAAAATTTGTCAACAATGGGAAAGTATCCAGACAAAAACTAGCAAAATGATGAATGATCCAAAGAGAAAGCCTCATAGGACAAGTCAAAAGAACTAAATATAGACATACAGTTTGGTTAAATGACATCTAAGAGAGGCAATTCTATGGTTTCATCTGGTTTCTTCTGGTTGCACTGGTTGAACAGCCTTTCTGTGTCAGGCTTGGCACAAAGAAGCCTTTAAAATAATGACATATCTGCTTCTCTTTCAAATGTTTACATAGACAAGAATAAAGTATGCATGTGGGTAGTGCTTAGGAGAGATACAAGAGTGGCTACATTTTCCTATTATTATTATTACTTACAGCCTGCTTTAGATTATTGTCAGGGCCCTGAGGGCACTGTCCCTGCCCACTCCCGGCCTCCCCACCCTGCTCAGCCCCAGCCCCATCTCAGCACAGCCCAGGGCCATCAGTCCCTGCCCCACAACACCACAGTGGTGCCAGGCTCCAGCCCCACTATGGCCCTGCACCTGCCCAGCCTATGCAGTTAATTTTCTTCAAGGTCCTCTTCCATTAAATGTACAAAAACCTTTATAAAACTGAAACCTTTTCTAACTCATAAAATCATGTCAAATTACCTTCTATCCTGCAAATTTTTTGGTAGAAGAACAGTTATAGCCTTGAAAGTAATAGCAAAAATAATGGGAATAGCCTGATGAAAAATCGTAAGGTGCTTATTATCCCATATACTCACTTGGATTTTATGTATCATACTAAAAGGTATAAACAATAATTACATTGTATCTTAATGATAGAATCATCCCAACCTGTCTGTTTCATCTTTCAGGCAGTCACAGTAATTTAACAGAACAATACCTTGCTCAGTTATTCTTAACTGAGGCTGTGAGTCCCTTCAAAGAAAGTTCTCATGCATTCTTTTCAAGAGTTCTGCTGGAGTCTGCTTTCCCAGATTGTCTGCTGGGGTGCTAAGACATACCCAGATGACAATGCTACACAGTACTGGAGTGGTCACAAGTCCAAAATGGCATGTGAAAACATCATCTTTCCCTTACATTGTGTTGCATATTCACCCCAGAGGCAGTCACTGCAGTGCACACGCTCCAAAGAGATTCTACATAAGTCCCATCAATGTGAAGACTTTGTAGCATATGGTCCTTGAAATGGTTCTTCCATGACAGGGAAAATATTGCCTGCTTGGAATACACCATGATCAACCGGCACTGTATGGCTTAGCTACACAGTCACCAATCTATATTTCACACTTCAGATAAATACGACAAGGTGTTTTGCCTTCCATCTGAAACACCACATTTCTCATCTAATCAGTGATTTGCTGCCAAAATTTTAACTAGGGCTCCAGCAGAAAAATTTCTCCTTTGTCAGCAAATCATGCAACATCTGCTTGGTAATATACCTTCCTCTGCTCTCTGATCAACAAATGAAACCAATCTTAAAAAGTCATCAGTTTCCTTCCTACTGAGAAAAAAAACACAATCCTCCATCAGTCTCATATTCTCTGACTCCCAGATGCTTAAGTCCTTACACCATCATCCCCTCCAGCTCAGCCTCTGTCTACCCCACACAGCAGTGGTTGAAGACCCTTTAGGTGGATCCCAGTTTTCTCATGGCAGGACAAGGGAAACAAGTGCCAGGTGGTGACAGCTTCTACAAGGCTGTGTCTCTCTTGGGTATGGAGGCAAGCAGAGCCGCCCTGACTCGCGGGTGCCTGGGGAGAAGACTTTCTTTCCATGGAAGAAGGAGCAAAGAAAGTTAAAACAGTCAAGGCCTCCTTTATGGCTGGTGGCCCTGGCTGCCATGTGGAGCTGGCAAGCCTGACTGGAGATTCAGCCCCATATGGCATGTGGAGAGCCATGAGGGCAGTGTTGCTGCCACAGTGAGGACACCCACCATCCCCAGTGGACTGGAGCCCACCTGACTGCTCTGCCCTTCCCTGTAACTCAAAGAGCCAGATGTGTCCCTGTTCATATGACCTGCATGGGGCCCATCACAGCAAAAGAAGAGTCCAAGAGCACTCTTGCCCTCTTGTACACATGATGAAGCAGCTGGCGCAGCAGGGGGATTCAGGGATTCTGCAATAGTCTCCTTTTCTCTCCCTGAAAAATGCTGTTGGGAACATAACTGTGGAAATTCCCGCACATGAGTTCTTACTGGCATGTGTGGACATCACAGCACATTCACAGATGGATTTACACACATTAAGAAGGCTTATAGCAACTTCTAAAAATGTAATCCTTTCCTGTCTGGAACTGCAAGACCTCAGAGAGGAAAAGATTGCCTGGGCCATCAGGCCATCCTGTTATAAGATGCAACTATGCCTTATCACTACACTATGCACTAAGCTGGCCAGGGATTCATGGGAGGGAGACATTTTAGCCAGAGGATTCGTCAGGAACCATATATCCTGGGCTTTTCTGATTTATCTTACATGAGAAGTGAGGATGTCTGAAGGAATTCCTTGGTCTCTTCTTGTCTCTGCCTGCAGACATGGAGCACAGCAGTGCATCCTTCTTCATCACAGCATTTGCTTTGCAGTGGTATACATTACCAAAGCTAGTCTTCTCAAGGCTGTCAGTCTTCCCTTTTTTCTTTTAATTGGGACTGAGACATTCCATTAAAAAGCCCATCAGCTTGGTCTGTTACTAATGCAGTCACCTGAACCTACAGGTTCACCAAAACTGTGCAATCCATTTCTGAGAAATAGCTGTGGCTGCTGCATGTATCTATTTAAATTAACTTGAAATTTTTAAATATTAACATTGAAAGAAGCTAAACTGTTTTATTTCTTCATAGTTTTCCTTGTTGCTGCCATAATGTCCAATATTACCTCCCTGTGATTTAAGTGAGTTTCTGTGGATCCTGGACATAGGGCTGCTGTAGCCATATTTGGCTTTCTTACACATGCCTACTTTCGATGTTGCAGCCTCTTTTCTCCACCAAGGATGGCCCTTGAAAAGAGGCAGCCATTGCCCCCTTGAATTTAGATGCCACAGTATTTGTGATGCATAATTTGGATATGCAGATAGGTAGATCCAGATCCTCAGAAGCATGCAGGTATCCAGGGAGAATTAACTTCCTAAACACCTTCAAAGGCCTGAATGTTCACCCCTAAAAAGTGGGATTTGCAAGAGAATCTAAATTGCAAAAGCGTAACCACTAAATCGATGGTATTCACTACAGGCAAAGGCATTGACCTCTGTGGAAACAGAGGTAAAGCCACAAAATGCCCATTTGAAAACTGAACTCCGAATGCCCAAGGAGTCAGTATTCATTCCCCCAGAGAATCCTGTCTTCTAACTTTGCCTGGAAAACGGGCTGAGCTAAAGAACAATATTTGAATTTCTTTTTATTGCATCAATAATTTTCGTTTGGGTATTTCTCTTCCCCAACATCAATCCCAAACACTACTTAAAAGCAACCTACTCCTTGTCCTGATTTCAGAAAAAGCTGTTTTACTACTGTTTATATGGCAGTGAAATCAAGTTTATATCCCAATGCTATCAGGGTTTCTTTTATATCATACATGCACGTAGAACAAACTTCCTACTAAACTACCATTTCTAAAAGGTTCATTGCTGAAATTTCAGTCTCAAAGTATTACTTCTCCTCACAATTGCCAAGTCCATTCCACTGGGGTAGCATTAATCTGCTACACAGACAGATGCAAGATGTTTCCATTATTCACTAAGATAACTGGTTCCTCAATTTTTGCTGACAAGATTGTTTTCCAGCTACTCCGACCCAGAAAGCTGGCAAGAGTTCATAAGGAACGTAAAGAGGCAACACTCAGGATTAGTCACTGAGTCAAAGTAAAATGTTAGTTCTTTTTATTCCTGTTCTTATAGATCTGGAAATAAGGTAGATGCTGAAAATGCTGCTTCTATATTTTATGCTTGATATAACAAAACTGTAATGTCTTAAGTTATGTAGGATCAATTTTCTCCTGCAGGTTGCATGTTATAAACTGAGAGAGTCCACCCAGTTTTTTGCCTACAGGATACATGCTTTGTATCAAATTTTCAAGCAGTTTTAAGACAGTCTCTATAATTAGTGGTCTAATTTTGTCAGGCACAAATGACTTTACCCACCCAAGTAGGAAGACAAAACTCGTATTTGTGAACTCAAATTGGCTGAATATGTGTCCCCCGAAAAAAGGCACTACCAATTCCTTGCATACACAGTATTAAGTAGGGCAGGATTTGAAAATGCAGGCAACAAACTAATATGAAACACTGCAAAATTATTTTGATGCAAAACAGGTCCATAGGAAACAGACCAGAATAAAAACTTTCCTAAACTGGCTCCTATTCAGATCCCCTAAACTCAAGGGGGTTCTCCCAAGGGCCTGAGTAGCACTCAGAAGATTTCATGAAGGGCTTTGTTGCCGGATCTTATACTTGTACCACACATGTTCTGCACTGGCATTTGTAGCCTTGGTTTTCATATTGTGCCTGCTTCTGTGCTTTATAAATTGCCTACCAGTACTGCTCAGATGCTGTGCTCTTATCTTAATCTTGCTTTTACAATTGCCCACTCCTGTTTCAAAGCTTCTCTCTTCTGTTGGATTAGCCAAATATGACAAAGGAATGAATAGAGGTCAAAGCACTAGTTAGTCCAGTCAGTTGTCCAAATTCTCAGAGAAAGCTATGGGAAATCATTCTGGCAAATAATGTGTAAACCACCATGGCTTGTTTCCATATATGTTCCTTGCAATATTCCAAAGGGGAGCATACAGCATTAGGAAAATTAATCTTATTCACCTACCAAATGTGGGGGAGGTTATACATTCTTTGAAGTAAATACCTTTACTTTATTCTTGTCTGCACTCTTCAGTGCTATCCTCTCTGTATAAGTAGAAGTTGTAATAATAGCAAGTATTATTATTATAAATAATAACACATTTCTAAAACTAAGACTATTTTGAGATATAAGAGCACAAAACACTTAAGTAGGTAGAATAATTTTCTTTAAAAATCACAAAACACAAACCAGAAGAACATTTTTTTTTAAAAGTTTTCTTTTGAGCTGAAAACACGGTCAAGTTTCATGCTAGAGCAAATTTCTATGGACGAGTTATAAATCTCTAAATAATGAGGTTTTTAATGAAAACAAGGCTAAATCAATGTGAACTGTAGCAGAGCAAACTGTATCACTATAACTGTAACTTAATAGAAAATTACAGAATACTGAAAATGTTTTCTGATTATTGCTTAATTTATCAAAATCATATCATCTACAGCATATTCTAAATGAGGCTAAAGCATATTTAAGGATGTTACAGAGATAATTATAAAAAGTACTAAACAGCCAACTAGTGAGTAGGTAGAGCAGCAAGTCACATGAGAGAAGAAAGTATTGTCAGCCTTAGTATGATGCTGATATTATCGATATCATAGCCCCCCTCCCCCCCACCCTTGTAAAGCTGATATTTCAAAGGTATTATCAGGTATATTCATGGGAGATGGTGGGGAAAAGTGAGACACGGAGTGAATAGGTGGAGGGAGGGATGCAGCACATGATTAGAAATGGCTTTGTGATTGATGGGATAGCAACATTATCCCTAAAGTTTTCTTCCTGGGGTATCATTGCTGTGTATATGGGCATTTTTAACTGGAAGCTTGAGATACAATTAAGCAAATGAACAGCAAAGACCAAAGGGTCCCAAAAGAAAGGAAAGGTTAACAAATTAGCTCTGAAGTAAATAGCACTCATCACTGGTACAGCATTTTATATTTTCAGGGCATTGCACAAATATTAACTAATGAAGGGCTTTTTCTTGTTCTCCCTGAAGTTCATAGGAATTAAGGCATCTACAGTGAGCAGCAACAGGCCCAAAACGAAGTAGTGCATCCACCAAAGACAAGAGAGGAAGGGATACAAGCAATAAGGCTGACTGCTAAGGTGTCTCTCCCTCATGCCAGAGAAGATGGAAACCAAAAAACAGCCCTTAGTGATGCAAGGAGGAGCTGCCACAGGGCTGACGGGTCCATTAACTTGTGCATTAACACTGTGCATCCGCACACACTGCACCTGAGACAGTAAGTCCTCTCTCTCAGCTAGGCGTGGAGCTGTGCTGGGACTAGCTCCTGCTCTGTCAGCCCCAGCCCTTGCCTCTGTTCACCTTCATCGTGAGCGAAAGAAGTGCCCAAAGCATCACATAGTGCACCAAGAAGATTATGGACCTAGGGACTGGATCCAACAGGAGCCTGCACTGACTGCTCCTGGGAAGGATCCATAGCCACCACACTGATGGCATGGCTCTTTTCCCTGTTGAAACTCTACCACCATCCAGGCAAGAATGGCAGATTCGTGGGTTGAGGGATACTCAGTAGCCTAATGCTTAGGGAGTCCATTTGTAAAGGGGACACCAAGGTTTCTGGGAGTCAATTTTGTGGAAAAAAGTCTTAGGATAAAAATGCATAAACCATTGTGGGAATGGGGAGGAAACACCATTGAATTCCTTCATTATAAGATGATTTTGCAAGGGCTCCCTCAAGCTTCACAAGTCTTGCAGTTTCAACTGTAAAATTGCCTAGTTTCTGCCCTTCTATTTCCCTCCCAGCCAGGAACCTCTCACAATACCAGAATATCCCGTGAATTGCTGGAGACGAAAGTACATCTCCTTTTCAGCTGAGGACATCAGAAACTTGATTTTACTACTTTGTCAATGAATATTCCAGCCACCAGCTGTTTTACAGAAGGTAGGTGTCTCCTTCTCTTCTTTCCAAACAAGAACAGCTTTGATGGCTGTGTTTTATAATTGAACTTACTCTACCGTTTTGTGAGGTCAGTAAATGAAAATGTAATGATGGTTTCTGTGCTGTGAACTGAAACCAGTGCCCCAGCATGACTTAGGCATGCTGAGAACAAACCTACGAAACCCGACTGCTCAGGGATTTAGGTCTAGGGAGGCCAACTTTGTGAATCACATATAGACTTCAGACTAACCCCAAGGCTCAGCCAAAATGGTAGCAGCTCTGCAAACAGACACTAGCAGGACTTTCAAGACCAGGCAAAAATGCAAGCACCTGAGTATTCTCAACTACTGAGAGTTTAGGTAGATTATATGTGTGTCACTCCCATGGGCTTAAGCGCTTCATTTCCACCTACGTAGCATTTTAAGCACCCACATGTCTTCTTGGATCTAGGCACAAATGTTAGAGCTGGTATTGAAATCATACAAACAAGAGCACTACACATCCTGGACTGACAGTTTCAAGTCCATGGTGGCAGATATGTTCTGAGCCATGAAGAAATAGACTGGGTAGTAAAAAGAGATTTTTGAGAACGTACACATCATTATGTGACTGTATAGTGGTGGCTTCTGCTACCACAGTGGTGTTGCAAGGCATATATTTTCAAGGGTTTCCAAGACTACAGAAGTCTTGCAGCTGGTTCTGAGTCATTCTGAGCACCAGCAAAGGTGATGAACATTAGAGGAAATGATCTCCAGTTACTTGAAAATATTATTCTGGAATGGAAACTTCCGTGAGCTATTTACTCTGGGAGGTATTTTGTGGTTATTAGGCTCATTTCTCTTCTGTTTTTACAGAAATGCCCTGCCTACTCATGCCCAGGACTTTGCAATGACAGACACAGCTGCTTCCCATGAAGACGATCCAAAGCATCATTTAAAGTAAGCTAGTAAACAAAAGAATAAATTATAGCACACCCTGCAGATGTTGTAGCTGATGTCCCATGCTGGCACTCAGTGAGGTTCTTGCTCCTTACTGCACCACAGTATTCAACAAAGCTCTCACAAATCAGAGACTACATCAGCTAAAGAACCAGCCCAGATCATTAGGAACTGAACCAGCAGATCCATTTAACAGCAACACCACCATTCTGCTAGCTGCTGTCAATTTTCCTTTCTGTCTCCATGTTTCCAGAAGGACTGAGGTCCATCCCTTCCTGGAATGATTTATTGTCTCGGCTGTTCGGCCAAGGAATGATGTAACACGGATGCATGAATTCACACTGGAGATGGGGAATGCTTTCAGGTCAAGGGGATAACAGCTGGGAGTACCTGTAAATACTGCATGTATTGAAGATACACAACCCCAATCATGAAACTTCTCATAGAAAAATTTCCTGACAGTGACTTCTATTCTATTGTGGTCTAGTATCTCAAAGGAAACAGTAGAAGCTTTCTGACTTTAGGCATTTAAGCCTAAATTGTGAATAAAATTTAAGAAAAGAGACTGCAATGAGCAGTTTTTCTTTGGCAAGAAGGCAGCCTCATCATAAGGGCTTGCCTTCTCTCATGTCTGTGATTTCTGACAGATTACAGTTAGCCAAGCTTAAATGGGAACCTAAAACTGTGAGAAAGGAAAATGATTATAAACAGTGCAGACTGTATTAGGGGATTATAGTAAAAAGAAAAATATGCCTCAGGGGGATTAAAGTGTTAAATATTAGTTAAATAGCTAAGAGAGAGAGAACAGTCTAATGACTTTTTTTTTTTTTTTTTGGTAATCCTGATTTAGCAGCAATTTTAGATTGTCTGGTGCCATGGTGTGTGAAAATTTGATGCATTTTCAAGAAGCTCATTTCCTTACCAGGGATGGGGTTGGGGGAGGGAGTTCTGTAGCTTCTAACTGCCAGACAGCTACTAGGACATTGGTGGTCTCGATGCAAGTCTGATGTTTGCTCTTTCAAAAAGAAGTTAGGATTTCCAGGAAGACTGCTGAAAGGGAATGGTTGCAGGAGTCATATTCTGCTATCCAACTCAAACTGGGCAGCACTGTGAGTACTGCTGTCTGCTTCAAGGGGGGTGGATGTGCCATGAAGCAGTGAACCCTTTCAGTATCTGGTGCAAGCAGAAAAAAATAGGCATAAAAAAGAAAAAAACAGAGAAGACTTGTCTGAAAGTGAAGCATAGATTTAACAGAGGGCACCTTATAAGCCTCTATTCCGTGGTAACCTGAAAAAAGATGGATTTCATCAGAAAGGAGATTATGACCACAGCTGATTTGCAAGGTGAGTCACTGAAACACGTACTCTAAAAGGAGGCAGTGCCCAGCAAAAACTGACTGTATGTGGCAAACCGCACACCAGCCCTGCCTCAAATTCATCAGTGCTGGTCATGCTCATGTTTTCAGCCTAGGTACCAAATCTATCCCAGAATAAGCCAACATTTCGCTCAGCCTTGGCAATGTCTTTGACAACATTCTAGCATACATTCAGCTAACATATATCAAGCTATTTGCACTCTGTGTCTTTTATCAGTTGAGTGAGGAAAAGAGACCAGCTGAGAGCCTGTATTTGTAATTTAGCCTGTCAAGCAAGAGTGCTCTTCGGCTGGGGGTGTTTAAAAGGGAATAAAGGAGCTTGTCGTGAAACTGCAAGGTCAAAGATTTCCCTCCGCCGCTGCTCGAGCACTGGCTGCAGCTCCTTTAAAGGCCCTTTTTCTCCGAGAGGAAAAGGCTGAGGAGGGCAGAGGAAGCTCTGCTGCAGGGGCATATGCCAGTTTGTACAGCTTTCGTTTCCTGAGGCCAACATCTCCTATTGGTTTTCGGCAGCCGTTACCCACCACCAGCTAGCCTGGCTGCCTGCGTGTGCATACGCTATCTCCAAAGCCAGCCACTTTCAGAGATTTTCCATGGCTTGGCATTGGGCTCCCGGCTCTGCCTTGGAGATACTCCCTCCAGGAAGGAGATTTACCCCCGTGCAGGGGAGCAGTGCCAGAGTAGCCACCACCTCTGCACGTCCTGCTCGCAGCGACCGAGCTATGCCACCCCGTAAAAAGTTCTTCAAAGAAAAATACTGTCTTCAATTGCGGTGATACGGGAAAAGGGTGATTATAAAATGACACCGTGTTGCTGCCCAGATCTGCTCTCTGTGGTTGAGGTTTTCAGTAGTGTCACTCACTTCCCATTAACACTGAGTCTTGTGGCTCCATCTCGGTGTATTACATTGAATATTTACCCATATGTATCTTCTGAGATATATCAGTTGGGTTTACTGACACAATCAAATGTTTACTGCTTTCAGCACTGCAGAGCCAATATAGCTGAACAACAAGCTATATTCTAATCTACTTCTTGCAGCAGCATCAAAATTGCCAGCTAAATTTTGATTTCTGATCCTTTATTATTGGCAATGAGAAAAAGAGAAAAAAAAAAGGTTTCATTTCCAGATACCCATCCGGTTCTTGCAGCTCTACCATTTGAAACAACAACAACAACAACAAACAGAAACCAAAAGCTGAAACAAATCCCAACACATTTTTCCTGAACAATAGATGAACATCTAAGAGCAAGAAGAAACTGGATAAAAAAGAAAAAAATGATAAGTCATTTTTTACTCTAACTGCATCTTCAACTAGATTCTCAAAAACAGTTTCCAGTATAGTAAAAACAATTTTTGGCATCCATAATTGTAGGCATTTAGAACTGAACCTCCTAACTGAACCCACACTTCATCTCCTTAGGCATCTTCTATGTATTTAATCAAGAGCAGAAATAATGTGACCACAATTTTTGCTTGCAAAGGCCATGCACCTTAAAAATGGGTGTGAATTGTGTGTAAGCAACATGAGATAGATAGCTTTAAAAAAATCACAGAATCGTTGAGATTGGAAGGGACCTCTGGAGCCTCATTAAAAAAAGACCAACAAAGCAAAACAAGTTTTCAAAACCAAATACATACCATACAAGGTCCCTAGGACCTAAAGCCTGCAGCATCTAATTTGTATGCCCTGGGTTCATGATGTGGCACCTGGGACACCAGGTTTGGTGCTTCAGGGGTCTTAGTCAGTCCACTGAGCTATGAGCTGCCAAAGTGAGCTCACAGCTCATGGTAGCTTGGAGATTAAAGTCTGGGACCAGGATTGTGTCTTCTTATTCAAAGGTTGAGCAGACATAGCCCTGCTCTTCAGTGCGGTGGTTGTCTCCTACCCCTTTCCTGGCGGTTAGGGATCTTTCCCAGGAAGCACAGCCTTGAACTTCTTCATGCTGAGGTGGACCTAGAAGCAAGTCTACCATATCTTAGACAGTCAGAGCTTTAGCCCATTGCTCAAAGGTGGCTGCTGGCATTTCTCTTTCCTGAATCCCCCTTTCCCTTGTTTCTGAGCTGCTAATTAGCACCCACAGTCAGGAGGAAGATGGGGTCTAAGAGTCACCCCTCTCTCCTGCATGTCTTGTTGTTTGGCTTCACATGCAGCCTCTTGGACACCTTATTCTGAAAAGTAAGACCCATTCCCCTAACAGGATCTTCAGGGCACAATCCAGCGCTGTGAACACTGCTTCCAGAGCCAGCCGGTAGCTTTTAGGCATCGCAGTGGCTTAGTCCTTTTGCACATCTGAGCCCACCACACTTCTTTTGGATCCATGACTAGGCAGCACTGAGCAGGAGTGCATTAAGAAGGGAAAGCAAGCAGGAAATTTTACAGAGAGCAGAGGAGGATACAGGCCAAGGAGAGATGCATTTAGGGCAGGGAGTGAAACCCCATGAAGGTCTGAGGGACCAGAAAGAGAGATATGTGCAATTATATCCATTACCCATTTAGACCTGTCAAGGCTTAAGCTTTATGTTTGAGACTTACTCATTCAGCTGGCCTCCTGGACCCATGCTGTGCAGCACAGAGCGCAACAGCAACACAGATTTTCTCTGTCTTTACCTTCACTGACCAGCTCCATCTAGTACAAGAGGGCCAAGGTCTGGGAGAGGCTCTGGCAAGGGGCAGCAGCAATGGAGTTTGTGTTGCCACTGGACCCCCAGTACCCTCCAGTTTCATGTAGCAGCCACAAATGACATAATGTAGAGTCGAATGGGAAAAATTTGGAGTCAAAAGCCATGGTAGCCATCTGTCAGGTATTCTGTTTCCGATTCAAATTCAAGTTTTTTAACCTTGGAAAAGGTTGGATGTCAGTGCTAGGTGAAGTGATTTTTATGTTGATACTGTGAAGAGCTTTGATTTAATAAAATAAAGCATTGAAGTTGTTGTTATTATTGTTGTTATTGTTATTATTGTTGCTGCTTGTACAGCACACCTTCCAGTTTTACAGGCCTGGAGAAACCTGACAGTTTATATGAGGATTAATGCTGTCATTTGCTATGGTCACCAGCAAACCTTTCATTAAATTCATTGCTGCAAGGTAAACTGCATTTCCACATTCTCACTCATTCTATGGCTGCAGCAAGCTGTGAAGGTAGGACTTGGGATCTGGCTGTTCAAACAGAAGTGTAGGCAACTGATTCATTGCAATTTGTCTGTCATGTTCTTCTGGGTATTTTTTTTTCTTTTCAGCACGTCAGGATAATTATTAGTGCTCAGCCAGAGATGTTTATGTTAACTTTCATGGACCCTCAAGCCAGAACTCTGGTTCTGATCCATCTCTTGTCAATAATTCTTTTTCCTTTTATGTAAGTTAAGCATATTATTTAATGACCAGCTGTTAAAGGAAACATATGAGATTGCAACTTCTGGGGGGACAACACAGGGTGAAAATAAAATGGCAACTATGCTGCTTTATAATACTAAGCAGTTCATTATGCCCATCTGTACTAAAATATTGCCCATTAAAGGCTACAGAAAAGGCCACGCTGCATCAATACCTTGATTTGAGCCTTGTGCCTCTTTCTCTTACAGTATATAAGTCCTGTCCTAATTTTGTCAGACAGTGTGTCAGTCTAGGAGAGAGTATACAATTAAGAATGGTAAAAGTACAAATAAACAGTGCCATCTTTTGGGCACTGCGTAAACTCCACATTTATTAAACTGCAGGTATATATAACTAACAAATGATGTATAGGAATACACATACACACTTGTCTGTGCAATAGGTGATTTTAGGATATTAGCTTTACTGTCTCTTCAGAGGTAGCCATAGGGACTCAAAGTCTAAAAGTCCCCATCCAGGGCTCTGCAGCTCAGCACTTTTGCGCTGTGGCACACTGGGGTCCTGTGGCATGAGGTACAGAACGATGTCCGTTTCTGAGGATGCCCATGGCACCTCCCAGGTGAACATAAGCTCTGTGAGGAAGCAGATGGATGACTGGGTATCCCATGAGAATTTTTGTGTGTTGAAATACAAGGACTATCAGAATAATGTGGAAATACAGTGTTTTCATTTCTGGGTAGGCAGGAGAACAGCTATGTTTTATAGATACCAACACGAGGTCTGACTGGATTACTTGTACCATCAGACTGCTAACCTCTGGGGTAGCTTTCCTAATAAAGTACTGTGGGTATCTGTGTGTCCCTGAATGATACAGGCTTACCCACCCACCCACCCCCGACCCACATTTCCATCACTGCGGGATGATTATTACAACAGTTTGCAATTGCAGGCAGAAGGCAGGTCTTGAATGAGCGCCAGCCCCATCAAAATGTGGCAACCAGTCTGCGAAACCATAACCATCACCACCCCTCTGCTCCAGGCACTGCCTTGATGCTTTCTGAATGTTACAACAAATCCACATAGTTTGAAAGGGCCTGTGCCAATAACGCCAACAGATTTTCAGGTGTGTTTACACATCCAGTGCTCACTCAAAAAGGAGTTGAGTGCTAAAAATTCCTTTGAGGATCTGATCCTACCTTGAAAGGAGACTGAATATTCAGTCATGCTTTACCAAAATGGTACCCACAGAAAGAGTTTATACAAGGTTAAGAGCTAATTACAGGGTGTTAGAAATATATTACACTTACCAATAATACGTGAATTATAGCAGTCATCACCATAGTGGACAACATTATGGCTGGGTGTAACAAGCAATCAACTCCAGGACCATAACGGGTGACTAAACAGTTCTTGAAACATCCAGGCACAAACTGGCCAGGAAGGGACTGTCTAAGGAGATATTACCCCAGGTAGCACCAATCTGTCTGCTTCCAGGTAAATGCATAACAATAGTTTGTACCTGAGTTACATAGTGTGTATGTACCTCTCCTCCCCAGCTTTAATCAAGGTTTTGTCTGGTCCCGAATAACATAAACTTTCAGAGACTTAACATTCAGTGATCCTTCATAACTTGAGTCCACTATGAAGACCAGAAGGCGAAACCTTGGCAATTCCCTCACCGGTCTCACTCCCTGGAGACACAGCATTAATCCCACAGAGATGTGCAGGCACTGGCATGCACAGGGGTCCTACCCTGGGCTATACCAGGGGAAGTGCTGACAGTAAGGCCAAACATTCTGAAATTGAAGACTCAAAACTTGAGTAAATGAGGCAGGAACAGCAGAAATAAAGACAGACAGACAAAGCCTGAACCCCAGAGGCAGGAGAAACCAAAACATCTTCTTTTGAAGTTGTTGTGGCTCAAATTTTTAAAGATCTTTAGGCTCCTAAATCTTGAGAAATCAAGAGGCTATCTTTGAGGTTCAGCTGTCCAACACCTAGGTTTCTGTGACCGATGCATTCCTGTGCATCCGCTCTCTCTGTGCTCTCCTTTTTCCTACATAGCTCTGTGGTGATAAGGCAGTGGGTATATATTTCTCTGTTACATTTCTAGATAAAGGTACCACTCCTTAACAACACTCTTCTAGGAAGATCAACATGGAAAGAAATATTCCAGGGAAAGGGGAACTAGACTATAATGCACAAGGACTTGGACAGGGGTCCAAAACTAACCCCTCCAATTTTGACATCTCTAGATTTTCACTGTGATTATTACCTGAGATGTGACCTGGGTGATGCTTCTCTTTTCAGATTACTGAGGACTCCTTAGCTTTCTCCAAGTAATAGGGTTCTGCTCTGGATTTTTCTTCTTACAGTTCCCAGCTGCTGAATTTGTTAATATTTCCCCAAGGATGCACAGAAATTTGAAGTCTGATGTGCTGTCTTTATTTCTGTAAATTGATATGCCCCATTCATTTACTCAGAAGAGTTTGGCAGCAGTAGCAGCAGCCCAGTTGTGCATGGCACACACTGCACAATGCAAAGAGATCAGCATACAGATATGTCTACTCCACTTAGCAAGCATATCGTTTGCTGCTTTGCAAACAGTGAAAGGCTTGATTATATTCAGGTTCACTGTGTTTGCCAACCTGGCTGGAGGTCATAATTGGTAGAATCAGAATTCATTAGAACTGAAGTGTACATTCAAAAATAAACCTTTATCTCTTTCACCTACAGACTCTTCACATGTGTTACATGCATCATTTCTGTGCACTGAGTCTTTTATTTCAATTGTTCCTTAATAATAAACACTGTATCCAGTTACTTTCCAGTAACAAGAAGACATTGTTTGATACTGATACACTCAGATACACTTTCAGGTTGCTCTCATCTGTGTGATTCTTACGCGGAAGGGTCAGGATCAGAAAGGGGGATGCCACAATGGGCATCTGCTATGGACTGTCTGGTCAAGAAGAGGAAGGAGATGCCTTTTTTAAACTGGAAGAAGTCTTCTGATCTCAGGCCCTGGTTCTCATGGGGGATTTTAACCACTCCAGTGTCTGCTGAAAGGGCAGCCTGGTGGGCTTCAAGCAAGCCAGCAGATTTCTGGAGTGTGTCAAGGACAATTTTTTGACGCAGGTACTGGACAGGTCAGCTAGGGAGGTACTCTACCAACTCTGTAACTCACAGATAATGAAGGACTGATCAGGGATGCGATAGCCAACAGCAGCCTTGGCTGCAGTGACCATGAGGTGGTAGAGTTTAAGATCCTGAGGGAAGTGAGGAGGACAACTAGTGTAAAAATTACCTTGAACTTCAGGAGAGTGACTTCAATTTTTTCAGGGAACTGCTGGCAGGCTCCCATGGGAGACTGTGTGGGAGAGAAACAGCTTGGACAGTCATGACTCTCTGGACTTCTGCATCCTGCCCCGCACAGGATTTATTGCTTCACAGCTGCTTATGTCAGCCTTTCACAAGTAACGCAGAGCTAGCTGGTATTATTTTAGTGGGAAAATAACACCTTCCTCACAAAAAGGCAATTTTCCATGAGAAAATTTTCAATTTTGCTCAAAAACATTTTGATTTTCTGTCAGGCAAATTGAGCTGACAGGAGCCCAGCTGCTAACTTGGAAAGCTCTGTCAGCTGCATTTCGTCATGGCAAAAAGTCAAATCGACCAACGCCTGCCAAGGGGGAAGCTAAAGGCCACATTCAGCCTCTTTGGCTTTCAGCCTGCTGTTGTCTCCCTCGCTCTTGAGCGTTCAGCAGGGAAGAGTGAGCTCCTCAGCCCTCTGCCTCACTCTGGGGAGTGGGGTGCTCTGCTCAACATGTCTCTGGCCAGTGGGGTGGGAGAGGAAGCTGGGCAGCCACAGCTGCGACTGCTGGAGCCAAACCAGCTGGCAACCACCAGCCGATTTCACCTAGTACCTGCTACCAAGAGCCTACAGGTGGGTAGCCAGAAACCTCCCTCCAGGATTGCTTTGATACTTGACATTCCTTTTGCATTTTTCACCTCTGCTCAGCATAGGTCTTTTCTAAATGCAAAAACTTTCCCTGCAAGGAATCACCAGCCTCCAGAAGAGAATGGCCACAAGTTGCTTCTGCTGAGTCCTTCAGGCCATGTCTACCCTGCTAAAATAAAAAGGCCCGTGGGTGAGTCCAAGGCCAAGTCCACAGACAGGCTCCCAGCCATCCTGTTGAGAGCAGGGTCATTCGGTGCGAGCCAGCTTCAACGGCACAAACCTGGGCCACAGCTACACAGCACACATAACAGGGGAGCCTGTGCTCAAACGTGTTTCCTGCTCTTCTTTTATTTAGCAGCACAACTATACCCATCAGCACTGTGTGGGGATCAGGCTGTTTCAAAAGCCCTTGCTGCAGACTGCTCCAAGATACCCACTGTGGCCTGGCCAGGTGGATCTTGCAGCATCCTCTGAGTTCTCCCTGCTCCTATTGCCACCGGTGGAGGCAATGTCTCCCTCTGGGCTCACATTTTCTGGTGAGTTCATTAGCAATTTGGCTTCCCCTACTCTCAGTAACTCCATTGTGCTATTTAGGGAACTGTTTGACCCTTTAGGAAGGCTTCTGCAGGTTGGCCCCAGAAATCAGTGATTTCTCAGTGATACTGCAAGCTGTGCTCGCGGGGAGCAGACAGATCCAGGTGGGTATCTCTGGGGCGCATTCAAGTCTCCTAACTGAAACTGTCTAAAAATTTGGCATATAATGGTTAATGCTAAGCCTCCATGAGCCATGGAGATGGACAACTCCACAACAACCTTCCTCCCACCTGTCCCACCGTCCTCTTTTACAGGGGGTTCAGTCCCCATCCAGAGACATCTGCTGTCTCCACTGACTGTTTGGAGAGCCTGGATGACTATTTAGACTTACAAGCTTAATTTAGATGGCTGAAACAGAAGTGTCTTCAATACTAACTTTGCGCCATGTAACACTTCTTACTCTGATGTGAGTTAAAATATGAGTCCCTCCTTTTAGAGGGACAGTCTAAGGCCTATTTTCCCCTTCATTCTCAAGTGCACATCTCTTACCTCTTCTGGTCTTGTTTATACCTTTACATGGGATTTAAACAATGTCTCAGAAACCTAATCCTCATGTAACTGGCATTTGAAAAGCCAATGACTATTGTGCCCTACTGATTGATAGGTGTTAATTTTATCTCATCAGTTAATGTTAAGGTTTCTCTAACATCTGTAATGTTTAAACATTTATTAAGGGATGTGTTTTATCAGACAGCAGAAGAACTTGCTTGGACACTATTCATGCTGTTGTGATTCCAGGGAACCACAATGAACATTTAGCTCAGAAGTCAAAGTTTTCATTTGCAAGGATATTTGTAAATATATGTAGGTGCCTCCATGTATATATATGTATATTTCATCATTACTCTAGTCCTTAATTTACATTGACACTTGTGAATTTCAGCTCCTAGATGAAAGCTGAAAGTGACATTTGGGAGAAATAACCCACAGGTATTAAAGTATGGTGTATGTCTACACCAATACAATGAGAATTTAAATGAGTAACAGCTCATTACAATCGAGCTAATTTCAAGGACTGGAAGGTAGGTGATGAATTGTAGTGTGTGTTGAGGTTATACCAGATAATAACATCATCTGAAATTTTACCTGATAACTCGTTTCCTGCCTCAGATTTTTATTATGCATTTCAAATGAAGAGGAAATTCTAGGTAGTGTAGCTATCTTGCTGTGTTATAGGTCTCCAATCTGCCAATGTCTGGTTTCTAGCGCAGTTTTAGTGTTGCAGACTTTGGCTCATAGTGTGATAAACAGCGTACGTCCTGCTTAATGCAGATATTTCCTTTAGTTCTGCAACTGGGGCCAAAACAGATACTGCAAGTATCTCAATATCCATCACACTGTTTGGCAAGAGGCAGCTGCCAATGCACTAAGAACAAGTGAAAGTCCCTAAATCTGGGCCCATTATGACACAAAAAGTTTGGGGATTTTTGTGTGTTTTGGGATGGAGAGGAGATCTGTAGGAAACAGAAGTCTGCTGGGATCTTGGAGGCATTTAGCTTTTGGGAATTTAGCTCCCATCTCAGTGGGAGGCAGGGTCCTCCCGGGGACAGTCACTGGAGGAGCAGGGCTGACATCTCGCTAATCATGGGGACAGAGGGAGCCTGGGGAGACCCGTGTCCTTTCTACTTGTCTGAAACAGTGCGCTAATGCTGGGGGAGCAGAGGGGAGGATGAGGACCTCCGTGTACCATGGAGGGATGGGTGCTGTCCTGTCTGTCTTGCAAAGAGGGAATGCTTTCCAGTGCATAGATAAAGAGGTCAAAAAAAGCTCTGTCTCATCTACTGGCCCACTGGGGCAAGTTACTTCAGCTTCATGTAAAACAGTTCATCATTAACCACACTTACTATGGCAATGCCAAAGGACTAACCCAGGACCTTGTCAGACTAGGGGCTGCACAGACATAGGGAAGCAGACAGTCTCTATCTTAAAGAGTTTGTACCCAAAATGGGGGTTGGGATGGTCAGGTAGGACACACGGCAGATCCAAAACCATCACCACAGCAAAGACCTTGTCAGTGCCAAATGGATGCAGGGCTTCTGCAGGATGGGAAAGGGGTGGCCGTGGGACAGGCAAGCTAAGAAAGAGGGAGGGAAGAGGGACAGAGGTGAGCTGAGGTGAAGCGACAGGGCGGCAGAGATGCTGCAAGGAGCAGGACGTGAGCAAACAGACTGTCAGCTCAGGAAAAGAAAATGAAGGCGGCAAAAGTCCCTGGCGTGCTTTCTGCAGCTTCCCAGCCACAGGGTTTCCCCAGGACCCCAAGCAGAGGCAAGACATGTGTTGCCATGCAAGTCAGGGAGGAATTCAAGTTGAGGAGTCCCCCCACACTGGTCTGGGGTGGGAAGGCAACACTGTTACAAGAAAATGTGGCTCCACCAGATCCTGTTTTATCCCTCTCCAACAGCCATCCCAGCATTGCTGGTCTTCCATTAGAGATAGCGGTCTGGACGCTCCCCTTCCTCAGAGCAGACAGGAAGATCTGGTGGAGAAAACCTTAGCCTGGGTGTTTTTGAGCCAGTTAAGGGATTTCAGTGCCCAGCTCTCATCAGAATTAGCAGCTAAACCCTTGAGTTCAGCTTCAAAAATCTCAGCCTGATTATTCATTGAAATCATTATTCTGTATTCAGATACATTTGTCTAGGCATATTATTTATGTTCCTAAATTATTAATGTCCCAGTTATTGTTTGTTATGACACCAAGACAGGACACAATAGGAATGTTAAGAAGAAACAGCAAATATCAACCCCATCTTTCACACAAATCAATACTCACAGGAATTAACACAGAGATGTCAAAGTATCAGAAGAGTAAGTTTTGGTCAATTAATTCCTTGGACGTGGTGGGTATCTGAGGCTACTTTTCCCATTAGTGAGTATAAAGAATCTATTGAGTATTCAAGTTTTTGATGAATAATTTCCAAGAGCTGCTGTCTTTCTTACTTTGCAAGGTATTGTGAGGATTACTAATGTTTAAGGTGATTTGTTAATGATTTTCTAAATTTTTAAGTTTCAAGTTCTAAATTTCTTCTCTGAGCCCTGCAAACCTAAGTGCCTTCTGAGTTTGGCTCAGCAAACCTCCCCCTTACTTATGTAATTTATAGGAATGGACCTAGAAAAGTCTGTTGAATGTTCCCGTTCACAGAACTTTAAATGATTCAGTAGCAGCTTAAACCACACACAGCATCAATGTTTGCGCCATCAATTATTTTGAAAGGGAAATACATTTCCATTTTCATGAGACGGAGGAAGATAAAGTGATGTTTTATGAACTTCCTTTTATATGTCAAGCTGGCTTGGTCGATTTTTTGGATAGCACTAAATCATTGTTGGGGCTTTTCCAGGAAATGATAATTTACAAGCTTTTGAAACTTATACTCCCCCTCTTCACTAGTCAGAAAGTATGACCTAGTTTAAGTTACAGCTTGAAAATGTGACCTAGTTTTAAAGATAGCCTGGGCCTGTTGTGCTCAGCTCAGCACTGTAAAATTTGGAAATCTCCTCTTGATAAAAAGTGAGCTGGACTGTCCCCTTGGATCATTGTTCCTTGTTAACAGGCCACTGAAAAAAGTAACAGTATTGCCTAATTTAGAAAGCTGAGGACAAAAAAATTTCAGAGCCCTTGAACTCCTCAACTCAAGTTCTCAGAAATACTTTGCCACCCAGCCCCACCGACTGAAAAAGACCTTGGCTGGGGGGCTCTTCTGCAAATCACTGACAAAGGCCGGTCATCTGAAGACCAATCCAGTGCTGAAGGCATGGCTGGGTTGCCACGCGGTTCAGGAGCTCAGGCACAACAGCTGGTGCTGCCAACAAAGGAACAATGTGGGAAAAACACGGAGGAATCACGGGGACAGCACAGCTGCCCTTTTTTTCCTTCTCACACAAATACTGTGCAATTATGGAGGAAAATGTTCCATGCTTGTCGCATCTCCTGCTTTATGGCTGAGTGTTGAGCACCTCCAGATACTGAGTAAATGCAACTGTGTTTCATAAGGAGCCTGGTCTTATTCATCTGTTTGGCGTTGTTTTGGTACAGCAGCAGGGTTGATCCCCTTGGGGCAGAGAGCACCAGCGCACTTTCTGTCTGAATCTCTACCCGGATTAGGCAGGAGTCATTCAGATGAGAGTGGTTCTGACCATGTGTAAAGGCAGAAAAGTTTGCATCCTTAAAGGCAAAGACAGATGGTGGCAGTAGGCACTTCTACACCACAGTTTTCTAGTGGGTTTTCTGGACTACGTTTTTCCTCTTTAATGCTTTGATTCTATTGGAGTACATCACAACTCTAGTAAAAGCACCAAAACCCTAATGAATGTGTCCTGGAGCAACTCCTGTCTGCAGAGATCTGCGCATGCTCTCCTACCACTTTTCCAGACTTTTCACTGCATTAGATAAGGTTCTTCCTTAAACATTAGAAATAACTGGGAACGATGTTCATCATCATATCCACAGAGATGAACAAGAAGAGGAATACTATCAGAGAGTAAAGTTTTCTACTGCTTAAGCAAAGAAACTGGTGTAACTAAAACAAAGGTTCCTCTATGGGTCAAGTTATCCATGATCATGTCCATCAGATTAGTGGCTTTGGAGTGATGAGCCACCCATCTAATGAGCGGCTCACTTCCATAGCAGAAGAGACACCAAAACGTACTGCACTAAAATTTAGGAGCAATGCAAAACTTGAGCTTTCAGGGGCATATTACTAAATGGCACAAGCTGAATTAATTATCCCCCTAATAAAAAAAAAAAGCCCTGCAAACACAACTGTAGGAGGAAGTCACAGTGATGGATATATAACTTCTCTTTTGCACATAAATAGGAATGGATTTGGTGAACATGGCATTGCAAGGGTTACTTGCACCACCCAAATCTAGGTCGCACACAAGAAATTCAAAGAAAACTTCTGCGTTCACCAATACATTTTTAGCAAGTACCACACTTCCGAGTATTCAGGAGTCACGATAATATGAGAAATACTAGTATTTTGTTCAGCCAGGCCTTTTCTCACTTTAAAATCAGAGCTGGGGTGAACTTTTGGGTAAAGGTTATATAGTGTGAAACAAACAAGGTTTTGGTCTAGCCCAAAGCTGGCTGCCTGTTTTCATGGTTGAAGCAGCATTACGCTCACTGTCACCTTCAGTCCTATTTTACTCTCTGTGAGAACCCGACTGGTGTGTGCTAGTCTTGATGTTCAACCCAAACTACTGACTCCAACAAACAACCACGATGAAAGATAGTTCGTCAGTAACCATTGGGCAGCATCGCTATAATTACTTCAAGAGGAGGAGCTGGTATTAAACCCATGGTACATTCTTGGTGTAGGTCCTTATTTTAGTGGCTCTTACAGTCTGTTATTTTTTCCTCCCTCTAACGGCCAAGAGGGAGAGGAGATCCTGCCCTGGCAGCAGGAGCTCGCTCCAGCAGACTCTTTGGTAACTGGCCCATTCCCATTGTTGATTCAGACTGTCTCGTGTTGGGAGCAAACCCACATTCATATACTTTTTTTTTTTTCTGTAAGAACTTAAGTTACTTTTCATTGAATGTGTCTCCAGGCCATACTGGTCATAAAGGCCATCTGTGCTCTCAGGCATTTGGCTGACAAGCAGAGGACAACAGATGCTGACTGGAGTCCCTCTCTGCTTTATGTCTTTCAATTTTATGAGCGTCATTGATATCTGAGCAAAATCCAACAAAAATAAAACCAAAAACCCTCCTTACCACTAAGGCAGAATTTCTGCCTGGGTCCTATTTTATACATGTTGCACAAGCACATTTGATGAGACAATGTGAAACCCACTGGAAAACCAGGTGTGTCACATCCCTGCTCCTTCGCTAGACTATGGCCTCAAAGCTAGGATGAAGCAACTACATGCCCTTACCAGTGACCTATAACTTGCTGCCAGTCAGGGATGCTGACAAGAGATGAGTCATTTTGTACACATGCCCATTTTGTGAGCAAATACAGCTTTTCCACTGTGATCACCTATTTATTTGTTGTTGATGCTACAAAGTCGTTTGGTATTATCCCTTCAGCACAGGCCCAGAAGTCCCAGAACAAGTTATAAGGTTCCCTCATGGCAAATCTTACGAGAGATACAGAGATTGAATATGTCACAGACTAACAAATATTATAGGGCATGGCCAGTATTACTCCCAGTTACTTCTGTACTATATGTACCACATCAGAAATTGATACAACTAGTGGATCTTCTGTAGAAGAAACATTACTTGGATTGTCCCTGTGTTTTTTTTAAGTCAGTTTAAAATGACACAGAGTGACAAATACCAGTATGAACTAAAATAGCCACCTACCCAAAAAAGCTTAAAAACTGTCATATATAAAACAATCTGTAACAGCGATCTTATTGATGTCAGCAGGAAAACTTCCACTGATTTCAAAGTGAGAAGCTGAGCCCTTTCTTACCAGTACAATTATTAACCCAGATTAACAAAACTGAATGAATTGTAACAACTAATTTATGTATTTTGGGGAAATTTTTCACATTCAGCAAGTCTCACAGCACAGCTGGGCCGATAGAGTACTCCATTATCCTTTTTATGTATGTGAACTGTTTTGTTTCACAATCTCACACATCAGCAAAATTTTGCAAATGTACAGACGGCATATACCAGAGAACAAGAGGAAATTTGAGGAAATTTGTTTGGATTTTTTTCAAATAAATCATGGGAGCATTTCTATTTGGCTTGTGTTTTTGTAAAGATTTTGGTTTTTAAATGTAATTTTCGACCAAATTGAAAAAAAGAAAAATAGCCAGATAACAGCAAATAATAGTAGAAAGAGAATATAATGCTACTAATACAGAGACAGCAAAACACTGGACTGCAATCCAAGACACTTGATACTAAGTTATTATATTACTTTTTATTTTTATAGTAAGGCTAATTAGGTACAAATAAAATTACTTTTTCTTATTCATAGTGGTAAAGTAGAACTGTTACATTTGAGAGAAAAATGAGAATTCACATAAATAGTAATTCAGCTCTACATGTACAAGTGACAATAGATGGTAAAATAAACAGGTGTTTCCAGGAACTGGTAAGAAAATTAACAACTTTTTTCACAGCCAGATTATTCTTCAATTTATCACTCTCTATTGACAGTGATAAATCAAAGAAGGAAAAGGCAAAGCTCAGATGCGGACCACATTGCCCACATGGGTTTGCTTTAGCTGTCTTGCTGGGTCTCTTTTGACCCACTGCCAGGAGCTCTCTGTCAAGCCCAAGGGTACATACTCTCAGGTTCATAAATAGCATTTATGTTTTAGGAGCCCTATGGCCACCCTATAGGGCCTAGAGGAGACTTGGTAGTATCTCAGTATGTAAAATCATTCTGCTTAAGAGGGAGGCAGGTTTAAGTAGCAAGGCTATGAGCCAGCTTCTTAACCTCAGCCCTCTTTCAGTTAGCAGGACAGAAATAACGTAACTTCACATTTTCAGAATTGTAGTTCTTTTTCCAGGCAAAGGTTTGCAGCCATGATGAAAGATAAAACATTAAACCACAGGGACCTTGTTTTGTTTAAACTGTATTCCTGCATATGATATTTCACAGAAGAAAAATCATTTAGTGGTACTGACATTGCAAAGTGGTACACGTAATTGTGGACCTGGTTAAACTTCTGGATAACGCGGAAAGCATAATACTTAGGAAATGGTTATGCAGAAGGAGGAGACATTCTGCAAATGGTTACTAACTAAAGTAGTTTCATTAGTTATTAGCTGCCCTCCCAGAGGGCAAAATAAGTATACAAATGTTATGTGACTTGGAGTACATCCATTCCTCTGAACACCAGATTGACAAAGGAGAACATACCACGGAGTAGAGGACCTCTTACAACGCCGGAGTCAGAGCAGGACCGTGAGCTTCTACCTTCTCTTCTGGGGTGACTGCTCCAGTAAACAGGGGTTGGGATAATCTGGAACAGGGCTGTTTCATTGCACACTATGTTGGGCAGAGTTTGATTTTTGTTTAAACAATTAAACGTTTATTAGGCTGGCTATAAACCATGGCCCAGCAATGAAGACTTGCTCCAGTCTATGCAGTAATAGCCTACATCTGTGGTGAAATGATTTTACATGTGTCCATGGAAAGCTGAGGTTCTGGGGTCTGATATTTTTTTTGACACAGCGAGGAAAAATTTGGGATGACTCCAAGCATTTCACATCATTCAGTCCAATTAACAAAAAAGAACAGGTGAAAATCCTTCAAAATGTTGGAACTTGAGTTAAAAACATCATGTACAGAGGAGTATCTGAACTTTGCAAACAACTGTCCTTCATGGAGGCTGTGCTCATGTTTCAAAGTGTTGCAAAATCTGTGTCTTGCTGGGCAGGTGATGGGGAAGGACACCCACTTTGTGAATCCTCCCCTTACAGAGTTGGGGTCCCAAAAACTGAAAGGTGACCTTGCCCACCAGGCAACCTTACTCACAATGGGTAAAGTAGAACTAGGGCCTTAGGGATTTGGGTACCTACAGGATGAGGCAGCAGCTACATCATAGTTATAAAGACATGACAGCACCTAAAATGTCAGCTTGGCTGCCAAAAAAGGATTCTGGCATCCTCCGCTAAATGAACATAAGGAACTCACAGAGGGTGAGTCGAGAACCAGAAAGTTAGAAAAATAAAAGGGATCTATCATTCTGTGACTTGCAGCTTGTAAGGAGGTGAAAGTAATTGGAGTTCCTGCTTGTTTTCTGCCATAGCTAAACATAAATTGATCTGTTTGGTGATGTGCAGCCTGGGGAAAAGCACTGTGTCTCATACGAGGGGGCAGGCGGTAGGGAGCACATGGCTCAAATGGTGAACAACAGTGTGCAAATATGCTCCAACTAAACCTCATAAAATAGATTGTGAACAGAGAGTGGTAAATCAAAGGTACCCAGCCCCTTACCTCCACCCCAGCCCAAACACTTCCTTGGAAATGCAATTAGAAACCCCAGCACATTGACACTTAAGGTGAAACTTCAAAGTAGAAGAAAGAAAAATCCATATTTGCCTGCGAACTTGTGAAATCTGATTCAAACAACCTTCAGCTGACAGGTTTTTCAGCTTTTCATGGTCAAGCTGTGCTTTGGGACTAGGTAACATTAGGCAAATGTATGGGCTCTGCAGGATCAGATCCCAGGGAATGAAAAAAAAAAAAAAAAAAAGCACAGTTTGCAAAGTCTGCAGGCTGAGATCCCAGATACCAGCAACCAGGAAATAGTGGACAAGAAACCAATACAGAGAGGGGGAAAGAAGAAGAAACCACCTGCATGTGCTTGTGGATACACATGAGAATAGAATCTGGCCAAGATTTGCGTTTTCTTGCATCACTGCAGCAAAATGCTCCGTATGATCATGTTTGTGTCTATGAAGTTTTGCTGGAGACTAATTTTATGATGGCAAAAGGATAAGCATGCATAAGTTGTTTGGAGCCCTCATAAATGGATGCATCAAACCAAAAGGCAGCATGGACCGATTTGTGTGTCCAGTTCATTGGTTCCTTATTCCCCAGCTTCTTTCTTCACTCCTATCCAGCTCAGCCTTCGCATTAATGCCTGAAAAACCTTTTCGACAAGCATTCTTAATGCTTTATACCCCAATACACAGCAAAGCCACTGAAATGGGCCCAGTTGCGGGGAAGTATGGCTACACCTCGCCCATTGCTGTTGCTACCACCAGCAAAAAGAGCTTTAAGTCAGCAAGTGGGGTGAGCAGGAGACACTGGCAGCTGGAAGGAGCCAGAGAAAAGGAAGTGGGATAGACAGAAAAAGAAACACGCAATGGATGGAAAGAGCTTGGGAAGGCGGGGGGAAATCGTACCCAGGTGCCAAAATATGCAGCTTAACCCCATGCATGAAAATTTACTTTTTTTTTGCAAGAACACAGTAAAAATATATGGATGTTTACATCCACACAAATACTTAGAATGCCAAATGAATTATCTATTTCCAAGTAAGGCTTTTTTAACTTCACATTTCAGGAAATTATCATCCTCTACCCACAGACCAAAACCATCTTTTGAAGATTATAAAATAAGAGCCATACTTACCTTTCTTAGCTAAGGAGGCATTACCTCCCTTGCAAGGTAACTCTCTTTGTTAATTGATTGGCCTACTCTCTTTGCTGTGTCCAAACAAGGCCACCTTTTATAGAAGGAAAGGGAAAAGAACAGACACTTCTGGGAGATTTATTTATAGCAATGTCAGTGCTAGAACAAGCGGTTTTACTTTATCACCTCAGCTACTTGCCAAGGCTGCCTTAAATGACACTAAAGCTTTTCAAAAGGGGACTGCTCTGAAATTAAAGGCAAAATTAACCTTTATTAACAGTGCTACACGGAATTTCCTGCTTCCTTTCACATGCATGTAAGAATGAGACTTTACACAAGACAAGACAGGCAGAACAGGGCTCCCACTTGCTTTCTGCTTTGTGGATAGCCAGCGCATGGCTGCAAAACACAGTCCTAGGAGTAGCCCATGAACCTTATTTCACCAGATTTCTCCCACATAGCACAGAGTTGCATCCAGATGACACTAATGCAAAACCCCCCAAACTCATTTAGGTCCCTATGTCACTGCACAAGGGGAATTTAAAGCCCTACATTTCACTGTGAAATTCAGATGCTAAAAGCACTGCCCTAGTGGGCACACACAGATGCACTGCTAGGCTGAGCCTCAGGAGCCCTCTCCCAAGCTAAGGCAGGAGTTCATAGAGCAGCCAACAAATGCCTTCATTGGGGTTCAATACGCACAAGTGCTGTGAGCACGTACAGCACGCGCACACACAGCCCACTGCCACTGTCATTCAGACACAGCAGTCAGTGCTGGTGGTTCCCCTCCTTCATGTAATACCTTAAGTAGTCAGAGCATTAGCTAAGGAGGTCAAATACTAAGCTTTAGGTCTAACACAACTTGTGGCCATTCAAACCCACATCACCTCCCCAGAGGGTGCCTTAACCATCAAGTGACAGAAGGGACACAGACAGTAAACATTCTTCTCCACCAGCCTACCACCAGACATCTCTATAGGAGAGAAATACAAGATTCTTGGAGCATGACCTACAACACTTGAAATTTTGAAAGAAAAACCCTGGCTTCCTCAGCCATTTCTGGGTTTGATATCTGACAACTATTTGGTGCAAAACAAAAGTGGAAGTCCTTGCTTCCAGCTAAATTTCCCATCTCTGATGTAAACCTGCTTGAAAGCCGTGTACACATGTGCCTCCATAAATATCAAGAAATAACTGAGAGTCAGAAATCTTCCCCTTCTCTCTTGGTTAGCTTGCTCACCCATGTTTGTATACCAGGTTTAAAATTTTAAAGGGCAAAGATAATAGCTTAACTGAGATCACGCTTCTGGTTTTTAATGGAGTTTCCAAAGTTTTGGAGCCAAATAAAGACTTCATAAAATTCAATATAGTTGTCCCAAAATAAGAGATTTGTGCCTCAGTTTTCTAGAGTTATGGTAATACAACCTGCATGTTCTGAAATATGAATAAATGATCAAAGCTGCACAAGAAATAAAAAGACACAAAACCACAAAGTTTTTCTTAGAAATATATTTTGTAAGAAAACAATATTAACATTAAAAAGAAATGTTTATGATACAGTATAAAATAATTGCTTGAATTCAACTCTGTTTCTTATAAAAAAAGCCTCTGAGGATTTCTATGAAGCCTCATTTCTTACAGATCTGAGTCATTTGCCTTCTGCAATTCCTACTGCATTGAACAGCTTTTCCCCACATCCTCTCAGCACCCAGACTGAAATACCCCTAAAACCTCCCTCTTAACCTCTCTCTCAACAGCTGCTGTTGTCTGCCCAGATATGCCCTAAATACCCATGGTATCTACCATGGGTATCTGCAGCTCTTCCCATACCACCCACCCTCAGATTCCTTATAACTAAATTTTTTGGCCAAGCAACTATACAAGAGACAACACATGCAGCGGCTAACTAGGAGTTTTTCCATATTAACTGATTGGCTAATATGAACAGTGGCCAGCCACTGACAAATAATGTATAATGGCTGAGTTATTCTCAGCTGTCAGTTCTTATAAAACCTGTAAGAATCTCTTAACACTGCCATTCATCTGCCACATCTGGCAGAAATGTGCAAAGAGTTAGAAGGGGAGACAGGGACAGGCACTGCAATGGCATAAGCTTCATTTTTTCAGAAAACTAGGCTAAGAAAGTCATTACTCAACTACAGAATTTACAATTTGGAGAATTCGTTGTAGTAAAAAAAATGCCTGTTCAGTAACTATAAATACCTTTAAGACATAATGTGGCCTATTATATACTTTAAGTAATGCCAGCTTTGTAACGTCAATCACCCTCCAGGTTTGAAAGGTACCCAGTGACCAGCATTCTGGTGTAATTATTCATGACATTGGTATGATTTTTTTCCCCTGATAATACTGACAAGTTTAACAGAAATCTATTAAGTTAAAAAGAACAAAGAAATATATTACATTTGCTAATTGCAAACAACCTCTTTTAGCTGCAATTTTTCCCATTGGGATTAAAAAGTGCACCAGTTTAACGTCTGTACATTAAAAACAGTTTAAAACATTAAATATACAAACAGTAAGAGATTTTAAATATTTTGTATCAAATACTATAGGACAATATAATTTACACTTTTTACACAAAACATTACATCTGAAATATAACTTTAGATATTACAGAATATAAAAATACATACTTTTTGTCTAAAAAATGCTTTTGCAGGTTCTGGCACAATGTAACACTTTAAAGGGACACAATACTTTGGCAATCTATATTTGCAATTAGCTGTGCAAGAATAATAAAATGACCTGTAATTAATCTTTTAGAACTGCAAGGTCAGATCTTTTCCCCTCTCCCTGGAATAACCCTTTTAAGAAGGTAAAACTAAATTTGAACTGTTTAGGTGCTCTATAACTCGTTTCTGCCAGGACCTGAATTTTCCAGCCCTGGTCCAGCAAAGCAAGAACAAGCTTAACTTTAAGGATATTAAAAGCCATATCGAATACAATGTACTTAGTCATACCTTCGCCATCTTTGCTACCTCAGGATCAGAGTGCTCAGTCCCAAGCAAAACAAAGCCCCAAATGCAAGTTGGGAGCCAAATTCTGTCGTGCTCTACCTTTGCATCAAAGCAAACAGAGTAGAACAGGTTGTAGAGAATGTCAGGGAAGAATTTGGAAACAGAAATTCAATAATATTAATAGCTCTGATTTCAGTTACACCAATGTAAAAGTCGTAATGACTCTACTGAAGCCAGTGGAGTTATACGAAGCAAAACTGGTATAAGACTGAATCAGGAGAACTGTGTAATTTTGCCCTTCTGTGAATCTGTGGGACTCCTGCTAGAGTCAGCACAGGGCAAAATGCATCTTCAGGCATGATACGTGGCTTACACAAATGCAACTGGAACCCAAGAGATTTTCAATCTTGTCTTCAAGTTGATTCTGGACAACTATAAACTCCCTTTTTTTTTTTTTTTTTTTTTTTTTGAGTCCCATGGCAAAAATAATACCACACTAAAGACAGAAGGATTCAGTCTAAGTCCCTCACTTTAAATGCTCCAAAATAAGTTGCTTCTTGGGATGAATCCAATAGCAATGGGTTTGATACCTGGATACTTATCACTTCACCAGATTTTAATTTAAAAAAACCTCCTACATTTACAGAGTAAAAGTGAAATTCTGAATTCCCTGACCAGTATTTGGTGCTTCCTCCCTTCATCAAGACATCAGAGCGTCTTATTTTAAGGTTTGTCTTCGTCATATACACCATCAGCTGAAGCCCTCTTTTAGTCAGGTTTCCTGACGTTTCATGATGTCTAAAACAAATGTTGGCATAAAGATAGTAAAATCCATCTTGATTAACAATGAGTTTTCCATCGCTGAATGTCATATTTGATAAGTTTGCCTGGCCTTTGTTGTGATGCCAGGATGTAAGGTTCACTTTGCGAGTTCCTGAAGAGGGGAAAGAAAAAAAAAATTACTTTCTTTTACAAGCATTTTTAACAAAACTGAATGTTTAAAAAGCAGTCCCTGGGTTTTCAGCATCAATAGCAACTACAGTTACATGAAGTGAAGTTTGAAGCTTCAAAGTATTAGACAAGTACGATAAACATCCATAAGAAATTTCCTTTTTTTATCATGTACTGCCCTATTCAGTTTGCTATTTTAACTACCTGCCTTTCCACAAGAACATCAGCAGAACAGGGTACAAAACATTCGTTTGGCCAATAACTTGATTATGCTAAGTGATCATATGACAAGCAGTGTATAGAAGTTGTGTTCCACCAAAAATTTTATTCAAGTAAACACCTGAGAAGGATTTGAAAAAAAACTGCTAATGAAAAAACAGTAAATCTTGGTTTTGGTCTTTAAGCTGTTTTGTACTAATATAACATACAGACATCTAAGACAGAGGAATGAAACCTTTGCTGTCTTTCTTTCAGGACTCTTCAAAGTACTGCTTGGAAGTGATCTCTACAGTTTGCTGCAGGATCATTCTCCACCAACGCCAACACATTCTTATTTCAAGACAAAACCCCTGAGCTTTTCTATATTTTCTCCCCTGCTGCTGATTCCATGGCAGTTCTCTTCTGTCCCCATTTTTCCACATCTGTTCTTAGCTTTGTCTTTGTCCTCCCTCCTAAAGTATTCTAACTCTCGACACACCATAATCTCCAATCCTGGATCTCATCTGTGTCTAAGACACTCTTCAAACATTCTCCTGGTCTTTTATCAGTGCAGGGTCTCCAATATCTGGAAGGTCAAAAGTTAAGTGCAGAAAGTTCTCTTTACCCCCTCCCAACTCCCCTTTCAGAGCTGGCTCTCTCTTCTAGGATGTGACTCATCTGGTCAAATGCAATCTAGTTGCCTCCACTCTTTATGAGTAAGAGTAATAGGACAATTAATGTGACCCTACATGCCTTGTTAGGATGAGATATTTCACACCCTACTTCTCTGCCCTCAATGCAATTCCTAGTTCTGGTGGATAGTTTACTTAGACTGTCAGCCCCCGAGACTAGAGACTCAGAAGCCTAAACATGTCCTTTTAATGTTAGTGGGATTTAAACATCTAGCTATGACTTTGGCCTCTATTTACTTCTCTGTTTACTAGCACTGTATGAACAAAAGATGGTACTACTTAGAGCCCGAGGGCCCTTCATCTAGATGCCTCCAAGTGACTTACTACAGAAATTCAATGATTACACAGCATAACAAGCAGGTCAAAAGAGAAGCAGAGCATTCTTGATGCCAGGCACCTATTATCAGTATTAGAATAATGACTGTAGACCACGTCTGGGAATCATTTGTCTGCATGATACTAAATATATATAGTTTAAAAGCATAATCTCCTAAAAAGCTTGTAAATTAAGTTATGGAGAAGTAAAATACAGACACTATGGAAAGAACAGAAAACATTTCTATCTAGACTAATTATGCGTACAGCAACATCACTATCTGCCTAACTTAGCTGACACACTGCAAATCATGTGAAACTGCTCTCTAATGGACATAATATAAATCTTGATTCAGCCTTAACTTTAGCTTTGTTTCTACTAGCTTCTATATCTGTGGTGTTGAAGTAGGTGAGACATTTAATCCCCAAAGGATCTTTGTCATGTAGGGTTGGCTGGAATATAATTCCATGCATGCTATAAATGTTTGAAAGGAATAATTTAATAGAATCTGAAAGTTAAATTGTGGTATTTCCCCAAAGTTAGTGTAACCTTCATATAGTTTATGCTCTGGTGAATGTAATGGTACAAAGGTAAAAACATTTTCACTTGAGAACCAAAAAAAAATGGAAAAAAAAAATCAATACAACTACTGTGCATCTGTAGTACTATATAACTTACCTATGCTTAAAATACCACTTCAAGTATTTATGACACAAGAAGTCTTTTTAAGCAAAATAGTGCTTAGACCCAATGCTCTTGAATATACCTGAATAAGATTCCACAGTCTGGTTTAGTTATATCCTACATAGTTCCCCTCTACAGCACAATCCTAGTTCTTTGATTACTATACAAATATTTATAGCTAGGCAATGAACTTTTACAGCTATTTAGAAGGCAAACTCGGACTCTTCTTCCTCTCATATGTAGAAGAAGGTCCTGGGAAAAGACTTCTATGAGAACAAATGTGATTTCAGATGCTTTACTGTCTTTAAGGTATCCTAAATTGGGAACTAGAAAGAATAAGCTAGTAATCCACACTTGGAGAACAGTCCCCTTCAAATTATCTTAAGCTGGAGACCCACAAATTAGGAAAGAAAATGACCATAATATTCTGTCTCTCTCTACAGAATGTCATGCATTGGGGAATCAA
This sequence comes from Apteryx mantelli, assembly GCF_036417845.1. Taxonomy (NCBI): domain Eukaryota; kingdom Metazoa; phylum Chordata; class Aves; order Apterygiformes; family Apterygidae; genus Apteryx; species Apteryx mantelli. The sequence goes on from NC_089978.1 coordinate 35,541,634, forward strand.
AATAGATGCATAAGAATTACCAGTGCTGACTACCAAACAAGGACAGATTAATAGAACCGACATATGCAGATAAGAATTATACAAAAATTACTTCTAACTTGTAACAGGTACATATAAGCCTTCTCAGCTTTGCCTGTATGATGGTGGCCTGGAATACAAGAAGCTGTCCCTTACCTGTAAAGGTAAGTGAAGGATGCTCTGTGAAGAGAACAAAGAAATAGCTGAGAGACTGGAGATATTCTGAGCAGCTTGTCAGCTCCACACTCTCACTAGAAGTTAACTTTGGAATTAAGGTACCTTAGGAACACTGGCTTGGAAGGCACTTCCCTGGATGCTACGTAGCTGCACTATGCGAAGCAGCCACACTATGACCTCTCTTGGGTGTTTCAAGCTTCTGGACAAGCCTCAGATGTCATTTTATCTAGATCCTGTTGAGACTGTGCTAAGAGATAGCCTGATGGGAGGCCACAAATGCACTGAGAGACTGGTTGGGTCTTTCTTCGAATCCTGGCCACATCTGGCATTTTAGTGAAGTGAGGAACAGTTTGGTTTTGGTGACTGTTAAGCAGCAGTCTGCAACATCTAGATAGCATGGCTCCTAGAGCATGTGTATTATGCAGTGGGTTATAACAGTATTTTCTAGTGAGGAGCACGTTTCTGCAGCACACATCCCACAATCTCCTGTGCCTCCCTCACTTCATCTCCTTCACATCCACCTCTACTCACAGTCTCTGCCTGCAAAAACAATGAAACAGGCAATGGGAGAAGACTCAGCCAAGGCCCACATGCACATCCATGCAGAAGAAATAGCAACCCCTGTGAAAGCCACAGTCCTTGAGGAACATCCCTCCTGACACACACCAAGGCTTGAAAGAGCCACTGCATCCTACCATTTTTTCAACACAGGGCACAGCACAACAGATGGAAGTCAGCCAACTTGTCCTCCTAACCAGTAACCTCCAGCACACAAGACCAGCTTTGTCTGCTCCCTTTGAGGCACCCACAGCAGTGGGTCTGCACAGGTACTGCAGGGCCTTACACCTTTGGCTCTCCGTGCTCCACACTCTTCACGTGTCTAAACACCTGCTTAGAACATGCAGCTAGAGTCAACTGGCTGCAAAGACACCTCCTGGATTTGTTTGCACAGAAAGAAGCAAGGGGAAGCAGGGACAGGGGAATTGAGAACTATAAGTCTTCCCTAGCTACCAAGGGCAAGCAACTTCTGCATGCCAGAAGAATACTTCTGCTGTAGTTCAGGGCAAAAAGCTTCTCATGTTCTTCCACAGACTTGTGCAAAGCATAAACTGTCAAAGGCAAACCATAAAGAACTGCCCTCATATGGCTCCAGTGTAGCCAGGTAGAAATTATCCAAACAAACTCAAACACATACCCTTTTCTGGGCAGTCCCTTAGAAAAACTCTGAAAAACATCAATTATTGGAAGACACTTCAAACATCTAAGTCTCCTATCCCGGAACTATTCATCTGCAAGAATCAATGCTGGAAGAGGTACCAGAGTACAACTCTGACGCACTGGGAACAGCCGGAAAAGTTGTAGTTGTCATACACAGAGTGCAAGTCTGTCAGAAATACTGTCCCAAGGACACTGGGCTATCTTCAAGAGGAGGAGGGCAGGCAAAAAAGTAGGATCAATATTACTGCATCAGGGGGAGGACAGAGGCGCATCAGATATGGAACAGGAATGCATACATATGACTGAGCAGAAATACATGCTGTGACAGACTGGTGCCATACTGGGTTGTTGCTAGGCAGATTTTAGTTGCCAGCCCCAACAATCATGTAGCAATCTGACGAATCCTCAGTGGGAATGCAAGTCAGTCAATCATTAAGTTAACTCCCCAGACAGGACAGCAAACATGAAAATCATCAAGATAATACAGTCTTCTGAAAACTCAAGAAAAACCCAAGTAATGTCCTGGATGCTAGTGGGCATGAACTAAGAGCAATACAAATGAGTTTCAGGAAAATTGATTAGTGAGAAGTAAAGAAGCTGGAAGGGGAACTGAGGAGAAAGCAACCCTGCATCGATAACTTATTTGCACACTAATAGCTTTCAGGTATAATAAGTAAAGGCTGGGGGAAGGACCAAAGCTCTGCCTGTTCTGAAAAATTGCTTCTAGAAGCAAAGGGCAGCTGAACCAAACCTGCAGTAAATAGCTTAGAGAATTCTACAGCATTTCCTTAGACAGCTAAGGATAACACCTCCCAAATGACATATTTAACACTTGCATTCATTTATGTTTATGCTTTTCTGCTTTAAACTAATTTCTGTAATCAATTTGTAAACCAAAATTTGCTGTTTTCGCTTAAAACCTGGGTGGCATTTAAAGTTAGCTCAGGTAAAAAGCAAGCAGCAATCATTCAGCCTTTATCAAAGACAGCAAACCTAAAAAGTACATAGCACAAACCAAACCACTAGGGCTTTGCAGCCAAGAGATGGGGACATCAAGATCTGGGAAGGCCCATTGCCCTTCCCCCTTAAGGCTGAAAAAATCAATTTGGAAATTTGCAAAAGTCTAAAGTCATGTTATTGTGAATCAAGCTAAAGGAAAATGTTCCCTTACAGAAGCTGCTCAGTGCCCTTTGATGAAGGGCAGTCAGTAGCAAATAAAAACAGAAGAATAAAATCCTGTTTGACAGTAATGACAAGACTGACTTTTTTTTCCTGACATTGTTTATTTTGGGTCAGAGTGATGACAGCAGATAACTTAAAATGCTAAGAATGTATCTGACCAGACTCACAGCTGGTACAAAACAATTTAGAAGGATTTCAGACAGGTAAGAACAGGGAACAGGAAAAGAAAATAGAAATTCCCATTTGGGATCAAAGAAAATAGGATGGAGCAGAAAAACGGTTGGTGATGCTGAGGAAAATTCTTCATCCTTTAGGCCTCTCATGCACCTCAAAAACTTTTTGTATGCTACCCAGCCAACCTGGCAGCGCCTTACATCAGTGCATATGATACTGAAACACCTCACACCTCTAAGTTCAGAGTTTCAGCTATTCCTAAGGATGCAGCCTTTCCTTGTTGCAGGGCCCACAGGAACTACAGAAGCTGTCCTCACCAGCAATGTCCTGGCAATGCTCTTGTAAATGAAACATAAGCCTTACGTGCCAGATCTGGAGGGAGTAAGTCCAACACATCAGGTCAGAAAGGGGCTGACCTACTCCAGGGAGAAACAAAGATGCTTGTTGCTACAGGTGCTGTATTTCTGAGCATTCCTGTAGCCTGTGCTGTTAAGTTAGAGGCAGAGGTAGGCAGGTAAGGGGAGGGAGAGAGAGAGAGCGCAAGCACGAGAGAGTGCGCGCACGCACACACACAAGCAATTCCTTTCCTCCCATTACCCATATATGTGCTAACAACATTAAGTCACACACGAAAAAGTTAATGCACAGCAGTAAAAAACATCAACTGCTGCCCCTGGTTAAAATAAAATATCCAGACCAATGTCTAGGGACAGAGAAAATAAGTTTCCCACAGGAAAAGATGCATTTCACCACATGTGACACACACATACCAGTGCTGCAGATGTAAAGTGGCCTGTTGCTATGATTAGCAAATTAATCCAATCCTTCCAAAGACAAAATGCTAAGACAGGCTTACAGATGCTGTGGCCCCTACTATTGACCTATGTCAAAAGCAAACACCTGACTAACGCAAATAGAAACTCGTCAAGAGGTATTTGAGCTAGTAAGAAACCCTGCAGGTCAGACTGCCATTTAACAAGTTGCTTAAGCTCTCTGCTTATTAAGCTCTGAATTTGGGCAATGCCAATGCACATGGAGGGAGAACTCTATCCCTCCAGGCAAGAAGCTTACCCCTTGCGTGCAGGAGTGTTTTATATTTAAATAGATCAGAAGCAAGGTATTATTGAGTATGCAGGCAGTGGAATTTGCTCTCTTAAGGCTTGAAATCTGAGCTTTCCCCTTTGGTTTTGTTGCAAAAAACAGAAAAGCAATGCATGCAAGTTCATTAAGGTGGAGCTGAGCATTGCAGAATGTATCCATCTGCAGAGGAAGGAGACAATAGTGACCAGTGCTCCCTCCTAGCTTGAGATCCTCTCTCTGACAGCTTCAAAACAAACTCTCACTCACTTCTACCATACCAGTGATGAGTACGTTGACAATACAGAGAGAAAAATCTTACCTCACAGTGCCTTGGGGCAAAGAGGAAACAGTACTGAGGTAACTTAAAATTTTAAGAATTAATCTTTTGACATAGGCCCTCTGCAGAGTGTTCAAGGGCAGACTCATGATTTGTTCCTTCATATTATACTAGTAAGGGTGTTCCCAAAGCCATCCCAAGACACTCCTGTGGGTAGAGACAGAGTTCTAGCAAGACAGAATAATGCCATCCCCTTTCTATAGTGGCCGGTAGTGCCTACGCAATAGCTCAAAAACATACTGCATCCAAGTCAATGCATTGACCAGAAACCCCGTTGCGGAGAGTACAGTGCAACAGCTGTTGACTTCACTACTACAGGACTAGATGTAGACACACACTCATGAAGCTCTGGGGTGTCTGAATGTCAGAAAGGCCCTGGTAATCTTCATAGGGAAGAGTCATGGCCTATACCCACACCACAACATAAAATGGAATATGACAAATCCCTTTCTACATGCTGTTCTAAGACAATGGAAATGGAAACAGCTGCTACAAATTCAGTCCTATGCTATCAGAGTGCACTGAGCCCACAGAGGACAGGGAACCAGGAGACAAGTTACAACTTCGGGACTGGAGTTTTACGTTTTCAACACCTCAGAATGACAGATGAGTTTCGTTTATGGGTAAGCTTTTACACTGATGCACGCCTGACATCCATGTGTCCTGTGTATTTATGCAAGAGATTTTCAGCTTCCAGATTCACCCTGCAGCCAAATGCCGTATCACCCAGAGCAGACCCAATGACACTTCAGCACATAAAAGAAGAGTTATTGGGAAGGGTTCACCAGGTGAACATACAGGATGTTCTTGAATTTTACAAGAGAAATCAGCATATTTGTTCAACAGGACCAAAACACCTTAAAGACTCAGTGAATGGGAAAGCTTCCAGCCTGCAGGACTGGGATTTTGGCCGTGGACTTTGCTGGTATATCTTCGTATATACATGGCTGACGCCACTGTGGATGAAAAACTCCAGATAGACCCTGCTGGCCAAAGGAAATAAGAAACTCCAGAGAAGGGCACTTAATGCATACCTTCACCTGAGGACACCGGGAAGGCCAAGCCCTCAGAGCATAAGTCTTAACATGAAGCCTGGTCATCTGAAACAGGCTATTTAGCAGCACAAGGGCCTCCCATGCAAGATACCTGAGACAAAGGGGAGCTATCCTTCATTAACATTATTACTGCTGCCTTTTAAATCCTTCTGTGCATTCAATTTATGCTCATTATCAAAAGCCATTTCTGAAATCCCAATCTGTTTCTGGTATTGCTGAACTATTTTCATATACTCCACTGTTTAATACATTTATAGTAGCATTAGAACTTTTTGCTTAAAACTGAACTTACCGGATGGAATATTCTTATCATCAATAATAAGATGGGCAAAAGGTTGCTTCTCAGGTTTACTTTTCTTGTACAGATCCATTCCTAAGGCTTGCATCGCAACTAGAGATAAAAGAATTGCATTACCTCAGAAAAATGTTTAGAAGAATTTGAAATATTTCTTATGCATAAAGCAGTGCCTACCTTTTTCTGGTCTTGGTAGTTCTCTTCCCATGACACGCTGCACTTCCTAAAATGAGAAAGAGCAATTGCTTTGACATTGTCTTGTTTTTTACAATATTGTATACTGCAAATAGTTTCCAAGAACCTTTTCTAGTTATTGTATTTGGAATATTTCTGCAAGCATAGTGGAACGATGGCTGCTAAGAACATCACATTGAACAATGAGACCCCAATTACTTGGAGTCAAAAGGTAATGACAGAGGCAGTTCCACATAAGAACATTAGTGTGTAGTCACACTAGTAACAGAGGAAAGCTAAGGTGTGCATTTCATTAGTGATGAGGAAAATGAAACAACCTCTGCCCCTCACACCCAACCAGTTATAGGACAGGTGGCAAGACAATTGCAAAGCTTTGCAATAGCTTGTGCAATTTGTTTGCCTCAAACCACCACAAGGCCTGTAATCATGCCTCAATTCTAGCAAAGTACAGAAGAACGGATTAAAGCATTTTCTCCATCTGGAATGGGTCAGGCAGACTGGGTGCCAGGATTTGGATGTATGAATTCTTTAGAACAGTACATGAGTTTTAACATGAATGAAGACCATGTTACCCAAACCCAAGAACCGTACTAACAGCAGACACCAGGCACTGCAAAAAGCCTTGCTTTCAACAGTCTTCCTGTTTCCTTCTTGAAAAAACATACAAACAGCAGTTTTCAAAATTCTAAGCAGCATGTTCTCGTTACAAGTCTGGTGTTGGTAATATCGGTTCGATCCTCAGTTCTATTCCAGCTTCCCCCTTGACTCTCCCCATTTCAGCTTCCTGTCTGAGAAACAAGGATAATATTCTCCTTCTAGCTATTTAGATTACCTAGTACCATGGAGCTATCAAAAATAAAAAGAAATATTTTGCTGCAGATACCATGTCATTCTCTTATTTTTGAAGCCTAAGCATAATCTTGTGTTTTATGTCTTTATGTTGCAAGCATTGTTTACTCTCTTGCTAATTCAATACCATTTATCTGCAATATGCCTCAGATATCTGGCCAGATCAGCAATGGTCCCCCACATTCTCAATCACTGCAATGTTTTAGAATTTGAAATCCTGCTTTGAAAACATCTCAAGTCCTGCCTTTATGCAATTTTGCAGTAACAGTGAAATCTGTAACACCTTAGCTGGTGCATTTATGTATTTTTACTTTCCCCTTTCAGTAGGTGTCTAAATGTTAAACCAAAATGGAAAGCCACAGCAGAATTGAAGTTGGAGTATGACTATCAAAGCACAATACTTCAGCAGAAACATGCTCATTTTATAGATAAGAATCATTAAGATGCTTTTTGCTGTAGAGCCAAGGAAAAAAAAGCAGAATTGCAACTTCAAAAGAAGCAAAACCCATGTCCACCGCCCCCCATTTACATTCATTTCTCCTCTCTGATCTTGCTACTTCAGTGTCAGTTCTAGGAGCATGAACATGAAGCTCCATTCTAAGAGCTGCAAATCAGCACCAAACTCTAGTCACACTTGAGCTCTTTCAACTTCATCAGAAGTAGGAAGAATAACTGTGAGTACTAGGTATTGCCAGAAGTGGCAAAAGCAATCGAAGAGAACAAGCCACAATAATGTAGAGAAGACTGGGAGATGGACCATGCTCTGCGAGGTTACTGCACCATACCTGTTCCCAACCCTTTCGCTAGGAAGGGGAGGCTCCTTCTTTGTTCTCTTGCTTTCTTAAGGGAAGTCTTTTGGGAGGTGGAGTCTGCTTTTGTATCCTTTCCTTCTAGTGGATGTGACAATGCACTTGCTTGGAGAGACTAATAAGCAGATCTAAAAAGACCTATGTAGATTTTAATCTCCTATTATCCAAAGACATGATAAAAAATCCCTTGTTTGGTAACTGCATAGCCATGCAAGTCCCTGAACTGGCCAATCATTATTCTCCTTTTAATCTATATTTTTCTGCAGAAAAGTGCAGAAGAATTCTGCTTCTGCACATGTCCAAAGTCACTCTGGCTTGAGCAGCCGGAATGTAAGAAAAGGCTGTGCTCCTCATGAAATCCAGTATGAGCTTTCTTTTTAACTCATTAGTGGTGGTGCTGATCATCTGCTACATCACCATTTGGTAGGCAGAACGGCAGACCAGGAAGAAACAGGTCCTCAACCCTCCTTTGTCCTGAGGGGTTTGAACCCATCCCCTCTAGGATGCATCTTCCTAGAAGCATCTCTATCCCACCAGACTGGAGACCGGGTTTGACAAGAACACTCTCCTCTCCTCTTAAAGCTAGGCTACTTTGCAATACAAAAAATGCAGGTGCCATTACAACAAAAGGGGAGATTAAAAGAGCGAGTCCAAAACTAACACACTGAGAAGAGGTGGAGTCTGGCTCATGCTCAGAGGATCTGTGTGCTTGTTGCTGGATGAGAAGTGGCTAGCCTGGGGCCAGAAAGCAGGACACTCCCACCAGCTGAGTTCCCCAAGCACTGGACTAGAGTCATGTTCTTTGCTTGATTCTGCCCAGCCCAGTTAATTTTGATATTCCTTTCTGTTCAGTGGCCCAAACTTCAAACAGGAAGCTGAAAGAAATACATGAACTAGTCCCTAGAGAACAGAGCTGGAGCTGTGGGTTTGCTCATAAAGAATGATACCATATTTCAATGCTTCTCTTGATTTTTAATTTATTTTTACAGTTCTAACATACCAATACGCAACCCAACCAGAAGAGCGCTTAAGTATATACTCACTTCTCCTGACTCTGAAAGGCTAAGGAACACACTTTTGAGTGCTTTCTGGATGCCTAAAGATGGCCTCTTAATGGGATTATAAAAATCCCCCTGTATCCTCACAGCAAGAAATTACGACATAGGATTTTTCAAACCTTCAAGACATCAACTGCATTTTTAGATACCTGAACACTTTTAAGCATCCCATACCTAGTCACAATGTGTAGTACCATTACAAAAGCAGAAACAGCTCAACAGAACTTGTCATAAAGATACTGCTTTAACGGCATGAGAACTGCTGACAAATTACCACCAGTAATATCTCTTAAGACTTCCTCCCACAGAAGCATGCGCACTATCAAGCTGCTATTTTTAGAAAAACTGTACACAAAAACCACACCACATTGTTAGCCTTACAATCAGGTGTACTTGTACACCTTTGACTGCATCATTTGCTGGCTGCCCACCGAGTCATCTCTGCTGGCTTGCTTCCCACATTCCAACCTCTTTCATATAGTAACTGTTTAAACAGCAAACAAACAACCAGTCAAAAGAAGAGAAACATGTCTTCCTTTTTCAGAAATTTTAGGGGGCCTTAGGGAAGCTGCTAAACTTCCAAATTTTTAAAAATGAAAAGATGCTTTAAATGTTTGGAAAAAAACAGGAATTGCTCTTTCATCATCCAGTGGACTGAAGGTTTTACTCCTCAGACAACTATCAGGCTTATTACTACATTAGTATCTTAACAGCTTCAAAACCCAACACTCACTCTGAAAGTTATATCCAATGAGAATGCCTAGACAGGCCCCTGAAGTAGCCTAACAATTGAACAAGTGACAACATTCATGAACATTTTTCTTCTTTGGCTTTTAAAATATTCCAGTATCTACTCTGAGTAGCTATAAATAGTATGTTGAGCTCAATTAGAAGAGACCCTCTTGACATTCATGGGTGGCTTCAGTTGTGAGTCTAAAGCTCCCTTACTCAGTTTGTTCTACTACTTCAGAGCCTCAGGTTCAATTAATACCAAGAAGAGAAGTATGATTATCTTGCCGGAAATTCACCAATCTGAAGAATGCTGATCAGGAAGGAAGTGAAAGTACATGAACCAATATTCTGAAGAAGATAGTTTAGAGATCAGTATTACAACCTCTACTCAAATGAATAGTCTATTACCCACAAAGAAAAGGCATGTAAGGCTGTGTGATCAAAACCATGAAATTTTAACAACTTACAAACATCAGTGACACCTTGACTTTGTCCATACCCATGTGCACTTAGAATGTCTGCTAAGTAGACAGCTCTCTTTATAAGGGCTGTCCTGGAGGTCTAGCAACAAAGCACTTTGTTGCCATCTGGGAGACTAGTTTAAGCCTGTGAACTCCCCAAGCTGCCAGAGGCTGGGACTATTGCCAAGAAAAGTTAGTTCATGAATTGACTGCAGGTATGTTTGTCATTCTTTCTAGTCTAGACTCATAATTGACTTCATAAGACGTGTGGTTAGTGCACCTGGACTGCCAAAGGGTTTTTAAGGATATGTGCAAAAAAATTAAACAGACTAGGGAAGTATATTATTTGTCTGTTTGAAAGCATTTAGGCAATATTTAAAGTGTTTTCTACTGAGCAAGCTGCTCCCTAAGCAGTATTTTTACCTGAGAATCTGTTGAGGAATTCAGCACTAGATATTCTTTACAAGAAAATTTTGAATTAGTATATTTGTAGGAGACAAATGTTTCTGGATTCCACCTTGCAGCCCTGCTACACTGGTTTTCATAAGAGCACTTTCAAAGTCAACCCTTACTTTAAATTTAAACACTAATCTACAGGTGTGCAAGGAAAACAGATGAGAACCAGCGCAGTAAGCTAAAATCTGTAACCAGACCATAACCTTAAGCAAAAAAAAGTTGTCTATTTTCATTTCCTGAACAGCTTGAATTGCAAAAGACAAAATTGAAAAATCACAAAACTTAAACTGTATTTCAGAGTGTTCCATTTCAGTCACCTAAAGTACTGCCAACTCAAATAAGGATACCTGATTTTAACACACACACACAGAGGTTAGATTCTCCTTCAGGAAAGTGAACAAAGCAAAGAAGATAGGAAACCTCTTTCCACTCGCATCAGCTGCATTCTCTCACATAAAAGACTAGCACAACTGGACACAAGATTCAGCTGTATCTCTCTCCTTGGGTATAGCATAGCCAATGAAAGGCACAGCTTACAAAACATGATAAAGCACGATTCTGCCTTAACACTGGCACTTTCACTTCCGTGATATACTTCTATGATATATTTGCATCTGAAAAGATGCAAATACAGTCCCAGGCATGCATTTTTCTATCTTTTTTATCCATCTCATCAATATATGATGCCAAAGCAAGAAGGACACAGATCCAGCTACTTAATACACTTTGTTGCATTCAAAGGGAATTTTGCGCCTGATTACTTTGGCGAAAGAAATTTTATTCTTTTCAAACTAATGGCCATCAACCAAAAACATCATCCCTACTCGCTACTTATCTTAGCCACGGACATTGCAGCATTCAACCTCTATCCAGAATGGCAGGATATGCAGCCTCCACTAAAGCCAAGGCTTTTGTTGAGTAACCAGCAGTGAATAACCAGAATATAGGGCTTCCCATTCCCTTACTGTAACAAGCTCCTTACTGTCAAGGGAGTTGCATAAAGAGCAGTCTAGTACATGCACACAGAATATAGAAATGGATATAGTGTAAGAGAGTCTAGAAAATACAGGAATAAAAAACTAATCCTATGGAGCTAAACTATTTTCCTGAGTTTTTAAAGGAGGTGACAAGTGAAGAGGGCACGACAAACTCTCAGGTTTCTGTAAGTTTTGTTCACAAAAAAAATCCATCACTCAGTGTTTTGTATTAAAATTAAACTTTAGCACAATTAAAGCACCATATAATTAAAGTATAATTCACTCTGTACAAAGTGTACATGAGTTCAACTCAATGGTAATGCAGTTTCTTTTATGAACAAAAAATGATAGCTTTACGCAGGTGTCAAGTAGTAAAGTAGCAGTGGACCTAGTAAGCCAGGAAAACCAAGTACTACAGCACACATTTAGCATTTAAATAGCCCTGATTAGTTCATAATTAGCACTAAGCACTATTATGAATGTGCAAAGAGATCAAAAACAATAATTGTCTGCAATAAGGGGTATTGTGACAAGTATATTCAACTTGCCCAGGTTTCTTCATTAGGGCTGATATCTTGATGTAACAAAGTAGTTACTTTTGTTATTTGTGTTTTGGGAAAAAGCAGTCATCCTCAACTGCTGGAGAAAGACTGCCTAGTTATCATGCTAAGGTAAAGCAGTTCTTCTGCCCAGGTGGGAATGGTCTGCACAGAACTGGCAAAGTATGCAAAAAAGAAAAAGGAGATACTATCCTTCACATTCTAGGTAATCAGTCATCATATGACACAAAAAGAGTGAGAAACAAGAAGCAACAAGAGTAGATACTATCCATTCTGTCTTTCTGCCAAAATTTTGCATGCCAATGATCCTGACTAAGAAGAGAATTGTGTCAGAAACAGTCAGGAGACTGGTTTGAAAAAAACTGTGGAACTGTCCTTCTTTGCAAACATCCAAACTGTTGGCAAACCTATACAAATGTTAGCACAAATGACTACCATTTGAACCCACCCCAGTGTCAGAATGGACAATTAGCTAACCACAATCATGGTTTTCTGTGTGAATTCAGGTCTTTGTTAAAAAATAATAAAATAAAATTAGTTTGAATACAGAACTGGTTAACCACTAGCACATGAGCAAACGCAGTATGATCTTGGATTCAACTCCAGGTATTATTCAAACTCCAGAAAATACTTTCTAAAACTTACCTCTGAATACAAATATTGGAAAACTTGTTAAAAGTTTGATAGGTGCACCAAATAAAGGAAAAAAGTGTCTCTCTAGCACTTACCTTCTGTACAGCTCTTTGGAGAGCCTGTTTCATACTTCCACATGAGTCAGGCATTAACTTTGCTTCTTGATTTTCAAATGGTGTCTCTTGCAAATCTGTATTTCCTTGAGCTCTTAGAAATGTTCTGACACAGTGTGCATCTTCTTTTGAAATTCTATTAGGGTCCATCTGAAATAAAAATATAAGCACAGCCATAGTTTTAAGTAATTGCCCAACAGATATTAAAGAGCATTAAGTCAGGGAGAATTTTAAACCATCTAGAAGAACTTAACACCTACTTAAGTTCATTATCTAGATTTTCATTGTAAACAATGAAGAGATGAACTTCCCTACAGGAAGGTTCATTTCATCCTACAAGTACATAAGATAGAAGAATGAATTATCTTCTGGAGCTGTCTACTTCATTAGTTTAGACTGGACACCTGACTTAAAAGTTAAACAAGATAAATTTCCACCTTTATAGCAATATCATTATCTTGAATTTCATTTTCAACCAACTACATGCAATCTCATGAGTATTTTTAGCAGGCAACATACACAGCCATCTCATCCATAAGAACTGTAGCTCACAAGTTGACACACAAATGCCAAGTAGGACAAGTTGGTGGATGTATTTAGCACATCCTTTTGAAGACGGAAATACAGAAATACAGGTGCCAGTTATCACTGAAAATATTCAGTGGGCAAGACATACTGCTGGGTGAAACAGTCACCAACACAGCACAAATCCAGAAAGATCAAATAACTATAAAAGTGTACCACAAAAACACCTCTACTTTATTAGAAAAAGACCAGTAAATCTAGAACAACTACAAGATACTTTTAATGATCAACCTCTGATTGATTCAAATATTCTACTTTTAAAACCTATGTTTAGAATTCTCCTAAGTCCTATCCGCTGGATAAATTAGAAAGCTGGATACTCTAAGCACTGGGATTGTGTCTTCAGAGTTTAATTGCACAAGCATCATTTAAGCCATTTCACCCTCTCTCCCCCCCCCCCTCCAGATCCTTACACTCAGATACTAATCTTTCTTTCAGAGACAGCCTCTTAGCAATTGTTCTCAACTTGTATTTATTCTGTTTTTACTTCAGACACTAAGAAGGGTTTGTGTTCTCAAAACCCTAAGTTCACTAACAATACCAGCTGGTCTAATAAGACATTTACTTCTGCACCTTTGTGCATAATGTAAGGCATAATGTGCATAATATAAGGCTGAAGAGCCACCTTACATCTGAGAATTACAGAAGGTAATATATTATTCACAGTCAAAGAGGAAATACCAAGCCATTACAGACCACTGTTTGGTTTCCTTTAACATACAACTGAACAAAACAGAGTATCAAAAGGAAGGTTTGCAGGATACCGAACAGCCAGAGCGAATCACACATTATATCACTGGCTCACATGTACATAAATTCTATTCCCTAATCCCAAAAGAGAACCAAGATAACTTAAGAGCACACGGTTAGGATTACAGAGGTGATCAGAATTTAAATCTACATCAGGCAGGCAGCCATCCAACAGACGCACGCTGCAAAGAAACATTTGCTACACAGATGGCTATAGCAACAGCAAATGTTGCCTCCTCTGTCACCATCCTTCTGCTGAAGGCCGTCTGTCTGATCCATCCAAACCAACAGCAGCCCATGAGAGCTGGTTTAGCTGGTCTCAGTTATCCCTGCAGATTTGGAATGAAACAGGTCAGGAAAGGTTCACCTGAAGATCAAAGGCAGCCATAACTTTGAGTAGAGGAGTAGCAATGAGTAACAGGACAGCCTGAAAACAATAACATCTTCCTGGGGTGACCTGACACAGCTGGAGCCAAAGGAAAATCTGCATGCAGCTCTATGAATTACATACTAAAAACTACATAAACAGCCTCTAAAGTCTATACAAATAACCTCTAGTCAGCTAGTGTAGTGCAGCCCTGTAACAGTTTAAACTGATCTAAAAGAGCATCTCTGGGCTCTCATCCTCTTCACCATGAAATATCATTCCTCCTTTAAATAAACAGCATGGAGCTCTAACCTGAGAGGATTTTTGCTGATCTGGTTTCCTGAAGGATTAGCACCCTCAGAACAACTCCCTGCAGAAATCAAAAGCACCAGAGACAGTACAGGGACAGGCACAAGAAAGAAGGAGCAGGAAGGGAGCACTAGCTTAACTACTGTAGAACTGCAGCCTAACACAGTCTCCCTCAGTATGTTCCACTGAGGGTGTCCAGAAACCCAAAAAATCAACAGTAAATGGAAGGGGAAAAAAAAAAAAAAGAAACACAAGATGTTTACCAACAGCTGTTAAGATGCAGAGAAAGAAAATACAGAATAACCTGGGTTGGAAGGTACCTCTGGAGGTCTCTAATCCAACCCCCTGCATGAAGCAAGGCCAACTTCTAAGTTAGGTCAGCTTGCACAGGCCCTTGTCTAGTCCAGTTTTGTGGAATCTCCACTCATGGTGACTTTCACCCTCTCTGGCCAAGTTGTTCCAGCATTTAACCACTTTCATTGTAAAAAGCACTTTTTCTGATGTCCAGTTGGAATTCATCTTGCTGAAATTCATGACTGCGCCTCTTGTTGGTTTTGCTGCATGCTTCTGAAGAGCCTGGGTCCATCTTCTCTATAACTCCTCTTTAGGTAGCTGAAGACAGCAATTAGCTTCCCTCACCTTAGTCTGTTCTATAGTTTGAAGTAATCCAGCCCTCCATTTCTTATGTGCTACAGCGCCTACCTATCCCAGTGGCCCTCCACTGGACTCTCTCCAGTTCTTGATATCCTTCTTGTATCGGTGGACCCAAAACAAGGCCAATTATTCCAGATGTGACCTCTGATGGTGGGGTTATTAGAGACCCAAGGAAGTGAGGGTCTTCAATAGGATTTGGATAAATCTGCTCCCCTCCACACCAACCCCAGGATGTAAGATAGGGGAGCCACGATAAATAATTGTTGGTATTTATTTTTTTTAATCAGTAGATACTACTAGTGAAAGATTACTAGTCTAGTTTGGGATATATTAAGAGAAATCTGCTGAAACATATACAAGAAAAATAGGTTTTACAACACAAAGATCATGAAATTTGTAAGGGCTAGATCAAGTGTCCAGCCTGACAAATCATGTGTAGTGTAGACTTACAGGCATCATCCATCAGCAATCAGTCAAATGGGTCAAACACTGTGCCAGAACAGTAACAATAGCTTGTACAGAAGCACTTATTTGGATGATAGCTTATCTACTGAAGGCTCAAGACAGAAACCCAACCAACATCTCTGCAACTACAGTTAAGATTGAAGGCTTTAATGGAAACACTAACTGATGGCTTCAGCAGCTTACTTTAATATTGTGCAACCTGTTCTGATATAGTTGCAAGCCTCTATAGAGATTTAGTGTGTTTGATAAAGTGAATCTTTGATCATGGGACTAGCTAACCTATCTGATTTCCCTTACCTTTTTCAAAGAATACCCAGTCATCACCATATTTCAACCATGAAAACTAGCTCAGCTGTCTAAACCAGCATTCTCAGGAATCCCATATCTTATATTTTATAAAGACATTCACTAAACTGCCATGGTTGTGAACAGACATTACCAAGCACTGCAACCAAAACTGTGGGCAAGAAGGACCAACAGAAATACTTTCAAAGACACTTCTTGAAAAGAACTACTGAAGACCCAAAATAAAATACTAGAATGGTCTACAGGGAACAGCTTGCTAACTTGCAAGGCACAGGAGGTTAGCCTTTGGAAAAAAACAGAGATCTACAGCACAAAGTCATAAAGATGTAATATCTAGAAAAGGTATCAAGGTGCAATCAACAATATTGAATAAAGCTTTACAACTTTTTAAGGAAGCTAAATACCCTAGAGGAATTAGCCTATTTAAAAACAGTTGTATAAAGCTTATTTTTTCTACATTACAAAATTTTTCAGTGTCTCTATTTTAGTCGTTTCTGGACTCCTTTTATCTAACTCAGGGCAGCCAAAATGACTCCAACATTGCAGGTGAGACCAGACCAACTTACAGAATTCAAATGCACCATGTTTCCCAGTCCACCCACTACATTAATAGCTAGTTTACAGCTTTCACTACCGCACACAGTTAGTTTTCACTGAGCCTTCTGTTGTGACCCGGATTGGTTTGGGATTTTTTTCATCTTCTACATTACTATCAGGTAAAACTCAGCACAGTTTGTTTCTCTCAAATATACATTGGCGTACATTAGTCAAGACTACATTGCATCTGTCATCATGCTGTCCACCATCCTGCACGTTATGCCTCTATGGCTTTTCTAGCTTTGATAACCAGTCATTTATCACCATCTGTCAAGCTTGTCACCTCACTATTTACTTCCTTTTCAAATCAATTCACTTGCATTTAGGGGCAGTCAAAAAGTTGTGTGCCATGACCAATCTCACAGGTTTCTAACAAAATGAATGAAAACAATCTCTCTCCCTTTCTCTTGCCTTAGTGGCAAAGCAAGAAATACAGAAAAAAAGAAAACTAGGAAAAAAAAACAAGAGAAAATAAAACTCAGAATATTCTCCCTGAAAATTTAAAGTTTCCAGTGGGAGTTTAATTTTGCCATAAAAAACAGATTAAAAATAATCTTCCAATAGTAAAAAGATTAACTTCATTTTTAAAAGATAAAATAGATTTCAATCAACTTTACCTATATTTTCTGAATTATGCAATGCTAGAATCTTATAATCTCCTCATTTTTCCTCACAATAAATACTGACCATTTATATCCCTACTTATTTTCAAAATTAAACCAACTTTCAATTTACCAAATAATATCACTTTTGACTCCTTGATCTATCTTAACCAAGGATGGGCTCTTTTGAGCTTCTGAAAAGTGCTAGTGACCCCTAGCAAGCTGTTTTCTTTTAGCCACTGTTTTGCTAGCAGGGGCACCACATTTTAGATGAAGTTTGAAAGGAGATAGTCTAAAAACATACTGTAATGAAAGTCAGAGTTCCATAGATGCATGAAAAGATATTTATTATCTGCCTTTAGGTCACCATTTAGCAAAGTATAAATTCTTCAGTAAGGTAGGATGTTAAGTATAACATTTGTACGGACTTTTTAATGAGTAAAATGGGTAAAACTTGGAGTTCCTGATTAAGGTACAGGAATTAGACATCCAGATCTCACATTTGGATTTGAGCACTTCCAGCTTGTTCCACTACCCTCCAGCTCAGTCAGTATTAGACCAAGTTCCTACTCTTTTATGATCTAAGTAAGGAAAATCAACCAGAAAAAAAAAAAAATAAAAGCCAGATTCGGGGAGATTGTACTTCAGCATTTACCGATAAAAGTTAAACAAAATACTTAGCTGTCTCATCTTGTCCTATGAGTCTGTATTACCTGATGATCTCCAGTTGCTCCATTACAAGTATCTAACTAAGAAAACTGAAGTTTCCACTGCTTTTTCATTGATTTCAATCAAATTTTCTCATGAAGTATGAAAAAAACATTTAAGAGGAAAATATTTTGTTAGCGTTTAATGTTCTTGGATTCAGTACATTGCACAGGATGGTCCAGAAAAAAAAGGCAGAACATCTTACTCTTTAAAATTCAAGATATTATTACCAAAACATTGGTAAAACTCAGCTAATCATTGGTTTTTTTGTTCTTTTTGAATATACCAGCTCCTTTTCTCATTTGCATTGTGCTGCATTATTTCTTGGCCACAAACATGTGTTTACCCATGAAAATATGGTGTCAGTTTTAGTTATATGTCTTGTGAAATTCCAAATGCTCAAGCCACAAAATAAACAAAACTAAGGAAAAACCAAAACCTCAATTATTGTCTCAGTTTATATTTTGTCATGATGTAGCCCAAATGATTTTATGCAAATGAAAATAAAAAGTATATGGTAAAACTGAGTCAGAGTTTACTCAGCCTCTTAGCCAGAGTTTTAAGGAGCTTGTAAAACAGTTGTCTCAAATTATTAAATTTTTTAGTATTAGCCTATACTATCATATCCCACTAATTCACATTTGGTCAATCCACCAACCAAACAATTCACATTTTTGATGCATAGCTCAGCACATTCAAGAAAATGTGCTCTCCTACTACTAAGTTCTCACATTTTAATAAAATACACATTACTTAAGTTCTATGTTGTTAAAAGTAGCTGAAAAGTATAAATCTAGATGGCTTAATACAACTCAAATGTGAGAGCAATCTTTTCAAAAGAAAGATCAGATCCCATATAAATAAAAACAATTTGCAAGGCAGTTAAATAATACTTTTGAAAAAAGAAAAAAAATCACAATAGGTCCTGCAATCTGTCTTATTTCACAATAAGAAATTGTGAAACAGGTATGGCTTACCACTTCTTATTACTGTGAGTTATGTACTTACTTCAAGTGTACACATATTCTATTTTTCAGTTGTGGCAAGGAAGACATTTTCTCCACTAGATATTATTCAGGCAGTTATTTCAAGCAAGTCTACATCTAGCTACATCTTCTCTTTTAGATATTTTGGAAGTTCAAGTTTACAAAGGACTCAGTCCAACAGCATTATTCCGAATCTACAGGAATCAAACTGGTGAGGGGATTAGGTGCCAAACACAGAATTACACTCAGACCATGTAATTTTTTTAATTAAGGAAACAAAAGAAAAATAGTCATTTTGGTAAGAAACCTCTTTTTGCCCCTTATCAGATTTCTGTGAAGCAGTGACATGAACTTATCGGAAGGAGTCCTTAATAAGGGGGAGGGGGAAAATACAGGGTTTTCAAGAAATAAGCTAAATAATAATTCTGATCAGTTGCTTTGATAGCGATGGCTCTTGAGCATACTAATCAAGGTACAGTTGTGCATTTCTATGAGCTATGTTTTGACAAAGATATCTTTAGGTTTGTGCTGTCATAGAGTGAAGAATATTTGTCTGCCACCAGCTGAAGTACGTATTGATTTATTTCACTGTCAAGCAAACAAGTAGCTGTAAGCTACTTTACAGTGAGTCCCAGAAATTAAATGTCACTTTTCTGAAACATACAGGATATGATTAACTAAGGGCTCTATTACTGCTCCAAGAGTATACATTTTATTTTGTTAAACTGACAAGCACAAAGCCACAGCAGATAACTGAAAATACAATGCGGGGCTGCATAACAAACCATCAGCAGCGCTACCGTGCATGCGAAAGTCACTCATCAGTTTAAGCTGGGACACGCGCGTGCGGCATCTGCTTTGGGAGCATGCTGCTCAGAAATCCAGCCTGCCTGGGCTGCACCAAGATCGGGCACATCTACCTAGAAAGTAAACTGAGAGAAACCGGTTTCCACCGCTCGCCAACTTCACGCGAAAAGGCAAACATCGGAAGCGCGGCTTCCGCGAAGGCAGCGCCCGCAGGACAAGGGGCGCCCGCCAGCCACTGGGGGAAGGCCGAGCGCCAGCCCAGCAGCCCCCCGCTTCCTCCAGCGGGGCGCGAATCCGCCGGCCTGGTGGTTTCCAAGAAGCAAGCTCCTTCCCTCTCTGAAAGTGCCACCGCCAGCGGGCTCGTCGCCCCCGCCGCGGCCTAGCCCTCGCTCGCGCAGCCCCACGCCTTCGGCACGCTGCCCAACGGGCCCGCGGCCTGGCCCTCACGGGGGAAGGGGCTCGCGTGTAGGGCGAACAATCCCAGACTGGGTTTTTTTTCCCCTCCTTGAAGACGCTTCGCTTGCTGGTGAGGTGTTGGTTGCAGCCGAAGCCACCAGCCTAGTGAAACCGTTCCCCCGCGGGCAGCTACAAGCCCGGAGCTGCAGGGCCCGCGGGCAGAGCCAGCCCCTCCCGGGGCTGAGCACCCGGCGCTCATCGCACCGGCCTCGCCGCGCCGCGCCCCGCCACCCTCGGGCCAAGCGGCAGCAGCCGGCCCAGCCCCTCGCAAAGCGGGGCCGGCCTCGGGGCCGCGGGAGGCCGCTCTGCCCCCGCGCCCCGCCGCCGCCCTCCCCGCTCCCGAGGACGCCGCTGGGCCCCGGCCGCGCCACGCCGCGCCGCCAGGGCGGGAAGCGGCCGCGGCGAGCGAGGGGCGCCGCTCACCTGCGCTCGGAAGTAGAGGAAGAGGGCGACGCTGCAGACCACCTGCCCCAGCCCCAGCAGGACGAGGGCGGCGAGGAGCGAGCGGGAGGCGGGCGGCGGGTGCGGGTGGGCCGGCGGCAGCGGCGGCGGCGGGGCGCTCTCGTGGGCGGCGCCGCTGCCCAGCTCCTCGGAGCCGCGCAAGTACTTGGTGTAGTCTCGGCTGGCGCGCCGCATGGCGCCGCGGGCAGCTCCGCTCCCCTCGCCTCGGCTCCGCTACACAGGCGGCCAGCGGCCCCGCCGAGCTCCTCGGCCTCGGCAAACAACGCCGCTGCCGCCGCCGGGCAGCCCTTATAAACTGGGCGGCCAATCAGCCCCGGGCGGCGTGTCTCGGCCCCCCTGGCACACACAGCACCGCCGCCCCCTTCCCTCCTCTCCTCTGCCCTCCCCGAGGAGGGACCGGCCCCCGCCGGCTCCGCTTGCCCCCCCCGCCGCGGGGACTCCGGCTGCCCCTTCCCCCGCCCGCGGAGCAGGGAGACGCCGCCGGCCCGGGCGACCCCTCGTCCCGTCGCCCCCCCCCCTTCCTCCTCCTCCCCCCCGTTTTCAGGCCCCAGCGCTCGCTTTGCGGTGCCCAAGCGGAAGGCGGGTGTGGAAACGGCACCTGCGAGAGCCCCAGCGCGGAGGAGCCGCCGGGCTGCTGCGGCCCCCGCGCCCCTCTCACCGCGCAGCTTTACTGCTGCTCTGCTGCCCTGCACCCGCACGGCCCGGGAGACAAGGTCTCCGCCGATGTTTGGGGAAGTTTTAATTTGCTGCTCGTCACCTTTTCCCTCAGCGCCCGAGGTCCCACATCACCTCCTGGAGGTGCCGTGGGGGGCCGAAGCAAGGCGCTGGGAGCTGCGTGTGCGTTAGTGATGCCCTCGTCCGGTTCAAGGGTTCACCTTTCCCAG
The DNA here is from genome assembly GCF_036417845.1 of Apteryx mantelli. Taxonomy (NCBI): domain Eukaryota; kingdom Metazoa; phylum Chordata; class Aves; order Apterygiformes; family Apterygidae; genus Apteryx; species Apteryx mantelli. Next base: position 35,562,951 of record NC_089978.1, read on the forward strand.
GGGGGTGAAATGCTGGCATGCCCTGCGATTTCTTAACCCATTCTTAACTCAGGCCAGATTAAAAGGAACACAAATGATGGCACTGACTTGCCAGGTCAAAGACCAGGTCAGTCTCCCCATCTCCCTTCATGCAGCCACTATGCTGCAGAGGCATTTCCAGACTCATGATTAGGAACGACATCTTTCCGCTTAGATCCGTTTAGATCAACTCTCCCCTTCGTATGAAGAAGAACTTTTCATTCAGAACTTGTCTGTTTATAGCCTTTCCTCCCTCCGCACTTCTGCTTATCAGTTTATTTACACCCTCAGAGCTGTGACTATCTCCGTGGCAGATCCGTCTCCTGTGCCTGACTAGCCTCCCAGTGGAAAGTGTTCTCCTAAATCTTGTGGAAGTGCTCATCTGTAAAGGCAGGTCAGATTTATTGGTTCTGCAGCCCTGTAAAATTCAGTGGGGACAATGGTCCAGACAAGAGCTGAAGGCAAGCTAAAATCCAGCACAGGCTTTGAAGAACATGAGAATGACACAGATCCATGTAGGTCATTCGGACTGTAGAAAAATAGTTCAATTCTTTGACTCTTGCTATATGACAGAATATTGTATTTATGTCTCCCTAAGCTAAGACACTGAGAAACTGCACGTCCATAAGAGGCTCTGAACAAGAGATACTGAGGGACTGGGATACAAGAGGGACTGAACAAGAGATAATTACATGCTCCAACAAATTAAAAGAAAACTCTGTGAAACATACCACACCACAGTACAACAACTTACTATCAAAATAAACTGACATCATTCAACACCGAACTCAAATAGCACAATAACAGTTACTCCACCAATGAGACACATCTGAGAAATGATGGTGACAGCACCTGTTTCCCAACATCACCCATCAGGAAGTCATGGAGCAATACTGCAACCTTGAATGGCTAGCCCAGAGCCAACTATCTGTTCTTTCTAAATGCTTACATTTATGCTCTGAAATATTGGTAACACTGTGGTCTCCAGAGAATTAGAGGAATTGTTTCTCTAAGTCTGTCTCAAAAAACTTTTCTAGAAACAAAATGAGGGTAAGCTAACCACCATCCCCTGCAAAATAACCTTGAAAAAAAAATTCACTTAGTACTGAAAAGGACACCACATACTGGTTGAACTCTACCTTGAGCTGCACTAGCAATCATTTCAGGAGAAGGGTAACAGTGAAATGATTTTCGAAAGGCACAACTGCAGCTACTGTTTCTATTGAAGAAAGAGTCTATATGGTTCTTAGAATCCAGTCATCAATTAATTATTAAAAAATGATACAGGAGAAGTTAGAATAGCATCAGTGATATTAACAGATGATTTTTGATGCTTTCATAAAAGAAGGAACTCAAGAAAGACATCTGCTCTTCTCACCTTGGAGCTCAAATCCCTTCCTAATGAAGAAGGAAAAAATGCATAATTCAATTCCTTCTTTTGCAACCTTAAGACTTTCATGTGCTTCTCTACATTCTTCCAGAAGGAAACCCTGGCAGACTTTCACTGAAGAGCTATGAGGATCTGCAGAAAACATCTTTAGATCCTTTGTTATACATGAAAGCAGCTTTCTCAAGAACACACGCTTCCTCCTGATCACTGCATCCAAAACTGTCTTCTTACCAACACCATCTTTCTTGTTATCATCACTAACATACCACACTGGGAAAGCATTATGCCTAAAAAAGTGAAACCAACTAAAAAAGTGAAACCAACTTCCTTGCTGTCATCTCATATATATGAACCCCATCTATTTCATTTTTGTCAATAACAGTTTCATCCTCAGCAAGTCACAGGCAGAACCACAAGCACCCAGGTGGTCTCACAGGATATCAGGCTCCTCATGAGTCAACTCAAGAAAGGGATTCTGAATAACAGTCCCACCAAACCAGTGCTGGTTTCTACGATACATAGATGACATCTGGACTGAAAACTTGGATTTCCTCAGCAAGCAGAACTGTCCATCAGACTATCTCTGGAAAACTCTTACATCAGCATCAACTTTCTAGACACCACGGTCAACACAAAAAATAGCAACCTACAAACTACCATATGCAGAAAATCCACAGACCAACACACCTCCTTCCACAAACCATCAGCTATCCAAAGCGCACTACAAAAACTGTGATATACAACCAGCCCACAGACATCACCTCATTTGCTCTGAGGAGAATATTCATGGCACGCCCTTGCCAAGCTACAGATGACATTCATCCAACAGTGACACTCCTCTAGGAAATGGATCACATATTTGAAGAAGCCACCTAAACCTTGTAAAAACTTACTACAATATATAGAGAAAATTCCCCACCAGTTATCATATACCACAGTACGCAAGAACTATGTACTGGAAAATATTAACAAGTTGCAACTTACATTGGAAAAAAATCATACCTTGAAATGAGTTTTCCTAGAACCATCCCTCCTTCCCTTCAAACAACACAGAGCGTCATTAGATCCATCATCAAAAGTAAATTTCCGGCAGACCAGCAAACACTGGCTAGAACCATGTGGCACCAGAAAACAGATCCCAAACTTGCCACAACCCTCACGATACATGCCTGCTACACCAGAACCATCAAAATCCATTGACACATGCACATTCTGAAACCTAATAGTCATCATACAATACATTCAATGCTCTCTGAAAATTATGTGGGTGAAACCAAGCAGCCACTATATACTGCTTAGGAAAGAACAGCAACACCCAGTTATCAATTGGGAGATGATTTTTGCAGAACAACTACTCCATCTCTAACCTTGCAGTCCTGATCCTGAAAGATCAAAGATGAGCCAAGGAACTAAATCTTAGAACTCTATCAGATACCAGATGCCGTATCAGGTGAATTCAGGAAAGACCTGTGAGTTTCCCTGTATCTCAATGTTTGCTGATCTTTAATGGGAATTACCTACTACTTCCTCTGATCACTTAGCTTCTATCACCTCTTAGCCTCTTTGCAGGGCCACAATTACCCTCTGCTCCCACAATAGCAAACGCTTTTCTCTCAAATGTCTGACTGATTAACAAACACAATTAAGTACAATTCAGAGCAATTACATATAATTACCTTCAAGCTCTCTCTTATATTTCAGACCTGAAGAGTAATTTATGTACCTGAAAGCATGTCTGCTTTACCCAGTATCTGCTTTACCTAACTGTATACTCTTGCCCAAGCAGAAAATAGCTCTCTGTTGTTGTCAACATAATAGTTGTATTGAAGACTTCATCATGAATATAGTACCTGTTCTGGTAGGCACTGCATAACTGCTGGGATTTCTTTATCATTTTGCTTTGAAGCAAAACAGGAAGCATAGCGTTTACATAAAAGACTACATTGAAAGAAGGCTCTCATTGCAAAGTTGAAAGTCTTGAAAAATCTGAAAATGTGAAAGAGCGGCAGGCCTGCAGCTCAAAGTAAAACATTTGAAAGAAAAATTTTAGTTTGATCTCCTCCAAAATAGGGCGAATCAGTAAAAATTCTCCCAATCTATGCTTCCAATCAGGCAGCATTTTTTAACTCAAGAGAGAGCTATGCAGCTGAAGTATTGCATTTAGGTAAATCAATAAGCGCATTCATCTAACTGCATCATTTTTCAACATGCATTGTTAAACCACTACTCTATTCTTACATCTATAAGATTTTATTCCAGGGAAAGATGTTCATAACTTCTCTGCTGTTATGGTGGGTTGGAATATTGTTGGCAAAATTTTTCATCAATAAAAGTTTTTTCGGACAAGGCACAAATGTTTTATTGAGAGGTATCAGTTTTGACAACAATTTGGACATACAGTTTCTAAGGAACAGAACAGGCTTTTTTAGGGTTAGAAGGGGAATCCTGTACTGAAACTCTGGTCTACTGAGTGTGAATATGGACATTTTGATGCAATTAGTCAAAATATTTGGAGGGGTGTTTTCCCTGCATGCTAGAAGAAAACCAAATTCTATAACCTCAGAAATTGTCATGAAATGGAGTTATCATTTTTCCTAACACCTCTGCATGATACACAGAGATGGAGAAATATATAACTATAAAAAAGAAGGGTGTCAGACTGTGGCCGATAACATAGAATCCTTCACTGAAATCTTTCACTTTTATTTAGAAATAGTGTTCTAAAAAAGCCTGGGAAACAGCAATTTATATACCAGGAAATAATCATTATATTTGAAAACAGCGGAAAAACACATTAAAATGTCATTTAAATTTCCTAGTGATTTGCTGTTCTGCTTTTTTCTAGTGTAGTGGGTATGACAAAGGTCACAGCAATGAAGCTGCTTTTGAATTCTCAACAAAAATAGTTAGTATATTAAAGTCATATAATTATGTAAAAACTCTTAAATCAAGGCAGTAGTGAAATAACTTTTTTCTGTCCAGAAAAAATTACTTGAAATGAAATTATAGAAATGTTCTTACATCATTTAAGAAATAAAGTCAGAGACAGGGTATTGTTGAAAATACTGGGCAATAAATAAGTGAACAGTTGAGGTCTGTCTACATTTGGGGAAAAAAACCCACCATTGCTTGTCAGTGGTTAGAGTCCCTGGGGCCTGTTAAAAGCTCAGTGAAACTGATGAATATATTTTTCAGAACTTTAATAGGTTTTTGGACCAGGTTTCTTCTGTCTGCAGGCTCAAAGTCACCTTATATTAATTTACAGAATTTATTTCTGCATTGTACAGGCTTCACACGTGGGATTACATTACCTGAAGGCATCTCTCAAGCATGCACTGCCCTAGTTGTATTGGTACAGTCTGTGCTGATATCCTTCCCGCATGTGAGCTCAGCTGCATCTCTTCTAGCAGTTTTAGTCATCATACAGATGTCCATATTTCAGCTAGAACTCAATGAAAAATCAAAATTTGGGCTGTGTGGGAAATAAGCATGATTTCAACTGTAGGCAAAGAATCAAAATATTAATCTTTTGCAGAAAAGGAGCCTTCTGGAGATTTCTTTAATCCAGATATGCTGAAACATTTCTAAATAGACAAGGTTCATTTAGAGTCACTTCACTGTCATATCACATCTCCTTATAGTGCTGAAGCTCCATGTGCCCTTAATTAGACAAGGTCTATGACTAAGTTACAGGTGATACACACAGAGCTGTGAGACTCCTGTGATGCCTCATAAAGTGGAGTCAAAAGCCAGATGGTAGTCCATCTTGGGATTATAATCCATCCCAGGAGCACAGGCACCCAAGCGCTGTGATCAGAAGTCTGACATTGGATAAAGTCGCTCTAGTCAAACTAATTTCAAAGTGTTTCATTTTTATTTTTCCCAACAAAATTAAAAAAAAAAGTTAAACCAAAGCATTGCAGAATGGTATTTTTTCATTAAATTATGTTTTTAGAATTAGTTGAGAATCTTCTATCTAGTTTCATTGAGCAGCCTTTCCCCCTACCTTATAACATGGTAATGAAATACATGTAGCCCTAATTTTTTATTAAGGCCATCTGCCTAAACTTTAACATTTCAATTTACAATCCAGTACAACCTAGGAGCTGTATAATTTTACATTTTAATGGCCTTCTTCTTCTTCCTAGCAGCTACTATACCTTACTGCTTTCAGCAGTGCTTAGAAATGGTGGACTTCTTCCCTTGATGCCAAGCAAAAGACTTGTGTTGCTATTACTGTAATCCATTCAGATTTAGCTAAGATATCTAAAATTGAAAACAGATCATTTCTTGATAGTATTTGCGCAGAAGGACAGTTTTCTCACACAGCAGGACAATAAGAACAGCAGTACTGAGTCAGACAACGATCCATCTAGCTCACATTTGCATGTGTGGGTGGCAGCTGCTGCAGAGGAGGAGTTGTGATGTCCAGCTGTGGAAAGCAGTGTGGCTAGCCCAAGCCCTGCCCTTTGGAAGCCAGACTACAGTTCCCCAGAGGCTGTACTTCACAGGGACAACTCTGTTAATCAGGTCAAGTCTGGAGCTGCAGTGTGCCTGGCCACCAGGCTGGAGTTCCTGGGACGGAGACCCTTGAACTGTCTGGGAACTTGGTTCAGGCCCACAAGAAAGCCAGGATCACTCCCTAACACCTGCAGTTCACCATCCACAGTGATGGGGAGTAGAAAACATACACTCGCATTCAATAGCCAGGGTCTCTTGCTGCCCAAGAAAACCAATAGTCACAAGATCAATAGTGAGTACACCCAACTAAGACAAGAGAATAACGTTCTGATTTCAGAACTAACAGTGACCAATAGTCTATGCCCAGGAAGAAAGATGAAAGAATAGGGCAAGCATGTAATTACACTTCCCAGTACACTGCAGCAACTTGTGGCTCAGAGCTGTCCTAAGCCAGCAGTGGTATTTTTTTGTGTTTAAGATTGTGCCTGAAGATGCCTGAGGATTCTGACTGTGTGTGTACATACCCTGTGAGGGAGCCTCAGTGGGAGCTGAGCCTTGCATAGGACACAGACAAGTGGATGTGACACAAAGGGAAAAGAAAAGACACAATACAGCAGTGATTACAACACAGAAGATGAGTCAGAAGCTGTCAGACAGAGACTCAGGGGAGCTTGTGGCTCACAAGAGGGGACAGAGAGTACCATATGATGTAGCAAAGATCCCTCAGAGAGGATTCTGAGCAGGGAGGACCTGGAAACTTTCAATAGTGAAGGAAGACCTGTGGGGACAGAGCAAGACATAGAACCACTGTGGGTCAACACAATAGGGAAGCTTCTTACTAAAGAAGTAGCATCTGTAAATCTGACTGCCATTGTTCATATTAAGTACCAAACAGTATTTGAAAGGAAGCTGGTTTAATGTATTGTCTACTTGAAGATGAATCTTGGTCTTACCAAAGGGGGCATGGGACTGCTTAGGGCATATGGGAAGAGAAAAAGCTCTGCCCCTGCTCTTCCCACATAAGTTTTGATAGTGCTCTCATCCATTCCTATCAGGTTTCACAAACTAATTTTTTTTCCACCCATCTCACTGGCACCAGCAACATCGGTAGGTGTTCTCAGAGCACCAGACTGGGCTCAGCACAAAACAGCCCTTAGGAGGAGATGCTGGGCTCTCCCACAGGCACTCACTTTTATCTAATAGGTCATTGATTAGAGCACTCCACAGGATGTGGGAAACTTCCCTTCACATTCCTCTTTCGCCAGTGGGATTCAAGCCCACACATATTCCAAGATCCCCAAGAAGAAATCCTAACCACATATGTGTGTGCTGAGGGGTGGGCTTTTCCAGTTTTCCTAGCAGAATTAAAGATTTGGAAGATGAAGAGAAGAGGGAGAAAGAGAATATCTCTGTGTGTGTGTGTGTGTGTGTGTGTGTGAGTGTAAGTGTTCCTATAAAAAGCATAATCTGCCTCAGAGATAATATCTTACCTTGGAGGAGCATCTGTCTTCATCTCGCACTTCCTCTTTTATCCACATATTTCAGTGGTTAAAGCATGGGACAAGAGCATCTGGATTCAATCTGCCTCTGTGAAGAAAGGCACAGCAGCATGTCCCACTTCCCTGGAGAGTGCCACAATGAGCACACTATTCTGACGTGGAAGCAAGGGGATTTGCGTAAGCCCACCTGTCAGAACTGTTCCACATTGCTTGGAATAATTAGAAAGAAAGCAAATTGGGATTTTCCAACTTAGTGAGTAGGATACTCATTGCAAAGAGGAGAGAGCATAATTTGGGGCAGGATTTAATATAAATCATGATGTAGCATTGAATGTAAATCATGAAAGCATTCTCTGGTGCAGGGATCAGGTGTTTTTCTTTCTAGATGTCTGCCCTAAATACCAGTCTAGGAAGCTTCTCTCTCATTCTCTGCTTTCTCCCACAACGCAAGAGAGTTCCTTGCTCAGCACCTGTCTCTGAGAGTTTCATTCACAGTACCTGCTATGAAGAACAAGGATTACAGACTCAGTTCAGGACAGTGTCCATCAGTGCTTTGGCAAGGATCACAGAAATTAGGTGTCACAGTGCGCAATACAGCACCAGCAAGCCATAGTGCATGGTCCAAGTCCATGCTGTAGTCAGAGCAACCTGCTGAAATACACCCCCACTATTTTTTCCTCCTCCTTCACCTCATTTGATCCTGCAGCCAGAGCCGCTTAGTAGTTCAAATAGACACCATGTAAAAAATGCGCAGGAGCATTACATAGCAGAGGGTTTACAGAATGAGGCCGCACAACAATGTAGCATAGTCAACAGCAAGGAAAGGCACTTGTAGTTACCTTCTATTTATAGTAATCTATTAGTAGGTCAGTAGTGATAAAAGCTGTATAACATTTTTAACAAGTGCACCAAGAGTACACACAGTCAACAATGGTTTCAGGTACAATGGGAATGGAAACCAGCTTCTTCACCATTATTTAGCTTGGGATATGAAGAAATGGGATAGGTTCTTCACCAGTAAATACTTGCAAAAGATCAGACCCTATCCTGCTTTATCATACAAAAGCATAATAGAAGAAGGAACTGAAATAGGGAATAGTGCTACTAATTTTGTCACACTTCTGAATCAGGATATGAATCCTAACTACACATCATAAAATACTTTGAGGCTTCAAATTCAACAGTGTGAAAAAAATACTTTGGTCTTTGGGGGATTTCCTACTAATTATAGTTTGAAATGTTTGAAATGTTTGCATTTGCTTTATTTACTCAAAGGTGATTATTAACAAGCTGGTCAAGTTAGGTAAGACTCCAAATAAAATGTTCTTGTTCCAGTTCTGTTTCCACTGAGGCAGGGTTAAAACCCTGGCGAGATCTCATCCTGTATCCCAGGCTGGTATACATATGCAAGAAAGATGATTTCAAACTACAAGCAGAACAGAGAAAGGCTACCAGAATATTAGCGGAATGGAGAGCTTTCTGTTTGAAAGGAGACTAGAAAGTCATGACTTATTTGGCCTCTCAAAACCAAGGCTGAAGAAGTATCATTGCTGGCCATAAATACATTGGGGAAACCGGAAAAAAAAAGAGTTTATTTAACTAAAGGCCTGCACACAAACAAATGGATATATTTTCTTGGCAAGGAATATATTTAAGCAGGAAATTAGAAGAAGGTTTGTATCCATTAAAGGAGTGATGTTCTGGAACAGCCTACCAGTTAGAGCAGAAGGGGCAGGAAACCTCTCTAGAAACCTCATTGGATGAACTTTAATCCATCTATGAAAGAGATTATTTAATGCGGTGCCTTGCAATAGCAGGTGTCTATATTAGTGCCTCAGGAAGTCCTTTCCAGCCCTGCTCCTCTGTTGACTTTTGCTTGTGGATGTCAAACGCTTTCTAATACTAAAGGGAAGATGCTTGTGCAAGATGCACATACTTGAATGGAATTATATGGTTACCAGTTTAGGGAAGCAGAGTATGGGGATCTATGCAATATTGCTGTGCTTCATGCTATTTTAGAGAGTATTATAGAAAAGTAGAAAATACTGGACAAAGTCTCAACATCTAGATGTTGTTATCAAGATGAGTGGAGAGGTTTAGAGGCTGAAGCAGCAATACAGGACTGCAGCTTTGAGCACTACATAGCTTTCCCTCAGAGACCAGACTATATGCTGCCAGTAAATGTCACAGAAATGAATCCCACAAAGAAAAGGGGAGGCTGCAAAGTGTGGCAGTAGAATAGACATCATTGGTTGCTAGACCACCAGGTTAGTCATTGTGCAAGTTAGGAAGTGAGTCTAGAAAGAAGCACAGATAGAATTCTGCTCCATGCAGATAATCTGGCATTAGGGCCAAAATGCACTGCAACTCCTTGGATTGTATGTGCAGGTGATAGTTTTATCTCCCTCTTTTGCAGAACCATGTCTTTTCCTGAGAAAAAGTCAACCGCTTAGCCAGCTGAGCTCTTTTACTTTTTTTTTTTTTTTTTTTTTTTTGCTCTCCAGACTTCTTTTAATGAAAAAAACACTTTGGTCCACGGTTAATTTCTAGTTACAAGGCTCACCATTAATTAAATGGCAGTTTTTCAATCCCATCACCACATATATGGACAGCAGAGTTCAAGAAGTTCATGAACTGGTTCCCCACAGTTATCTTGAACATGAACTCACTGTTTAGTCAATGGCTTAGAAAAACAAGACTGGACAGCTGGTCTCTGTGCTACTTACCGCAGTCTCAGGGCAGGGACAGAGGAAATTTAGAGAATATTTCCAAATACAGTCTGCCAGATTATTCAAATCTACAACACACCCTAATAGACGTTTGGTATTATTTGCTCTAGAATCTAACACACACTGTAATATGCTCTGTTTTATGAGGTGTGAATGCTGACATCTTAAAATAGAGCTATTTCATAGCCTGCTATCCAATTGTTACATCTGGCTGTGTCTTGTAGTCTGGGGAAGTGCCCCACCACAAGGACTTAAGCCACAGAGGATGGTGAGACAGATGAAGCTAGATTGTCTTTTTTATGTCCATGAGGGTCAGTCTTTCAACACCAAGAACTAAGACAAATAAACACAAACTGGACACACTGTAATTAATGGCTCCAGAATACAATAAATCCGAACAGCTTCTTATTTTCAAACTGTGGCTCGCTTCAGACTAGTATGAAAGCTTGGAGGAAAAAAAAAAAAAACACAACCCCATCATTTCTTTTCTCTTAACTATTCTGAACTGGATCTTTCTGACAGAACCACTTTCAGACTAAACATGCATGTAGACAGAGCACTCCCCACACCTAAGGTCTCTCTGTTCAGATATGTATGGATGTGTGTGCCAGTATGTCATTTGATAGGCTTCTTCCCCTCCCAGTGTTTCCTCATCCTAAGAAAACACCATGTCCTCATACTATGACCATATAACAGTATTTCACAAATGTTGCCACATGGACTTGGATATCCAATACAGCTTGCTCAGTTTTTTTGTGTGCTGTGGAGATCCAAACTGATTGTCATTTTCAGGTCTTCAAACATCAGCCTTGAGGAAGAAATGGAACAAATGATTGCAATGATTACTGTCAGTGCAGGTTACCAAATTCATACACAATTCAACTATAAGCATGTAATATGGCACGATCAGTCTTGTGGGAAACTAAAAATGAGTTCAGTGGGTTGATATTCATGACTGATTAGTCCTATCTCCATACCTGAAAAATAAGCTCATGAAAATTGTACTGCAGAGTCAACAATCACTTTCATCTTCCTGACAGGCTGATTCTGAAACTTGCATTATTGCATGCTGCTCACTTTTAAATCTGTTGAGCACAATGGGCCTGATCCAAAACACACTGAAGCCAATGAAGTATTTCTGTCCAGAGACAGAGACTGCCTCCTTCTCTTTTATACCCCACCCCTGGCACCCCAAGGCATCATCTCTGCTCCTCCTTTTTGGCTCTGACACTGGAGAAAGAACTGAGGAAAAGCTGGGATGAGGAAGGAAGCAGCAGAACAAGATTCCTGAGGAAGGCTGTGTGGCTTAGTACAAACTTCATGTTTTGATGTCTGTTCAGATCAAGCCCGTGATTCTGCCCATTAAACGTCACTCCCTGAGACTGGCTCTTTGGTACTGTGTTTTGAATAGCTGATTTGTAAGTAGTCTATCTCTTTTTACTATGAAAGTTCAGAGGGTACCTCTCTGTGAGATACATTAAATCCCCCCCACACTTTTTTTCTTTATTTTGAAGTGCTCCACTCATGTGGATTGTCAGTGTGCCAGCCCTTGTTGCAAATAGCACACTTTCCTTCCGTGCCCTGGGCCTCCTGGTTGGTCTGGGAAATGCAGTGTGCTAGGAGTTTCTGGCCTCCTTTGGGGTTAGGTATGATGGTCTCCGTTGTGCGTAAGCAAGTGGTTTCAATCCTTAATTGCAATGGGGAAGTGGTCAGACAACATACTGTCCTGGCAGGATAATGGTAAAATGTCTTGGAGGAAAACCAGAAAATAACAAATACATTTCACATGAAATGAATATGTATATCTAACATAACCTGGAAAATGTGTAACATATAGGAAAGCAAAATACAGATTTTTTTTTTTGATGGAGTTTATTTGAAACTGGAGCACTAACTCATGCTATTCCCTTATTCCTCTTTACAAAAAATAAAGAAATGGTCTAAACTTTTTCTTCTTACATCACAATTACACAATTCCAAACACTTATTATGAAGAAATGGATGTGGGTTTTGCCTATAATTATGAATTTGATGGGAGCTGTCAGTCATCAGTCATAAAGCACTGATGTTACAGGGCTTTGTCTTGTTTTATGTAGGAGAGAAAACTGCTTCATCACAGGAAAACACTAATACTGTGAACTAGACAGCTCACCTCTTCCAAAGAAACAAGAAATCTTTCTCAATATCATTTTGGTAACTCACTACATCCTTCTGAGATATGTTTTACTTTGCTCACTTTACAGAGTATTAAACAGAGACATGGAAAACGTACCAGCTCTAAGTCACTCTATAATTCAACATGACAGCTGGGAATTACTTCCAGGAATCTTGTTTCCAGTGCTTTCTCACAATCATTTTAATGATTCTCTTGAAAGCGTGCAGGCCAGGATAAAATCCAGCTCATGCTCCCAATCTGGTGTGTGAAGCTGATTAATCTGAATAAATAGCAACCATCAAGCACATCCCTGAAGGCAAAAAAAAAAAGAAAACAAGCAACAACCTGTCATCTGAGAGTTTCAAAGTAGACTACTTGGCCTCACAGCCCCAGCTGCTACTTTCAGACATGGCTGCACTTCCCTTACATACAGCCCTTCCATGGCTGTACTTCTGTGCCTGGCCTGTTTTATTATAGGTGTGGATCAATTCTCACTCCTGCTGACCTTGCTTTGTATCCATGATAATTCTACAGTACAGGCGTGAAGATACCAGGACATTGTGTCTATCAACACATCAAGTAATATAGCTAATAACAACACTGATGGTATTGGTTCCCGTTTCTCAGATGATGTGCCTCTCTCCATGAATCTCCAAGTACATTACTAAATGCATCAGTATCTCTGTGGTCATCTAACACACAGGAGAACTGGGGCCCTTTAGGGGTGGTAGGAAGATTGGCCTAGCTTCACCAAGAAAACCTGAGAAAGGAACTGAACTGAGGTCTCCACTGCCAAATCCCAAACACATTTGGCCACACTCTCAGCCTGTTTAAGTATTTAAGAACCAACACAATGCTACCTCAATGCAATGCATCAACAATATACATGTATGTATTAATAAAGCATCAAGGCACTAATTCAGCCTCCGAAGTGATACACAGCAGCTTTGTCCTCATCCCACTCCTCTCACACTTGCCTTTGTTCTCTTAACAGGGTGGAACTCCTAAACATATGAAAAACTGGAACTCATAAACATATGAAAAATTGCATGTCCATGAGAAGCACCACTGGTTTTAGATTCAGAGGCTTTCCTGGCTATGTACTAAATCCTCTGGCTTGTTTTGTAAAAACCCAAGCCTATCTGGGTTTATGTGAGAAATACACAAACAACAATAACTCTTCCTTGGGCCCAGTCCAAAATAAAAGATCAGTTGGAAGATAATCCTTTAAGATTCTTTACAACAGGAGAAATTATTCCCTTATTGTCTTAGAAGATATGGACAGAAAAAAGCACAAGTGTTATAGTTTAATTCAGCAAGAAATGTATTAACTTAAATCATCTGAGAAGTACTGACAATTATTCTTATAGAGCTGATCAAGATCACCTCCTAAATCATTTTTGTCTTTGGAAATAAGAGGGTTAGCAGCTTGATGCCAGTGGCGCTATGGGGTCATCGTGGCATACCATCAGACACTCAAATATACCTCCAGCTTCTCTAGGATATGTTCTGCTCTAAGCCTACCTTCATTTTAGTGGACATGTGTGTCATTATAAACTGAGAAATCTTTATAGTACCTTGTGAAGGTACCTTTTGCTTGCTTTACTATGACAATATGAACAGCATATCCTGATATACCCAACAATGTCCCTGACCTACTGTAGGAGCAGTCAAAATTTGAAAACAGCTTTCCCCACTCAGTCTGGCAGTGGGGAAAGCAGCTCTCCACACAGTCCACAAGGTGACACCTGTTGTGACTGTTGACTCGACTTCTGCTCAGGCTTGGGGCCAGACACACAGCTCATGCTAAGGCCTGATGGATGCTGGGAGCAGTGCCATTAGGGTAAAGCGAGAGCAAAGCATACACCCGACACTCGAGCACAAAATGCACAAGGTCTGCCAGCCTTGCAGTTTTATAAGTGACTGCTTGTTAACTCCTGATAAGACCAAAATTCTTTGGAATGAAGTAAATCTTTGCCCAATAACTGAAACGACCAAGAGGGATGGTATAGACCAAACTTCTGAGCTGGCAGGTACAAATATGTCAACTAACCCAAACAGCCTTTGAAACAGATCCACCAGCAGCTGGACTGTTGAGGCTCTCGTGCTTCCCAGTGCAATTCAGGGGATGCCCTCATCATGATGGAGGAGGAAGGATGAGCACTCTCACTACTGGTTAGGTAACTATTTTGCTCATAAGAGCCCGAATTCATGAATTATCAAGTTAATGAATCAGCGAAATAGCAAATTAAGTAACTAGGGAATTAACAATTTAGGCTAGTCTACAGCGAAGGGATTAACTCCTTTTTTTTTAACCTAATGAGCTTGTAAAAATAAAGTTTGTTTCACACAGTACGCCATCCCATAAATTTGAGAGATCACAATGAACCGTGACACCCATAACATATTATAAAACCTGGCATTTGTGGAAACTGCTTTTCCAGGTACTTCCACTGCAGGTTCACAGGAATTTCCCTATTTCCGTATGCACTGAAAGTTTACAACGCACCCGAAGTGCACTGTCTTGTTCGCAGCTCAATCACCACCATCTAGATGTGAGGAAATACCCCCCCCCCACACACACACACACAAATACAAATTGTTAGACATTTTTCACCTGCTGGTCCAAATTCCTTTGCTGATATCAAAGAGTTTGTATTTGCAGGCTCCACTCAGCCTGGCAGGAGAGTGACAACAGAGCAATTATAATTCCAATCACTGCTGCTGTTTTGTCAACATTTTATAAGGAGAGAGAGAGGGAAGGGCAGGGTACTGTAAGGGCTACTTCTATCACAGATAAGAAGTGGCAGGTGCCACTTATATGAAAAAAGCATAGGTATAAAATAGATAAAGCATTCTTTAATAAGAGTAAATGGAATGAATAATTAAAGTTTAAATGTGAATAGAAAGTAATTAAAGTAAAAGGCAGGTTCGGCGCCCCCATTTTACAAGGCTGCAGAACAAGCCATAGTCTTGTCTGGGGTTGGGGGAAATTCAAGAGGGCGGAGCAGCACCAAAAAAGCGTGGGCACAAACAAGTTGGAACATGCCCAAGGGCTACAAACCCCTCCTAGGAGGCCCACCAAGGGGTCCCATGTACAAACCTGGTCACATGCAAAGAAGAGTCCAATCCTGTGAGCTGGCTCGACAGGCCTCTGCATCCAGACTCAGCCCAACAGGATGACCATGCAATATTACCAGGGCAGACTTTGGGCTTTGCACGGTGTTGCAAGACACAGGCAATAATGTCTGCAAAAATGGAAAACCAGAACAAAATGTCAGCTTGAGGAGAACATGTGCATGGAGACAGGAAGAAAAAGACCCTAAGGCATTCCTGAAAAACACTACGCAAATGAGAAGAACCAGCCGATGGGCCCATGAATTGCAAACTATATTTTGAGGTAAGTGTCACATACAGAGGATGCATGGTGGGGGGGAGCTCCCTTTCCCCATGGTTGTGGGGCATCTTACAGCTACCTGTAAGACCATTAAAGTCCAGACATCTAGTGACTGGCAGTGGAGTAGGGGGGAAAAGGAAGGATGGCAGATTCTACATCATGCAACCCAGCAATGCCAGTGCCAAATTCTTCCCACAAAACACCATCTCAAACTTTACCATACAGCTGGTGAGGCCCCTGGAGCTCTCAGGCAAGTGGGAGGTGAGGCTTGCAGAAATACAATACCTGCACAGCTGGAATAACATCAGTGAGGATGTCACCTTTGAAATAGCGCTGCAGGGTAAGACATGGCAGTATGCTTTGTGGAAAGGCTGTTATCCACACCTCTCCATGCTGATGGAATGTATGGACCAGCTTTGCGGCCCTTTTTCAGCACATGTATTTGGTGGGATGTTAACGGAATGTTCCCCTTCAAGGTAGTCAGAGCAATTTCAGAAATGACCTTTATCAGGTCATCAGAAGCTGTGCAGAATATTGCTTTCCTCTGTGGGGGAAGGACTGGATCAACAAAGGACAGGTTAGGTTACTCTTCAGGCACTGGGACATCATTCTCCTGAGTTTGCACCAAAAGCAATGCAGGGTGTCAGTCCGGTTCCTCTCTATTTATTAGTGAGCAGCAGTCTTTTTTTCTTCTTTTTTCCAGTATGTAAATAGCTAGCCACTCTGGAGGGAAAAGACCATTTCTTAGCCTAAAAGCCTCAGAGGTAGAAACATTTAAATTGAAAACCAGGTACCCATATGGTACCTTCATGGCAGCTCCAGACACTTCTAAAATGAACTGGGCCTTGCCAGGATACATCTAATTGGCTAGGGATGCAACCTGGAGCTTATCTCAGGTGTTCTTAAATAACATTGTATATTTTGTGTTGAGAGTGATGGTGTGTTTTTTTTTTTTACCCTAGCAAAAAACATTCTGGTCAACATACAGGATGCTAAGATTCCTGTGATGCACATACTTAGTAAAAGCTTTCTCAATTTTGTCACTCTCACAAGCAGAGTTCATCAAATCATAGATCACAACCATATTTACTTTATTAGGGGGAAATAAATGGTTATCATGAAGACTTTCAGGCAAGTCCTCCACAAATTTGATAAAAGGATATTTACAGAGCAGTTCCTGATAGAACGGTTGCTAACAACTGTAACACCACACAATATTCTCAGGCATAACAGAAAACAAGTGGTTGGCATCCTCCAAAAGACTTTTTACAAAATAACTTTTCCCACTGTTGCTAGACCCTGCCAGAATAGCAGAAAAGTGCTTCCAGTGCATGTCCATGATCAAAACTGCAGAGGAGGCTTTTAAAAGTTTTAGCCGGTACCCTTTGTCATGGACCACTTTTTGCGTCTCCTGGAGGGGCCTGGTTTCTATTGCCCGTGGTTCCTAACGATAGAGCGCTGCTCTATCACGATCTTTTTAGGATCATCACTATCTGGGTTCATGCCATAATCCAACACAAGATCTTTCAGTGCCTCAAAATTAATCTTTTCTCTGTTTGTTGCATTAACTTTCTGAATTACTTTCTATTCACATTTTAACTTTAATTATTCGTTCCCTTTGCTCTTACTAAAGAATGTTTTATCCATTTTAAACCTATGCTTTTTACACATACATATATCTAATTTCCACATCTTTATAAATGTGCATGTGTGTGTGCACATATATGTTCTGACATATTTCCGGGTAAACCAGGCGGAGCGACTGGTTCTGCCAGCCAATCGCAGGGCAGCCTGTGAACACATGAGGGAAGGACGCTTTACAAAATGGTGACCCCCAAGGTCAAAAAGAGGTGGAGCACATGGACCACGTGACTGGAAGAGGGGTGGGACTTCCAGGGCAAGTGGGACAGGTGACTGCCAGGAAGGGGCAGGGCTTCCCCGGAAGTTGGGGGCGGGGCACCTGCCGCTTCTTATCCTTGATAAAAGTTGTCCTTATACCACCAGAAAGGAGGGGATGAGAGGAGGAGTCGCCATTCTACAACTTTGCGTTTTATAAATTAAAGGAATAGATAAACTAAATATAACTATTACTAATAATCCTTATAAAGGGTGAAATCCACTACTATGTTTCTTCACTGAGTAAGTGCCAATGCAATCAGTGCCAATGACAACATTTTTTCAGAGTCCTCGTGATATAACTTGAAGGTTATATTTGTGAATATTTTTTTAAAAAAGCATTTTCATGAAGATGAAGATTCTTGTAGAACAACTATATATTGGAAAAACAGAGCAGTTACAGTAACTGGGGACACTGTTTCAGCAGTTTGCAGAAATAATCAGAGCTCTTTTTTCTCTTCTCACTTAGATCTGGACCAGGTACTGCACATAAAAATGGGGAAATGTCACTGCCATTTTTCAATATATTAGAACGGTTTCAGATGGCTAGAGAAAGCTGCTAAGACATTTTCCACCCAAGATGACATTCAGAGCTCTGAAGCATAGGTGAAAACAGCAAATTGGTTTGTGCAGTTTCCATTTGCTCTTTTCACTTCCTAGCAATACACCATTTACAGTATTAGACCTCAATACCTGGGGAGTTATTTATCATAAAACAAGCGTAACTCTCCATTCTGATAAGAGTTTCCCGAAAGTCAAGAGTTGTTCACTCTAAAAATGTGTTAAAATTTAAGTTTGGGGTACATTTTTTTAGACGTTGCATCCTTTCATCCTGTGAACTATATGGGTGTTAATATCAGTTGAATTTTTTCGAGGAAAGGTGGATTAAGCCTGAAATTAACCTGAAAGTACTTAGGCAAGGTACAGAGTACTATGATATGAGTCAAAATATTAAAAAAAAAAAACAAAAAATAGGCCAATTCATGTTCTCTGATATAGTTTTAATCACCAGGGTTCCCCATAAGCCATAAACTGTATTACAAAGTGATATTTGTTATTCTAAAGTATAAACAGATGCACATTCCCTGGGTATATCAGGAAAGACAGCTCTTGGATCCATTGTCCTTGTGATCTCACGCATGCAGTCAGTGGTTATTGCCTCCAAGATAGTTGATAGTCCCCAGCAGACATTTTAGAGTTCATGTCTTCAAGCCAAACAAGTTGGAAAGTTAGAAAATACCTTTGTTGCATGATCTACCTTTTGATATTTGTAATCTTGTATTTGTAGCTAATTTATAGTATCGTATGAGTGGATGCGGTCCACCCTTTTCTCAGTCTTGCAGATAATACTGTTACAGCTGAAGGTCAAATTCAGTCCAAAGAAAGGTCTATGAATCTGACCAAAAATACCTACAGTTTGATACCAAATGCCTGATTTTTAAAAAACCAAATGCCTGATTTTTAAAAATCTGTATTTTTCCATGTTAGAAAACATGGGATGGCATTTATCAGAGAAATGAACCAAGACTTTTTTGCTAGTATACAGTATCCTTCTGCCAATATATGTTAAGTATGAAGAAAGATTACTTTCCCAACAGTGTCTAATTGCCATATATAGGTATGCGTGTGACCAGGATGAGTCACGTTCTGGAGGAGCTTTGCTTCATCCAGTATCCCTAGGGAGATCCAAGGCACCTAGTTCCAGTGAGCTGCCTATCTGTGAAATAGCCAAATTTATGCAAAATGAATCCCACGCCAAGTGGTAACCAAACCCACATTACTTAGTACGTGAAAACATGTTACATTCACATTTTCACTGACAGAAAAATAGGTTTACAGTGTTAACACTAAATAAAATGGCAGAAAGGGAAAAGAACAAGGGGAAACTAGTAGACAGTGTATATTTTCTTAAATAATAATACAGTAAGGGATGAGTTGGGGAAATGTCCAAGAAGGGCATACAGCTCTTCATTTTCACTGGAGAAAAATCTGGATTGTCAGCATTCCTGTTCTGGAGTATGACAGGTAAAGAGCCCAGAGCTGCTCATGGAAGGAGGGTCTCAGTCACATTAACGGAGTAATACCTGTTTAGGAGGTTCTCAAAGAATCTGACAGGAAGAGTACATGAGAGAAATGCTGAAAGAAAAACCTGAAGGAACAATTGGGAATAAAGACATTGACATCATGTTTTATTGTTTTAGCTCTTAGTAGCTCAGTTTCCTGTTTTGTTATCAGTTGCTTAACCTTTTATTTTACTAGATTAAACTTATTTTCATCATTAACTTTGTCCAGTAAAAACAAAAGCAATCTATCAGATGCAGGTTAGTCTGTTTGCATAGAAACAGCTAATCTGCTTACAGGAAAAATTTGCAAAGTATTGGTGAGCCTACAACCCAACATGTCTTGCAGTAGAGCTCCAGGAGTCACATTTAAGGGTAGGTGATATCAGGGATGAATAGTGTGGAGGAAAGCTCCCACTTTGTAAGCATAAACCAGCACCCTTTGGGCAAAAAAAAAAAGGAGTCGTGGAAAGACATCTGATGACTTAAAACACTCATATACAGTTTTTCTTCTGGAGCTCACCCTGGCCTTGCTGGCTCATAAAGCAGCAGCAGGAAATCAGCTTTGTCTACAAAAGACCGTGTAAGTACAACCAAAGATTAAAAGAATAATATATAAAGTCTACTACCTAGGCTGCAATTTTCTGGTAAGAGAGTCAGTGCCAAGTTAGGTACCAGTGATAGGCGTCTGTGCATCATTAACACCTTCCCTCTGGTTCCTGAATAGGAAACCATTGTTTGGCATTCCTAGGTAACAGATAGTCTGAATCACATATCATTCTCTTGAATTCATATACTATTCTAGTTGCAACACCTAAGTTAGGCAGCTACACTAAGAGATCTGAATATGTTCCAGCCTCACCAGTTTTACAATCCAGTTTTAGATATGTTGCAATGAATATCAAGTAGTCCAAAGGCACTGAAGTGAGAAAGGTCAAGAGAGAAAATAATAAACAAGCTCATTGAGATTTTGCACAATGTAACATCCTTGTGACTTAATCTTGAATTTGGAAGCATATTTATTACTGTTTTCTTACCAAGGTGGATGCTTAAAGTAGTTCTGCCTATCTCTAGTCTTGCTCAGAATTTTTTGTTATAAGGCTCTGATTTAGCTTCTTACAAGTCAGAAGCTTTTCAGGTCTTCAGGTTGAAATTATTCATGAGTGTCTGAAAAAGGGTAAAAATTGTAAAGGAAATCTAGTGAAAACCTTTCATTTCACACAAGCTCAGTGAGATATTAGCAGCTGGTAGCCAAGAAATCTTTTTGCACTACAGATGTTTCAGTATCTGGCTTTAAAGGGATTCCCCTGCAATTACTGATAACTTACCCACAAAATCAGCTTCTCCCTTAGTGCAGATGGCAGAAGTCCATGTGCTGGATAAAAATATTCCAGTTCCTCAAATTCACATGGCATAATGCTGCTGATCACTGGAACTTCTATCCTTTTAGCTTTTTAAAAATGCTAGAAATGAGACATACAGAAATACGTTAAGAGCATAAGAAAGATTGCAAAGGAAGTTAGGAAACTCACAACATGTGTATATGCATGATGATACTTTCTGTAATATACTGTTTTCATGGTTAGAGTATTTTTTGTTATTAATTTTATGGCAATCCTTATTTGGAGATACAGGTGTTTTGGGGAAGGTGTCAAGGAATAAAGCCTTGAGCAGAACTGACGAAACTGTAACTCTAAAGCCTTAAGCAGTTCAAGAATGGTTCCCACAATGAACGTATGTACTGTGACCCCACAGAAGTGGGCAGAAATGTGCCTCCACAGATTTTTTTAGGCCAAAAATAATGGAGTCCTCTGGGACTTAGCTGTGTACCGAGCCTAATGCATAGTGTAATGGGGGATTTCTGAATATCTCCTGGCTATGAATACCTAGAGGTCTTGTTCTATTTCTCTCTCCAGGAGCTATGGTGAATATCCTGTGGCTATCAACCAAAATAAGATTTTGGTGTGTATCTCTGCACAGGGTGAGAAACGTTAGCAATCCCTGCCAAGTGCTCGAGTGGCTGCAGCAGCAGCACAGCCTGGGACAGCCCCTCCCACCCCCACTTGACAACACAGCTGGTTACAATAGAAACTTTCACACTTTTACACTGTTGCCCCAGTATCTGCTTCTGTAGATGGCAAGCTATCAGCTTGGAGATGAGCTGGAAGAGATATTCACATTGTGCACAGAACCAGACTGGCCAACATTTCTGACATCATCTGCCGTATGCAAAATCTCTGTGTACCCAAGAGCCACAAGATATGAACCATAAGGTTGCAGGAGCCCTAGGAGTCATTTGCAGGCAGGATTAAATGACTTCCCAGCTACACCACTAGAGGATGAGATAGGATGGGGCTGCACCCTTGAAATAGGATGACCATCAATCAATATTGGCCTCACCAGGCCTTGCCAGCTCACTGCTTCCCCATAGGCAGGGATCTGGATTACCAGCAGCCACCACAACAGCACATGCTAGTTTCATGGCCTAAAATTACAGTGTAAGACTCATGATCCAGCCTTGCTACTGGTCATCAAGAAGTAATGAGACGCTGATCCAATATCTGGGAATGCATATGTGTAAACAACTATATAAGAGTTGCTGATACTAATAGCAGAGCCTTAAAGTCAGTGCCAACAGCCATGAGTGGAGTTGGAGAGATCAGCTACCTGGTGTGCAAGTTCTGTAAGCAGAAAGAAGTTTTCATATTATATATTTTCAACATTTTCAATGTTACTTTGGAAATGTAAACCCCTTCCCTTTCCCTTCCCTTTCTCTTCCCTTTCCCTTCCCTTTCCCTTCCCTTCCATAACATAGAGCAGTTCAGGGGAAAATGTGAATTTGCTGGCATATTCAAGAAGCTGTAATGACCAGTGTAAATATTATTTCATTATCAGTGACTGTTTTGTTTAAACTGCTGCAAATCTCTCATTCTGTTTTTATGTTTTCTAATACATTTTCTTTAAAATCAAATTTAAAGATATGTATATCATTATGTCAGTATATATTGTCCCTAAATGGTATATGATCCCAGGAAAAGTAAGATGAATGGCAAAAGAGAATATGTATTCCTGTGGCAAAAGGGATGGGGTAAAATATGGAGTGGGGAAAGAAAGAGAAGAATGGAGAAAGAGAGAGAGAGATGACATTTGTTTCCTCAGATGAAAAACTTTTGTCCTTTGAGACTACTTAACATATTTATCTTTTAAGGGAGGGAAAAAAATTCCCGCTAGATAGACTGAAAATTTGACAAAGGTCTGAGAAATAGGATCTTCTCAGGCTTTGTCTGTAGGTGGGTAAAGTCATAATAGCTCTGTTTTTCTTGGTTTTCTTTACATGAGAAAAACTGGGTAAGAATGCCTTACTGTGCATAATTGTGAGGATGTTCATTTCTTTGAGTCTTTTTACTCTGCATCTCAGTCAACTAAAAGGTCAATTTAGTTATTTTTCCCTCACTCACATCCTATACTGAGGAAAAAAAAACACAACACCAAAGCATGTAGACAGGTCTTTCAGATTTCAGTGAAAATAACAGATGTTACCCATCAAAACAGCTTCCACCCATAGCAAGGATGACATAGCCACAGAGTGACTGAGATTTTCCTTCCAACAGGCAGAGCTTTATCTCAGTCACAGAGCCACACAGTACTTTGCTTAGTAGAAACAACTGTCATGATTTCACTGTAAAACATCCTCTGCTTTGGAACTGAAAGAAAACCTTTGATCTAACTGCATCTACCAAGTTATTGTATAGATGATGAAATATATTGACTGTAAAAATCACTAGGTTCAGCATTTGTTTGTTTGGCATGGAGCACTCAGAAACTTTGGTTACATATTGTTTTGGTCAGATGTAGGTTTTGAATTCCCTTCATATTGCCTGATCAGTGCACTGGGAAGACCACCAATCTTTTGGGTGGGCTCTGGAACAGAATCTTATTTCCCAGTTTATTTAAATTCAGGGTATGAAATCCCTGTAACAAAACCACAAAAGCCATGGAGTTTACAGACAAACTAGAGCCCCTTCTCAGTGGCTTAGATGTATAATGTACAATATAATACCAAGCAGGCAAATATGATTTCACAGGGACTTTGTTTCTCCCCAAAATCAGGGAATAACTAGGAGGACTGACACTTCATACGTGTGCCTAACTGCAGATAAGCATGGGTGCAGCCCCATACTGTTCTAAAATTCATCAAATATTCAAAATGACTGGAATTCTGCTCCTACTCAAACAACATGAGAGCACAACACAGAAAGTTTGAACTCCCTCTTCCCCTATGTGTACAGCAGACTGGATAAACTAGTAACAAGCATGGACATCCATATCAACCTTAATCCATCAGCCTATGTCTCATAAGGCAGATGTCAAAGTCAAACAATAATCAGGGTGGAGAAGCTGGCTGCAGATTCATCCATAGCATGGGGCTATGAGACAGGTGGGACATCTGAGCTGTCTGGCCAAAGAACCGTATGGGTTGTGCTGCTGCACACCTCAGGGTTACTGTGGATCGGTGGTGTGCACATGCAGAGCGCAGGTCGTGGAGCCTGGGGTGCTTTTGTCTTCACCTATGCCCATGTTACACCAAACACTGGCCACCATGGTGGAAAAGATCAGAAACTTGCAGCTAGAGGTTGTGAAGGACACAGACTGCGATTCCCACTGACAGTCTGTCTCTAGGTCAGAAGAGAGTAATGAACCACAGAAAAGCCATGAGAGATATTCAATTTTAATAACTAAACAGAAGTTCAACACTCTAGAAAAAAATCTAGCTCTAATTGTGGATGCACAGCCCACTTGAATTTTGGTCCAAGATTATTAAGAGCAAAGTGGTACTACTTCAGGCAGTTGTGGAAATAAAAAAAACAAGGCTAGTCACAAGAAAGGTCATTTGTCTGTTTTAAAAGGCACCATCACCATTACTTTTTTCCAAGACTGCTGTATGAGACAGCTTCTACTTCAGCCTGACAGCAGGCTCCCTGCCTCGCAGAGCACCTTTGGGTCCTGGAGGGTATCGCAGCGCTATGTTACTTCTGCTCCTGGGCAGGGCATCTCCCAGCAGAACTAGCATTTGAGTTGCTGAACAGCTTTTACTAATTGAGCTCTGCACACAAGCATTTGGTTTTAAGGGATAATGCTGTGGCTAGTTACATTGTCTACAAGTATGCAGGGCTGCTGTGCATTACCAGTGCTTCTCAAGAGACCTATTAACTACTTTTTAATATTTCAACCTCTGACCTGTGTGTCAATGTGTTGTTATAATTGGAAAAGTCACTCTCCCTTTCTCAGGAGTTTAGCTCCATGTGTGTGTTCCAAGTCCTACTTGCTGGTTTTATTGACACAAATAACAACTCTATTACTTCTCCTCTTGCTGGATACTATTATTGCCAAGTTACAGGCATGCAATCTTCAGTCATAACAAGGATGCACAAGCCAGAAAAGAACACAATCTGACCTTGCTATCCAAGGTAGAGATTGCAAGGCCAGCAGGTAACAAAATGAGGGGAGAGGAATGCATCCTTTCAATTGAAAATATGTTAATCCGGTCCAAAAGTCCTGTCAGCAGGGGCTGGCAGAGTGCTTTTCCTCAGTCCACTCTCTGGCAACGGAGATCATTTTTTCCCCATCAGCACCCTATCTAGCCTTCCCTCAGTTATTTAAATATGGGGTTGACTTTCTCTTTTTTTCTGCTTTCCAACTTTCTCCCCAAAAACCTGAACAAGAACTGCTCCTGGGCCTACAGTTAGGACATACCACTTTCTTCTGAAGCAAGGCCAGAGGTAGCAAACTGTTCTAGAGCAATCAGTTTTAACTTTAGGTTTAGGATAAACATTGTTATCTTGAAAAAAATGATAGTTAAAAAAAAAGGTAAGAACAAAAGCAGCTATGAATATTTAGATTCCATGGGAAAAGTGGAGATTCCCTACCGCTATACAGAGAACAATAATTTAAAAAGATGCATTAAATAAGAAGAAACTCATTTGATATAAAAAGTTAACACATCCCTAGAAAAGCAACTTACTATTTTCTCATGTCTTCAGATTTATTAATAGTACTTTTTTTATATAATCTTTTTTTGGATGAGCACAGAATTACTTCAATGTCAGCTCAAGTCTTTCAGCAGGGTAGGAAAAACTGAGTTTTGGGTGATGGGAGCTGATAGAAGACTGAGACTAGGACTGGGCTAGGGTCCTGCCAGTCCTGCCATCCCGGAGGAAGCAGGGCTGGTATGAAAGGAAAGGAGTTGAGAAGAGTCTTGGCTAGCCAGGTTTGTTGCTTCTGCTGTTGCTCAGGAGAAGCAAACCATAAAGGCAGTAACTACCCAAAGGCTGTTCAGCACCAACAGAAGTTGCCACCCAACATGCCTCAGCACCTCCATCAACTGTCACTTACATCTTTCCAAGACTCTGTCAGAGGCAAAAGTAGGCATAAAACTGCCCCAAGCTCCTATCTTCTTTGCCTACATCTAAAATCAAGCCTGTCCTGCTTTGCTGAAACAGCTGGAATCACAACAGGAATAAATCAACATATCCCAACTGTCCTTACTGAATACCCTTCATGGGCAGTCACTTCCCCATCTCATTTTAGGGGTAACATTCTGGGAGTAGCTCCCCATCAGCTTATCCTGCCATGTCCCAGCCTGTGATCTCTGTGAGTACCAGGTGTGCTGGTGCATGAAATGTATCTGGCTGAGACTAATTGTTTTTTGGTTTGGGTTGTTGGTTGTTTTTTGGGTTTTTTTTTTTTTTGGGGGGGGGGGAGATTTTAGCTAGATGAGTTTCCTGAACTGACTTGCCACATGGTCACACTCACTACTACTTGCTCAGGAAATGAGCTAGTGTACAGGAAGGGACATTCAGGGACCAGGGGAAGGAGAGCTGGACCACATCACCTTCAACTTACGTGAGTTTAACCTGTTACAGAACCACAGTGTAAGAGCTGTGGCTATTGGAGAAGGCTTTGAGCATGGCACACACCTGCATCACCATCTCCAACTATTTGGCTGTGAATCTAGTCGGATGAATGTTATGCCTGAATAAAGATTATTAGGGCAAGGTAAGGCACAGTTTTAAGCAATTAATTTCATGCCACTCTCAGCTACAGTGGTAAGAACCTCAAAAACACCCTGGGTTTCACTTCCTCCGTGTGGTCATGGATTTTCCAGACCAGCTCAGCACCTTTGTGTGCAGCCTGTTCAAGCAGTTTGTTGCACTAAAGTTCCACAACACTGACTGACACAATGAGCTCCCTCAAATTCACCTTCCATTTGTAGAAATGATTTGATGTATTGTTGGTAAATAAGTGAGTTCTCCAGCTTGCTGTGCCCATGCAAAAATGAGCCACATAAGCCCACAATATGAACAGACAAATACTAGAGATTGAGTCATCATAATACGACTTGTCTTGTAAAAACATTGCAAATGTAGCCAAATAGCCTGTGGGAGAAAGCCATAGTATCTTCTGACTGTACAATTTGGCAATGTTAAAAGAAAATATTCTGATGTCCTGTGGGAATGTGTATGTCTGGCCTCAGATGTGAATGAGTGAAATATTAATCTGTCATTGCATTCTTTTAATGAGGAATTGCCTTGAAGTGTGTCATTTGCTTTTACTGCTTGAGGAGTTAGGGAACTGTGTTAGATTCATTCATGTACCCAGATCCTGTGCAGAGTAAATTTTGTGTGCAAGTACATACATTAGTATAAAGCATAAATATATTGAAAAACATTGATATTGATTACGAGTGGCCTTGTTAACTAGAGACGCTCCCAAACAGCAACAGTTGATTCTGCAAGCCATGAGAATTGGAACTACTAACAAAGAAGGTTACCAAACTCAAAGCAGCAGGTGCTGATTTTAAAACAGTTGTCTTTTAATTTTTAGAATATTTTAGGTCTTTGCTAATATTCTGAATGTATGCTAGGTAACTTAATTTTGGGACAGGGGGAAAGTAAGATAACATGGTATTTCTGAATGCAGGTGAACCAAACAAGAAATGCCTACGCTTAATTTATCTAGTAAAACTTAAGAACAAATTATAGGTCTGGTAGGTTTTTAAACAATATATTTTTGTTATAGACGCTATTTTTATTTTAAACCACTTTAGTTAGCACAGCAACTTAGCAAAAATAAAGAGAAACGAATATGTTCCATTTGTTGCATTTTATAATGAGCATTGCATATGCTGCAGCATTTGTTCTGCTTCAACATGAAAAGGATTATTTTAATCACCAAAAGATAGAACATTTTGGATCTTGTTCCAGCTCCTGGGGTATCGGTTGGGTGTCTGCCTGTTCCCCATTCTAAACTGTTGTACAGCAAAGACAAACAGCCTTTTTTCTGCACATATGGAAAGCTGATATTTGCTGCTGAGGCAGGTAGCACATAGGTGAAATTATTAGCTGGAGATATCCTCCACCAGGATGCCAGCCTGCCCACCATGTGCCCCCGGCTCTGTTCCGGCACTGAGTAAAGACTTATACAGTCAGACAGGGCATTTTCATCCTCCGGGAGATGGGGCGTGGCTGCAGCAGGCTCTGACTGTGAAGAAGGTCTGACTACCACATCTCCCTGAAGAGTGGAAGTGGTGACTTGATGCCAGGTAGAAAAGGTTGAGCAATGCAGATGGCTTTGTGGGCAGTGGTCCATTGCCAGGTGGAGGGCACCAGTAAAATGCCCTGCTGGCTGAAGCCCACTGCCAGGCAATGACAGCTATCAAGGGAGGGATGCTACTGGAGAATGCTCTTTTCCCACTCCCAGGTATGGTGTTTCCACTTAAGGGAAGTCCCATCAGGCAGCTAGATGTTTCATGCCTCTGGAAGTATCGTTGGGGCCTGGAAATATTTTCGCCCCCACTTCTAGTGGGTGAGGATGTCCACACGCAGCTGACCATGGTCACTCAGATACCCATTCCCATTTTGGACCTTGTCATAAGCTTTCATCAGCTTTTTCACTCTAAGCTAGCACTAGACTCCAGGCCACCTTTTATGTCTGCAGGCCCAGCCAGGCAGAAATCCATGAGTACATTTCACCATTATACATGGATTTTTCCAAAACCGTTGTCGCATTCC
Source organism: Apteryx mantelli (assembly GCF_036417845.1). NCBI lineage: Eukaryota > Metazoa > Chordata > Aves > Apterygiformes > Apterygidae > Apteryx > Apteryx mantelli. Next base: position 35,591,627 of record NC_089978.1, read on the forward strand.
CTTTGAGAAAGGACTCTCTGGTCTCCCAATGGCTCCATGTTCTCCCTCACACAGGTATCAGTCCTGCCAACTGCCCCACTAAACTTGCAGGTGTCCCTACAAATAAGAGACTGGTCTGTCCTCCCGGAGCTCGGGCATATCATAGGCAGCGGATGGGATATGATGAGAGATGTGATTTTAAAGGCCAGTGTAGTTCCAGCTAGGCAGGGGTGAACTCATGTCCTTTCAGGGGCTGGGCTGCTGGCTTCCCCACTCCTTCACCTGCCATGGAGCATAACCTAAAAAGTGGGAAACTGGGTTCAGAGCCAAGCATTGATCTAGGTACTGAGACCTAGGTGCCCGGGAGACTTGATTGTGTTTTGTTTTCTCTGCAGTTAGCTGCATCAATGAAATTGCACTGTAAACAAAGAGAATTCATAGTCTATTTTTAGATATTTAACTTGGCATGCTCTGATTTGCTCCCAAATTAAATGCTAGAGGTGTCCTAATAGAGATGTTGTGCACTCGAAGGGAAAATTTATTAGGAAAAAACAGTCTTTAAAAGTACAGGAATAGAATACTGCACTGCAAAGATGCAGGAGATCCTTGCATTTACTATATTACCAAACAAGTGGAAAGAAAAGCACCGAGAAGGCTAAATGATCTATTGGTTATCTTACATACTGTTTTAAAAAAGAAAAAAAATGTGTTGCAATTTGGATATGTGTAATTTCTGAAGCTCTAGACCTCAAGCCTAGACAAAAAATAGATAAATTACAAATTAGGGCAAATTCAGGTGTCATTTTCACTTTCTCTTGCTGGTTTGATGATTAGCTGGCTAAGCAAAACACTTCTATATCTCTGGGTAACAAAGGAGAATTTGGCTGTTCTTTAAGACTGTGGGTGTTCGCTGTGGGTTTTAGTGATACATTCCTGTACATTTTAGGGGGGGAACTGTCTTAGTGTGGGATGGGCAGAAAGGGTTAAGAACCCACTGCTATTGTGTATTATATTTTGTCTCTATTTCATTTTCTCTGCACAGCAAAAGAGAGGTAGTTGTTTTGCTTTAGTTTGCTAATGAACTGAGCACTGCCATCTTGTGTCTTTTTTAGCAAGCACAATTATTCTTTAGAATATTTCAAAGGGCTGGAATAAAAGGTATCCGTGAAGATTTTGCCTTAAGATCGCTTGCCCCCTCCATTACTTTGCCTCCATTTACATCTGTGACTTTTAGGTGCATGGACCTAAAAATACAGTGAATGAAGCTCAATGGAAAATGTGATATAATCATATTATATAAAAATCTGTCCCATGTAACTTGAGTATGTATTCAGATTTGAATCTTTCTTCCTATATTTTTCTTAGGTAGGACAGAGATTAACAATATCATGTGAATTTCACAAGCTGAGGCCTTTAAGTTCCTCTGCACAATTCTGAGACTACATTCATAGACTCTGTGAACTCAAAATCTAGTATTTTTTTTAAGTGTGTTGACTTGTGCACTTGATAGTGGAAGGTTCTGCTGTAAAGATATCCAAGACTCAAAGTCTTTCTAACAGCTGTTAATTCAAAGGCTGCTCTTTGAACTCCATGTTAGGCAACAGCTATGAGGCAGGATCTTTTGAAACACTCCAAGCTGAAAACAGGAACCCAAGCCACTTCACTGTCCAGAGAGCTTTGCCTGGTTCTCCAGTATAGGGAGAAATGCTAATACAGCCTTAAATAAATCTTCCTTTTTGAAAATCATTTCAGTATAACATAGATTAAAGAAGAGAGAAAGAATAAAAGCAGCCTGCTTTACAGATTCCATTGTCTAGTGAGTCTGGAGAAATACTTAAGGAGGAGTGCCAACAAGACACAACCCACATGTACCTACACACTGGTGCTGTTAGAGAAGCCAAAGCATATTAAAGAGTATCAAGAAGACCAACCATAAGCACAACACAGGATTTCTTTTCTCCAAGAGGCACTGATGATGCAAGAATGTCTGCAGAGATGTAGGTAAAAGGACGACAAGAAAACAGTATCGGTGAGGAGCCACTTCAGCATTTCATAACTGAAGAAAAGTTGGATAATTCAGTAACGTGTCACAGAAGTACCATTTAAAGTCAAAAACCAGAACAGTTGGGAATTCAAGCTTCCCTAAATGGCTTCTGCTTAGCCTCATTAGCACAACCATCTTTTGTGAAGCCATCAAGGCCAAATTTCTTAATCTACCACATTGTTTTGCCTTTGAAGCATATTAAGGGCCATCATGAGAGCAACCCAGCTGGAATACCACAGCAGGAAGCATAGGAGCTCCCCCAGTCGTTAGAACTTCATCCACTGCTTCAAAGCTGCCCATACAAGCCACAGTTAGGACTGGCAAGAAGCAGAGAGCCACCCAGCACCCCACAGCCCCCAGCCAGTCCACTCCAATGGCTCGAAGAAACGATTTCATCCCCCAGACACCGGAAGCAGAGGGCTGAGAGTAGTTACGGTACAGCCCATATAGCAGCAAGGCAGGGGGCAAGAGCAATACAAAGTGGGGAGACAGAGCCCTCTCTGGCACCTCAGGTGATTTCTGGACCATCACAAGGCATCAAGGCCATTGGTGCACAAACCTGCTCATTGCCCACAGCCTGGAATAGCAATGGTGTTGTCCAAGACAACAATAACACTACTTGCCTCTTGCCAGAAATAAAGTGTGTGTCACTGGATGACAAGGGACTTTTCCCCTGACTCAGTGCCTGAGGGAAAACTTCAGTGACCAAAGTCCCCCACTCACAATCCCTGAATCCAAGAACAGTGTCCTCGCACCTGCACCCTCCCCAGCTCTCATGGCTGTGCCCTGGCTCACACTACAGAGGAAGCAGGAAGATGGAGGGAGCTCCCCATGTTCACCTGGCAAACCTGCTCCCAGGGTTTCTGGAGAAAGGAAAGATCCACATGGCTTCATGGTAGAGTCATGTCACATATTTATATATTGCAAGCAAATCAGCCTTGAAGAACTTGCTACAGGGCTTCATCAATAGCACAGGGCTTATAGTATAAAGGTGCAATGCCTGCAGGTTTCCCCTGCCGTGCAAATGTGTGTAACTGCCCAGATCATGGACATACACAGGCTACTTCAGCCTGGGACTCCCTCATTCAGCACCTTCTTGAAAACAATCTAAAAAGTAGCATTGACATAACCAGGGATAGCTGTTTCTCTTCCTTTGGTCCACCAGTTCTTCCCACTGTCTCATAAATTTGCCATGACTCATGTGAAAGATTTGCATGAAGCACGTGCTAGTGTATAGATATCAAGACATATGGAAAGTGGCACTATTTACTCTCACTACACTATGGTGATATGGCCATTAGTAAGTCCTGGTGCTCTTTACAGCCTTGTTTCTCCATCTGTAAAATGGGCTTAATGATTTTATTTATTTATTTATTTATTTATTTATTTATTTATTTTTGGTAAAAGCCAGAGATAAAAACCATTGTGTGTTAAGACCTAGGAACTATTAACAGTCTTTTCATGGCTCTGGTCAACAAAATGGAGATAAATTGCTTAGCTAGAAAAGATTATGAATAGTTTTATTAATGTTTGTAAAGCACTTTGAGGTACTCACATGGCCTGTGGAAACAAATATTGTATAAACATGCTGTAACTGAATGACCGCTCTACTCTGGGAAATGGCATGGGAGTGGTTTTCCATATTTATTGTGACTCAGTGATTCCAGGTAAAATGCATTCATTTCACAAGTTAAAAAAAGAGAGTATTCCTAACTGTCAGCCCTGTCAACACATCTTCAGAGTCGCAAGCCAAGCTGTGTTTTCTTGGCTTGCTGATTAACAACAGCAGCAGCAATGTTACAGGCCAAACACTCTTTGCAGTTGCTTTCCATCCTATTCCGCAGGATTTCATGTGAGGATGTGAGGACTCAAATTGGAAATGAAATGACATACTGAGAGATGCTCAGTCACTGCTTATTTAACAATGCTATGGATGATCTCTCCATATGGATGATATAAGTAGGAGAGCCTCCAGCTTTTCCTCCCCATTTTGTGCTATTTGAGCAGAGTCTCTTCATGTTAAAAATGTTAAACACTTATTTCGATTATTAAAGGCAGCAGTGACTAAATTCACATAGGAAATAAGTAGGTTGGGTATGAAGTACCATTTTCACATAGTCACTTTGCAGAATGCAATTTAAGGTATTCAATTACACAATTATTATTTGTCAAAATACCACAAACTATTCATCTTTTCCCTGGCCTAAAAACCTGTCAAAATGTCATTCTCTTTTAGTGTGGCTTCTAACTACCGATATTTAGCACAGATAATTATGCCTCTTCAAATGCAAAGTAGTTCAGTTTTGTAAAGCATGATGCATGAAACAGTTCTACAAGCTGTTTTTGCTAGGTTGAATTTCTGAGCTAGACTGATATATTGTGATCCTACTGCATGACTTCTGGTGGTTTCATGAAAAGCGCTGGGAGGGGAAAACAGGGTTGTATTGTATTTCTACTGTGTTTGGATTATGGCCCATGTGGGCTCAAACACCCCCAGAAGCAAGCTGAAGCTGGCCTTGTGGCCATCTACACTACTCTGAATATGGCTTATGGAAAAGTTCCATTTTGTTTTACACTTGCAATAACATTATGCTTTGCATGTTATTTTTTGTTAGCTGAAAGGCATATGTTTTGACTTTTCCCATCAACGTAGGAGCAATGGCTTGTATTTTAAGTCATGAGACAGAAAAGAAATAACAAAGTCAAAGCTTTCTTTCCAAACTGCACCGACGCAACATTCTTACAAGCATTTTTTGCTAATTTGCATAATTGCTTTTTGCTATTTTTTGACAATTTTACTAATTTTAATTACCCAAATTTTGCACAAATTTAATAATTTGTGAGGACATTTTCCAAAAAAAAAGTAATTTTCTCTACCAGGATGTTTAAAGCTGTAGCTATAGTCAAAAAGTGCTGATATACATAAAATGCATCAAACATATTACCTTTTTCACTGGTCCATAGAAAAGCCAATAAAATCAAGTGGCATAATAAACTTTTTCACAAGGTGTTCTGACACCTGAACACTCTATTTCATCATTCTGTGGATTGATTGCAACTAGGTGATTACCTATGAATTGTTTGCAACTAATTCATGTTGGATATTGTGTTAGTGGCCAACAGCCATCACTCTTAAAACATTGCCAGCTGATGCTCAACAAGCAGAAATTTTCTGTGATAAAATCATCTGTGGAGTAAAAAGGTATCAGGACCTAGTGCTAGTGATGAAAAGCTATCTCATTATTTGCTGGACTCCAGATACAGGCCATCTAATAAGTACTAAGAATTTTGAAAACATATTGTTTTTCTAATATCAAAGTTGCAATTTTTGAAAAATGAGCAATATAAAATTGAATAGCTGTATATTTTACTAGTAGACCTATCAGCAACTCCTCTCACATTTCATTAATTTCTATTATGATTATAGAAGCAAACTCCTCTGTGATACTGAAACATAAATAAAGCATGGCAAAATGGCAACAAAAAAACACAAAATTTCCAGTGGACACAATTCTGAAAATATAATTTATCTGACAGTCAAGTAAACTTTGTTGACCTGAAGGGAAGGTCTCTTAAGCATGAACTGGCTATCATGATTCAATTTTATTTAGCTAATGAGAACAACATGTAAAAAATAACAACCCTAAACTAATGCTTAGGTACTGATTCAGGCTGGGTCCCAGTCTGCCTATCTGAAGATACCTCAGGGGATAGCTTTTTCTTCTGGATGCCTCCAGAGGCACCTTGCCCTCCCCAGTGACTATACAGGGAATTTAAGCACCCTCTTAGGACAGAATACTTCATCAGGCACATCAGATTTAGGTGCCAATGGGTTTCAGAGTTAGGCAGGCTAGATCCCACCGTAAATACATAAACTGGGCATAAAAAAACTGTTTATTCATGCAAATGAATTCTTTGGGCTCTGTGCTGAGGAACATCATGCCCATCTGAAAGCTGGACCTGGTGGCCCTAGTACCTTCTGCGAGTACTTGGTATTTTTTATTCTTAATGAAATAAATAGGAGAAGAAGCCCTGCCATGCCACAGAGGGCTGGAGCTCCAGGTCGTTGCTGCCAGTCTGGTTGTGTAAGGGAGTGAAGCCCTCATCAGATGACTCTCCTGAGCAATGGGCTTAGCCCCATCTCAAAGCTGGCAAAACTGTTCTTTTCAACATGCCCTTTCATGATGGAACGTGCCAAGGCATGGTGCATTTAAGCATCACAGAAAGATGGTTATATGCCAGAATGAGAACATCATGTCGGAAAACTTTACATTTAATTTTGTGAGATGGGGTATTGCCCATATTGATCACTGCAGGCAGGGCAAAAATTAAATTAGCCCTTGGGGGCACTCCAGCTCACAGTAGGGATCACATGAATACCTGACAGCTTCTCAGAACATGGACGTGTATAATCATCCTTGTTCCTTGGAGTGCACAAACGTCAGCTCAGGTTTGTGAACGAGTTGGATATCCTAAAGTGCGGGCGAGTCAGTTCAGGAATCGTTAGGTATCCCTCTCCTAAATCCCTATGTTTAGAAAATGCTCATCATGTTGAAGACACCATCACATTCAAACAGAGCTGACACTGAACTATTGGTATTAAAAAAGACAGAGCACTACTTCTACCTAGCAGCAGGTAATTTTAGGAAAGGAAACATTTCTTGAAGAAATCATCCATTCACAGGATGATGTACACTGAAAGTTATACTCCCCTGTTAAATTTTTCATTTTTGTTCACAGAGTGCCTATAGATACTGTCTCAGTCTTAGTGACACACCATACTACATGCAGAAGAGTCAGACATAACGGTGATTATCTTGTGGACAACCCCTCGTTTCTCTTGGAAATGTTTCAAGGATGAAGTAACAGTAGCCACAATGAAAAAAAGTCAAACAAACAATACAGTATTATGGCAACTGATTACATCTTGTTCAAAAAACATTAAGGGTTCTGCTCTGTCTTCTTTTTTTTTCTTTTTTTTTTACTTACACATATATTTTTCCCCAAACCCCGCCTCCCCAATCTTCCTGCTGGGATTCTTGTACAAAGCAGAATAGATAAATTAACTGAACAGTACTGTTCCCAAAGGAGATCAAAAATATAGGATATACACTGGTTTCAAGGCTGCTAGTCAAATAGTGCATTTGACTGTGAAATTAAATATGGCCCTGGGGATTCCTTTTGTGGTCACATAGAGGAGTAGGGTAAATTTCAATATATAATATATAGCAGTCATAGCAGGGTGATCACAAAGTTGGTAGTTTACAGAAATTAATGGTCATCCAAGTGAAAAAAGATTGTCATAATCATGCAGTGATCACTTATCATTCATGTAAGTAAGTTCTCAGATTATTTTTGGTTACTAATTTAATTTTTGTTTATAGTGATAATACATAAGAGAAAAAAACCAAGCATTTTTAGGGAACACTAAAAATTAAATTGCACCACAAATGAAATCATGCTTGGAAATAGCCAAGCAAATATTAAAATCAAGGCTGACTAATACCATGTACTGCCACATATTATCTGGCCTCAAGTACGCATTCTCTTCCAAAATCCTGGAATTTATATACATATTTATAAATAAGCATTTAGGCTAAAACTATTTGAGATGGGAAAGCAAAAGCTCTATTTTAGAATACTTCATGAAAAAATGTCCATCTACGCACTACATTCTTTAAAGTCAAGGCAGTCCTAGTTAAATGCTTCCACTGATTACAAGGCAGTATGGCATGAAGCAAGAGTCAATTTTCCAGGCAAGTAAATCCCAAACCAGAAGGCAAATAGAGCTAAATTGTCCTGAAAACTGTAGTCTCTGGGCTGACTGACTGTGAAACGCAAGTGTCACAAGTTTGCACTGAATTACACCAAGTAGCAGACTTTGCTAGCTTCAGTTTCCAGTTAGATTGAAAGTGTATTTTTATGTCAGGAGTACTGTGTAAACTCCGGGTGACATATGCATGGCTCATGGTATCAAGGTCTAGACTCAGAGGTAGACGCAACCAGTAGACCCAGACCAGCTGAAGAAAAGTCATTTATGGCTGCTGCTGCCACTGCCACAGGAGTCACCACCCATCAGCTGCTTTATATCTGATAGTGCTTGAAGATTGCCAGATGAGCTAGAGTTTGTACCTTTACCCCTATCATGAGACATAACAAAACTCTGCATATTTTCTGTAGGAATTTCATTTTTGCCTTTGGAGTTTAAAAGTTTAAGTTTCAGATCTGTCTCTTACTGGAGTTGTTTCTGAAAAAAAAAAAAAAAAAGTGGCAGAATATGGTCCTAAGACTTTCTTTATGCTTTTAATTTTGACCTGAGTGTTGCAGTTGGCAATGCAGGGAAAATCAGCCTTCTTTAATACTGTGCTTACGAAGGAAAAAAAAAGGAGGGGTAAGGTTAGGGGAGAAGGCAAGGCAAGGGAGGGCAGGGCAGGGCAGATGGAGAGGAGAGGAGAGGAGAGGAGAGGAGAGGAGAGGAGAGGAGAGGAGAGGAGAGGAGAGGAGAGGAGAGGGAGAGGGAGAGGGAGAGGAAAATAAAAGAAAAGAAAAAAGAAAAGAGAAGGAAAGGAAAGGAAAGGAAAGGAAAGGAAAGGAAAGGAAAAGATGAAACAAAATGAAAAGAGAAAAATTAAAAATAGGAACATTTTTAGTTAATCAGTTTTCAATGTCACAGTCTTAAAAAATAAAAAAAATATTTGAATGCTTTCTTTCATTTATGTTTAAATCAAATTTCACTTAGAGCAGCAGATTTCTGTATTACTAATATTTTGCTACAGGGCTTGCCACTAAACCAAGGGCTGCTTTCCAGTAGACCCCTCACTCTGCCACAAATTGCACAACAACACAGGCAAACATAAATAATGCATCTGGAAATACATGACATATTTAAAACCTGCAATCAAAGAGAGCACAATGGGGAGCCAAGGACTCTGGTACAGGATCTACTGCATTTATATAGCATGGACCCTTTGCCCCTGAATACAATCTGCTTGGTACATGCTGGAAAACCTCACTGGGCCGACACTTCATTCCTGATTGTCCTTGGCAGGAATCCAGTTTTAACCATGCTGGCTTCAGTCAGAGAGATGACTGAGGGAATGAGGGAAGATGGTCAAATTCATCCATCGGTCTGAAGGCCAAAAACATCTGCTGGAGTCATGGAGTTGCTGGTTGGCTGAGTTCACATAAAGGAAGCCCTGCTGGGACTTGGTACCCAGCTCTTTCTAGTTTTGAGGGTTGTCCTTGGAGACCGCAACATGTTGCTACCTAGGGCAGGAGAAAGTCAAACCAACCAAGAAATTCTTCAGTCTCATTAGCGCAATGTGACAGAGCCCAAGTGCTCTTGGCTAAATATCAAATACATGTTAAAATATGGAACTATTTAAGAAATCCGCAGGGTCACACACAGCCCAAAAGCTGAGCTCAATCCACTAAATTAAAGGTTTCAAATGTGCAGAGATTAGTAGTGCATCCATTTGGGAAGATGTGAGTGTGGATATTGAAGTGATGGACAGCAGTACAAGCACAGCAGAGAGCAGCTTTTCTGTTGAAGTAACAGGACCCTAAAAGATTGAAAATCAAGATTAAAAAGGAGGACATATCCTGTGTTAGGCAATCCTAAGAGATTGTGTCTTTAATGCCACAGTTCCTTATCCTTGATGCTTGCTAAACATTTGATGTGGTGATATTTGGTAATAGTACAATGCCAGTTTCATTCATGTCGTCTTCTTTTGGAAATGATGAGTTGTATTGAAATAACCTGCTATTCCACATATTTCTGTATCAAATAATGTTTAGAAATATTTTTCTTTTCAAATTCTAGATCAACCTAATCTTAAAAAGCAATACGTTAAACAATTAAACTGAAAAGCTACAGCCTGTGACCCTGTACCAAACTTTACAACTGAATTTAGCTCCTCTCTCTGATGACTAAGAAGTTGCAATAAACCTTGTCCTTGTGATATAAGTACAGTTTCCTAGCAGTCTGCTGTAACTGAGTCATCACAAACACTAGGCAATAGATGAGTGAAAACTCTTTCCCTTCGTTTTGTACTTCTCATATCTGAACATGAGGCACAGAACCTTTTAAAGACCATTCCCTGGTCCAAAGCCTATTTAAATCACTGGGAGTCTTTCTGCTGATATATTTAGTTTTGGATTGGACCCATCACTTTTTTCACATTTAACAATGAAGTTTAAAAACTGTCTCCTTCCACTACTAGACTCAAAGTGCAGCAACGTTTTCTTATAGTTATCATTACAATTGCTATTGCATTGGAAGTCAGGAGCCCCATTAGCGTAGGCACTGTGGGAAATAAATATGCAGGTATATATAGTAAGAGTCTGATCCTGTAAAATTATTGTCACGTGTTCAACTGAAAGCCATATATTCAGCATGTGTACAAGTGCTGTAGACCTTAAACAAAAGCAAGACTTAATGTACATTTTATGTATGTATCCTAAAATCTATTAATCAAAGAATAACACCATGTCTAGTTGACTGAGTTACATTCTTTACAAGTTGGTTTATTAGATATGGATTACAAGCAGTAGAAACGTCAAAACTGTAAAAGGTTATTTTGGCTTTGCGTTTGACTAGCTGTTGACTAACTTGGTAATCTTCAACATCTCTTGTCATTCAAACTTGGACGCTTAATTTAAAGAGAGTGAATTTCAGGAACTCAGAGTTATGGACCATCATCAAGCATACACCTTTTCCCTGTGCCTGAATTTCCACTTCTGTAGAAGTGGAACTACTTTTTAGTATCACAGAAAGAAAAGTTTTATGAGACATTTGGCAAGGGTTTTCAAATGTTTTTATATAAGATCTTTTACGGTTAGAGATACTGTTTTGTTCACAGACATATATTCTCATCAAATCTTTGCTCTCATGCTATGACATGGGCAGTTATACTGAGTTGCCCAGTGAGTTTTAGAAGAGCAGTTATGAATTCTTATTACCCATTTATTTCAGGGGGGACTGCAAAGATAGGAGATACTGCCCATCTTTTGTACATTTACTATTTGTTTAACAAATATATGGGGAAACAATCTTATTTTACTAAGTAAGTTCCTGGCTAAATATTTAAACAGTGAGATATTAATTCAACAGCAATTTTTAAAGCTACCATCCATTTTATTTCTAAGATGTCTCATAAGAATTATAGTCTTAAATCCTGAAACATTTATTGAAGTAACACTATGTTTTGCCTGGGTAAGAACTCAGTAATGACTTCAGCATATAATTCATATTATTTAAGTCATATGCAACATCCATATTTTAAGCAGTAAATCAGCTCCTTCAGATTGTGTCAACACTGTGTTGTATAACCTTGTGGCAGGAATAGAAGCAGTTTTTGTTTGAAGCTACCATTTAAATTTTCACCAGAGAAGGAAAAAGTAGTAATTTATCCATGGAAATAAGATGTTTCTGAATATTACAAAATAACCATTATTTATGGTTAACTGTATCCAGAACCTTTACTAAACTTGATGTGAACTTGTATGGTTCTTCCAAAGAATGTTTTTAATCAATCTTATATGACAGCCATAGCCATAATCTGGGGAAAGTAGCGTAACTGGATATCAGTATTTAGTACCAGTAGGATATACTCTGTCTCTTACTATTTATCAATTATGTTTATAATGCTTAAATAACCAATGAGTACAATGAAGACACTGATTACATTCTTGAGAAATGAGCCCTTTAAATTGTAACACACTGAACTGCAGAGCCTACTGTCAGCCTGATAAACAAGCAATCAAATGAAGATTAAACAAGAGCTTTAAATAGTGGTGTAAAATCACTGAGACACTCCATGCAAATAGAAAGCATGCGATAGTTACCATCAGCATTGCTTTTTCACGTATTAAAAGACAATAGACTGCATCTTTATTCTATGAAAAACAAAGTCCAAATCTTATTTGGTTCTGCCTGAGAATTTAAACACAGATGAATTGATTCTTAGATCAAGATCTTTATCTTTGACAAATATCTGTAGAGTCACCACAGGTGGCTGTTAACCGAAATAGATACATTATTTTGAGTGTGGGTATGTCTGTGTGCAAGTGCGTGTTTTTCCAGGGCCTAGATTCAAAAACAGCCAGCTGCACTTAAGAATTAAGTCAATAATATAAGGAAAGATAAGTTCCTGTAAAAAAAAGATTACATCAGGCTTTCATTTTTAACATGACCATGATTTCATCACTCTGTGGTTGGCTAGACAGATCGCTAACGTTTCAGGTAATTAACACTGTTTTTGTCACTTCATGAAATTGTTTGCAAATCTATATTTACATAATTGCTTCTCCAAACTGCAACAGAATCTGGCACAGGCATGCGTCACAGAACGGGCTGTTTTTAGACCCGTTCATTGTCTGACCTCTCTGACTGTAGTGAAATACGAGGTTTTACCTTCATCATCTTAATTAGCTGACCCATGTTGTGTTTTTTTACAAGCTTGAAAACAATTAGCTACTGTTTCCTAGTAACCAATATTTAACTTTAGAACTGACACACACATTGCAAAAGAGATTTCATTCTGAGCTTAAGAATAACATTCATCTCAATATGTATTTGTTTTCTACACTTGTTCGTAATAGCAAATTTATATCTACATAATGTCAATGAACCAAGCCAATACATTTAATCCTGGCCCTACTGCAATCTGCCTGTGTGGCATTAAATCAAGGATGAAGGCATTACTTAGGTGCTCGGCTTTACTTTTACTTGAATAATGACTCTATTTTTATTCAAAGAGACACCCTCACAGTGAGGCACCACATATTTATGGCATTGAGCCTCAGCCCTCTCAAGGCCTGGAGGCAAGTGCTCTGAAGCCCTGGACCCCACAGTGAGACCACCAACATGGAAAGTACAGCCTTGGAAAGATCGAAGTCATCGCATCTAGGAAATTGCATGTAGAGCTTCCTATTACGAATTTGAGCTATTCATGTTTCCATTTGAAAATCTACTGTGAATGCTGAAATCATGTTCTTCTTGCAACCCTAATGCTTCCTTTAAAGCAGTTATAGAAAGGAAATTTGAGCCTGTGGCTACTGCTTTCTGTGTGCACAGAATATTAAATTGTAAGAGAATAGGGACATCTGAAAACAAGCATTGTAAGAAGCAAAAAAAATAAACATGCTTTCAGTCCTTCTGTTGGTAGTGCAATAGGTTAACAGTCATATGGCACCAAATTTAACCTGCCCTCATGGGTTTTCACTGAGGGCCAGTCGTGTTTGTGAACATATCTCACTCTCTCAGAAATCCCTGGCAGTCTTTCCATTGATAGTAACAGAAGATACATAGAGTCCTTCAGTAAATAATTAGCTTTTGGTTGCTTCTTCACTTTAGAGCTGCTTGTTGTAGATTTGCCTTTACCAAACACACTTTTTAAAACATGCAAATTCTCTAACTTTTCACAGCAAAGCAATATGTTTATAGGCATTTCTGTACTGTCTCATCGCTTCCCCACCACCCTTGCACTTCTTTTTCAGGCACTCCTGGAATGTCTGAAGTGACCACAGATTATCAGACCCAGCACAGTCTGTTTGCCCAGCTCCTCTCACCATGGGGAAAATATATATGATGAGATTCGGGCATGCAGCAAAGCAGAAAGTGTATGAGTAGTTGCCACGTTGCTATTAAACATTCTCTCCATCACCAGCTGCAAGGGGGCCTAGGTGAAAGACCATTGAGGGGGTAAACGACGCATCTGTTTATTTGTTCAAAGTGTTCAGTATGTCAGCTGTTCAGAGAGCTTTCTCAAACCACTTAAGCAGTGGTCAGACTACTTCCCGAAACTAGCCCCACGGTGGGGTGATGCAGGCACGTATCAGAAATTTGTTTTAGAAAACAAACCAAGTAAACAATTACAGTTCAGTATAAATTACAAAGCTACATCTCTTTGAAGCCTTATCATTCCTCTGTTGTTTTCTTCTCTCTGGCTTTATTTGGGAGGGAAAAGGGTGGGGAGGCGGTAAGGCCAGGGAAGGGGTCATCTATTTTGAGGGGCATGAATCAGCCATGCATGGACCCTCTAATAAATGTGCATTGGGTAAAAAAGTAAGGTTTAGATTCTTTTTTGCAATGAGTCACATCATTAAATTCCTGACTGTACTGATAGATGTGTAGCTACTTCTCATGGCAAATAGGAGATTAAAAAAAAAAGAAAGAAAAGATATCAACACAAGACTAAAAAGAAGAAACTTACTTAGAAGGAATCCATAAATATGATCCATCACTAAAGGCTCAAGTGTCTTGCCCACACATAGATATTTAGAGGCATTTGAGGCTCCCTGTAATGTCCTGCCAGGACTCCATCTGCTGGTCCACAGCTCTCCTGTAGGCTTTGTGTCTTACCTCCCAGCCCCGCTTGGATGTCTTAGACACCACAGGGCATCTATGTTTAGGCAGCTGAATCCCTAAGCCACAAGCGTTTGGTATTCAGGTCCAGACTGTAGACACCTAAATATACTTTCTAAATGTAAGTGTCTTCATGTGAGCCAGGTGTCTGAGCTCCCATTATAGTTGGTGGAGACACTAGTCTCCTCTCGATACAGGCAGAGGAGTCTGGAGAGCTATCCCACGCTGCCTCAAACAGACCCTATGTCTGGCCAGCTGAGTTTTGGGACTCAGAGGACTGAGTCTCTTTTTTTTTGCGACTCAGAGTCCAGACTGCATGGATGGGGCTGACAAGCTCCCTTTTGACTGTAACAGCAGCTTGACTCATGGCTAAGAGGTCAGTGTGTAGACTCCAGATGTGACTACAATCAAGAACTGAATCCCACCCCAAAAACCCACTCAGTTGTTGTGAGTAACTGTTAATGAGAAGGAGGGTTTCAGACTGCAACTTTATTCCACACACTCAGTCTTTTCTGAAAATCAGACACTGATTGTGATGAGTTGGGCCTTTCATGAGGTCTTTGTAACTATTGCCTGACAATTATATAATTGGGTGGTTTTGTAATATGCCATAGAAGTAAAACCTGGGAAGAGGAAACTCTTCTGTGTGGAGGGGCAAAGGGGCTAGGATGGCATGAGATGTCCATAAATACATGCTCTACTGAAAGACCCCCTGAGTCAAACACAGCAAAGCCAACGGAGATCAAGCACCCTGTACAGCACGGTGGTACAACAACTCAGGAGGTCTTTTCTTCAGCTTCCATTAGCAGGCATCTTACAGAGCTGGCACTGGAGATTAAAAGTGTTCTTTTAACCCACACAGAGAAACAACTGCTGAACATGTTCTCCACACCAGGAATCCCTTCCCCAAACTTCCCCACAGGCACTGTTGCTTTTTTGGCATTCAGACGGCCAGCTATGTAGTGCAACACTTCATTTCTGCACTGCCGCTGTGAAAAGTTGCATTAGGACTATCAGTCACACAGCCAAAATCCTTTGGGGTGATTTAACCAGGTTCAAAATTAGCAGCAAACTGGTAGTGTGTGTTTGTATATAGCACCCACTCTGTAAGAGCATGTAAGTTCTCTCTTCACTAACCTCTGTTCCCTACTGCTCTCACATGTCTGAGAGACTGCTTTTTAAAAATGAGATCTATTAAAAACACAGAATTTGAAGTACTAACCTATAACCCAAGGTGGAAAATGTTTACCACTAACTGAAAGTAAATTCAAACCATCTTCTTATGTCCTCTCAATTTCAGGACAAGTTCTACACATTGAAGAGGAGTAGCAGCAGCATTAGCAGCAGCTGAACAGGACAAAAAATGGGAGAACAAAGAAAACTTTCGCCAGTGCCCCCCATTGCCATATTAGTTTGCTAAATAGAAAGGCAAATGGGCTGTAAGGTGAATTCTCTGTACGGGTTATGTCATGTTCGCTCACGCTGCCATCCCAAACTCAGACCACTTCATTCCCTGGTTTGCCAGACCCAGACTGCTGGTCTACAGTCAAGGGGGAGAAGCAGTCATGAAGCCTAGTGGAGGCACCTGCAGAATTCACTTCAGAGTACCCTAACAGGACAGCTCATGTTAGTTGACAAATATAGCTGTGATGGTTTGCTGAATCAGGTGCTCAAAGATGGTCAATGCATACCATTAAATGTGCACAAAAAAAAAAAAAGGTAAGTAGTTAAGAAGAACGTTTTTTCCTTGTTTTACTTACTAGATAATTAGTTTATATGGTTCATATGTCAATGTAGCCACCTGAAATTAGTGTGAATGCTAACATTCAACACCTGCATATGGACAACAAAATAAATAAAAGAATTTCAGCAAAGTCTTGAAATTTCTCTTAAAATTCATCACTCTACCAGTCCAAGCACAAACATAATGATATCCAGGAAAAAATCATAGAATAATATTTTCTCTCACTCTACATATTTTACAGTTTTCATAGTTACCAGTTCTAGTGGTCTTGCCCTTCTTTACTGTAACAAACTTTTGCCTTGTGAATCCCTTCATCAATTCTGGTAAATGTAACACACTTTTCACATAATTTGATAATATTTCCAACACCTATTTACTTAATCTGTTTTCGTTTTCTCCTTTTTTTGGATTAAGGTAACTTTAAACAGAAAGTTTGCAAATGTTATTTTGTAATGGGGGCAGGAAATCTGGGGGGTTTTCCACTGCATTTGAAAATACCTTAAACTTCACATTTGAAAAGACACCACCCACAGGAGAAAATAGCTAAGGATGAAAGTTTTAAAAAGCCAATAGAAAATACTATTCTGATTGGACTAGGGCTATTCTGCAGGCCCTGTAGGCTCTAAATCTGTTACAGACGGCTGTTGCCATTAATGCTTCTGCTAAGAAACCCTTTCTCTAACATATTCAAAAAATTATGAATACAAATGAGGGGACAACCAGCCAAAATCAAATTCAGAATATGATTCAACCAAAATTGCCTGAAAAAAATGTGTCTGCCATGCATTCCACTTCATTCAAAACTATGTCCTTGCACCGAGGCCCATGACCACTGAATGGGTTGCTTTGGCTTTTATTTCCTACCATAAGTAATCTAGTCTGTTAGAAGGAATTATTTTAAGATGTGTCTATTTTAAGGCATGAGCTTTTTGTCATGAGCAGGGTATCCCTAACTGAGGTCACTCAGGCACAGAAGGAGAACCAGGCTGTCAGTGTCAATGCCGTGCTGCATCAGTCCTGGGCTGCACACAAGTACAGGGGGAGAGCAGTCTCTGAAAAAATGTTGTAGAAACAATTTTTTTTGCATTCTAGTTTGAAGCAGCATGTGTAAAAACACTACATTTTAGAAGCACCTGCACTATGACACTGCTTTGACTTTTCATTTGTCAGGATAAAATCAGGGACCAGGCACCAACTTCTACCACCATCCACTGAGAGAGTGTAAAACTAGGTTCTGAATTAGGTTATTAGTGGCAAAACCTTTTTTTAACTCCCTGAAGTGAATCATCCAAAGTGCAGAAAACACCGGTCTTGCTCACAGTTCAGGGGGGAACAGCTCGTACGCGTCAAGCTGATATGAATTCCTTGTTTGGCCCGTGCTGAAGCACCCAGCAATTTTCAGAAAGATGCCTCTGCTGAAAAGGAGGCACACAGTAGTATGTGATATTGAATACGTAGGAAGTTAATAGTTATTTTGATACTATTTCTGTTTTAGAATAAGTTTTCCAGAGCTGACTATTTCAGTATTTGTTCTGAATACCATGTGCACTGTTCACTCAGGCATATGTAGATGCATTAGCATTAAACTGGAGAGATGAATGTCCAGTCTGCATGTTTTGTTTCTCCTGTTGCACCTGTCTGTACATGCTTACTGAATGTATACAGTGAATTTCTGACATGTATGTTCAAAATATCAAAAGTCTTACAACAGCGTTTGCACTGAATTACTAACTACATACTAGCTGTGTTTGCACCACTGCTAGCACGTCTTCCAGCCCACAGACGCAATTGCAGAGAGTTAGATGTGGCTACACAGTTGGATACTGGCTTCTTCCCTATCAATAGCCAGGCCTCTATTTCTTCCTAGAAATTACTGTTAACTATCTGAATTAAATAATTTTTTTAGTCATGCTTAAAACTATAAGAAAAAACAGAAAGTGAGTAGAAAAGGCTTTTAAGGAAACAGGATCTGAGCAGTCTCAGCAAAGTTTTACACATGGTTTAAAAACATAGCTTTTTGAATTGAAAAAAAAAAAACATTCAAAGCACCTCTGCTAATAGTTTGCTGCCTGGTTTGAGGCAGCTTAACCTTAAGGTGTGGCAGGCTCTGGAAACTTACTGTGACTCACTGAGTAATAACCAGCTACAACATAAAACATCAGCCCACACACAATTTTCCAACCTCATTCTGTAAATCTTTCACTTGAAAAGAAAAATAAAACAATTATCTTATTTAGTCTGTTTTTTATCTTTGTGACAAAAAGTAATATACTTAAGGAACATTATTCTTTCTTGAAAACATATTACAGTATCAAAGAAAATGGAAAACATCTTTGAAAAGCTTGTTTTAAAATTTACAATTCATTTCTTCATCTAAAATTTATTTTAAAGCGAAGTATGACATCTGTGATTTAACTTGCAAGTATTAGCATGGAAAAATAAACTTGCAATATCTGTGACATTATTAGTAATGACAATAAAGCAAGAATGGGACTTGGAGAACTCTAAACTCAAAAAATAGAGAAATTATAATATATAGTATCTTCATCCTTCCAGACAGGATAAGGATTATATTGAACCCTCAAGTGAATAATCTTTGTTCACCGAAATATTTTTAATGATTCAAGGTCAAGGACCAAAAGAAGAATCCTGTGAGTCTTTCATGGTTTCACCTCACCTAAGGTTCCTTTTCCCAGATGGAAACCAAAACATCTGAGGAGAGAGAGAAGGTAGAAGAGACACAAGAAGGCGATATCACCCCAAAATGGGCTCAGAATGTGGCTGGATGCACACCTGGATCTGGGAACTTCAAAGTGCTCCTAAGATCTCTAATCGAGTCTTAGGCAATAGGTCTATATCAACAGACACATACATCCTGCATCCATCTATCCATGAGTATGGATCCTACGACCACTCACAGCTAAAAATGTTCTCTATTTATAAGAATGCAACTACAGAGCTACTGGCAATGGGTGAGGTAGGCTCTACTTTTAATAAGATCATTTCATTATTTGTCACTGAGAAACATTGCAGTTTTTCTCAGATTGCTTCTTTGCTTTGGCATAGATATAATGGAAGAAAAACTGTCAACGATCATGTTTAAATTTGTCATGACATTGCGCTTCCTACAGCTTTCTGCTTGGGGAAAGGACCTTAAAACAAATTAGCTGTTACCACAAAAGCAAATTTAAACTGATCCATACCTGCAGACAGATGGACTCAACTTGTGTTGGTGCCAGTGAATATTTAAAGCAAGCAAACTCATTTCATGTCAAACTCCACAGCCACAGGTTTCCCCACCATCCCACCGTGTCCCTGCACAGCCCCACGGACTTGAGCGTGGCAGTGGCATTTCGTACCAAATCCTTTGGCCAGCTGCCCATGAGGCCACCAGCCCCTGGAGACCTCCGCGAGGCCGGTGAGCTCAGGGCCAGCCAAGGACCAGCTCTGGGATGCAACCTTCTCTCCTGCACCTTCTCTAAATGTCTTTGCTGAGACAGACAAGGCTGTTCAAAGGCAGGGGAAGATTGGGACAGACAGGGAACAGCGCCACAGCTGATGGCATGTGTACTGAAACAGGACAAGAGAAATGACAAATGGATGTCTTCAAAACAAGAAGTATTTGGAAGCACGGAGGCCACCTCTCCTGTCAAGAACGAAGCTCTTAGGAGCAACTGTGAAGCTTTAATTTTGCTTTTTTCAGTGAATTTGGCTATCCCTAAATGTATTTATTTTGAAAGTCTTTTGGATGTAGTCTGCTGTAGTGTTCTTTAGCTCCTTTCCAGATGCCAGGATGAATGCAGTCACTTCCAGTTCTCACCCTTTTATCTCTCCTCTTCTGTCATCCTATTCCAGTGTTTAGCTGAATGAGTCTGGGTGATTTCCTCTCAGGTAGGAGCCATCCCTCTCTTGGCTTGGCATTTGTGACAGACAAGTCCTCGATTCCTGTGTTAGATGGATTCTTCTGCCAGATTACACCAAATGGAAGGGATTAATCAGTGGCAGAAAAAAAAAATGAAGAGCTGTCCACAAAGTTGAATGTCTTTTAAAAAATAGGAGATTCTGAAGTCCAACATCAACTGCCTAATTTTGGTAGGAAGCATGAGGTTACTCCAAAGAGAAGAAGCAGTGAACCATATATTTGTGGCATTCAAATTGGTGATATAATCATGTAACTCCAAAACAGGAATAATTCACACTGCCAAAAGCTACAGAACTATGTGCAATCCAGACGATGGATAGAGGCGCACAGGCACAGTGCGTGGACCATTCCTAATGATTGCCCCACTATATGCCAAGTGTATAGGTAAAGTGCTGTTGGAGCCTGGCAGTTTTTAGAAAGAAATGCAAAGACAGCGTTTCTCAGTGTACAAAAGGGTAAGTATCAAATACACTAAGCTGTCATGCTGATCCTTTTAATGCCAGTGTTTTTCAAAAATCACTGAGGCTTTTCCAGCTGTGTGTTAAAATCACTGGTGAAATTAAATGCTTAATTTAAACAAAGCATTGCCTTTGCAGGTGTGAACCAGGTAACTGCATGTGCAGAGCCCCTGAAGTAGCGACCAGGCCACACAGGCAGTCAGCCTATGCCTGTAATTACTTCAACAACACAAACATATTCTGCACAAACTGTATTTAGTCCTTTGGTATTTACTACGTGAGTGCTAAATGATAAAAGAAATGCAAAAAAACAGAAAAGAGTAGTTTTCCAAGCCTGTGGGATGACTCACATAAGGCTTTACAGGATCAGGCCCCAATGCAGGAAACAATGTTCTGTTTTGTTTTTAAATTATGAAAAAAAAAAAAAAAGCAATTCTAAATTTGTAGATGGCACAGGGTTTTTCTCTCTTCAGCGTCTCATACAAATTTTGTTTGTGGCCATCTTGAACGCCTACAGCTCCAGAGACGCTGTAATTACCCCAACCCATGTGATGCAGCATGTGCTTTCCTCTGCCAAATGAGAGATGTCTTTTCCATACAGCAGTTTCCTAGCAGCATATTCCACATGCAGTAAAGCCCGTTGTGGATGCAGTAGGTCTATGGTTGGCCAGTACAATAGGAAAGCAATTAATCTGCATAGTTTGCATGTCTGTATTTCCTAGACAAATTTAATATAAAGCCTACACAAATACTGGTAGAAATAAAGCTAAGCCATTTCTGCATGCATATATAAAAATACTCCATTATGTTTGCTAGGCATAAGAACTGTGCATAAACAGTACATTCAGTTCGAACAGTATTAAACTGCAGGTATTAATACATTAAAAAGTAATAAAATGAATAGCCAACAAAGACTACATAAATGCTTAAGAGAATCAAATATGTAATCAAAAAGAAAATTGCTTTGACAGAGCATTATAAAGAGCCGCAAGGACACAAGGCAATGATCGCAGGAATGGAAAATGAGTATTGTCCCACACAGTTCCCCTTTCCTCAGTCAAGGAAAATACACCCAACAACAATAAGCTAAAGCTATAGCAAGAAATCAAGACGTATAAAGTCATGGAACAGCCCATGCAAATATTTACTGCTGGGCTTGATGGACAGCTATTGGAGTTGCCTATCAAACATCAAAAATCTGCCCCAAAATCCCCTTGAGGCTGAATTGTCTGACTGAGCAGGCAAGATTTCCAGTGCAAAAGTGTAAGTATTTTCAAGCAGAGTTAAAATACAAATGGTTATATGTTTATTTCGAGAAATGCTATGCAACTATGGCTTGCAAAATTAATAAATGCATGGCTAAGAAAGAATGCCCATTATGCTAAAACTGGGCAGCAGGCCATAGTCTGTTGATACATAATATCTGGAGTTAGATATGTAATCTAAATGGGGCAGAATTGTCCATATGGATAAATTCCATTCAAGCATTTCAGAATAGCATTTTTTGTCCAAATTTTAGTTTAATGAAAAATTAAGAAGAGCTAAACAAAGCAGTGAGTAATATTATAGGCACATGTTTGCATTACTAGCAATGAACAAACTTTAATTAATCATGGCTGTTAAATACATCCATGCAATCTCACTACTGAGCAATGAGATTATTCTTTGCAAATTGTTCTAAACTTGTGAGAGGCAAGCTATGAAATATCAAGCAAAACTAAACAGTTACAATAGCAAAGAAAAAGAGTTACTAAGAAGGGTTTTCAAAAGTGCTAAAGAATAATTATGTATATCACATTCATAAGTGCACACACAAAAATGCATACGCACAGAAAATGTCCAATTTAGGCATACACATATTTATACCCGTGATAATTTCTGAGGATCTGATTTTTTCAAAGATGCATTTGCAGTGTCTAACATTTTCGTGAATTTGAGCTGCAGTTGAAAGAATAGTGAAAGCAAAAAGTGATGAAGAACTGAAGGAAAAATCAAAACATTTTTTTCACCACTTCTGAAATGTAACCTTGTATTTCTTCTTTTCCGTTTCAAAATGCCATTTTTATTTCAAAAATTACAGAAAAATGTGGGGGGCAGAGGCGGGTTCAGTGACGGAAAAGAGTGCCTAAGTGTATGAAACAAATTATTCATTTATTTGTACTTTTGTATTTTGACCAGTAAGCCAGAAGAAGAAGAAAAGCCATTCTTTGCCCCAGCTTCCTTGGGATGCACATTCATGTTTGGACTGCTTGTTTTGAAAAGCTCTCCATAAATTCTGTCCAAGTGGCATTGTGGCTCAAGGGTTCCTAGAAGTAAGAGATAACAAAACACTCTTAGATCACCCGGTTCATCTCCCTGCTAATGTCAGACAAAATAACAACAAAATAACAGCTCTTACTGCCAGGAAGTTTCACTTACGAGCTACCAATGGAATTTTATTTCATTGTTTCACTCTGCTGCGTATGTCTTGTACACTGGCTTGAATTATTCTCTCCTTTCTGGATATTCCTCCCACCTAGCGATATGCTGTTGTTTGCTGTTGCAGCCATGCTGCTCTCAGTTTAAGGCTACTCCGCATTGGAGGCCCTTTGGTAAAATAACGCTACAGTTTACTTCAGGCATTCAAAATTTGTAGGACCCCAAAATAATTGAGATCCTTAATAAAATTAAATTTTTGAAAACACTCACTTTTGAGTTTTTCTTATCCACCTTTTGACTTTCAGGCTTTTGGGGTTCACAATTAAAAAAATTTTTTTTTTTTGCAGGCACAAGGTCTCAGGCATTTTTGGTTTATTTTCATTTCTGTTTAAATGAAAGCTGTGATTTTGTGCACTCATTTGATTGACAGATTAGAGCTATAAGGGCAAAAAGATGTACATTATAAGATCCACAAAATACTAGGGAGTTTTGGCAGCATCTTACCCCTTTCCTATATTTCCCCAAGTATTTCTGGATCTCATGAGAAATAGTGGCCTGCCCCTCTGGTAGATAAGAGGACTGCGTTTATGGTTGCTGCTGTAGACTTGTCACCTCACCCTACATTTCCAAGGCACACAGTTACTGCAGGTCTGATTTCGAGGGAATTTCCTGCATCTCGGGAGGGAGAGGGGAGGCGTCTGCTGACCTGTTGGGGGAGGCACAGCCTAGTGCCCTTGCTGTGCAGTTCTGATTTTTCTAAAACAGGGGACTCACTTGCGACTGCATCTACCTAATTCCCATGCGTGTATCAGCCCCCAGTCTCTACAGCACAGCTGAGCATCTCCCAGTTTTACTGAAGAGCTTTATTTTCCTGTCAGTGCAGAATGGAAACAAGAGTTGAAACCTCAAGAATTGCCACACAGTGAATTTTTCTGGCGGTTCTGTTCACATGGGGATTTTCAAAGAGCCTTTAATAATCTTGAATCCAAAAATATTCCCATGAATTTTGACTTCCATCCACAATGGTCAATGATTTCCCTGAATTGCAGGGGTGTAGAGCCTGTCCATAGAAAGATCGCTGCCTGCTTTCCCAAACCTTTGAAGACAGCTAGAAGAGCCCCCTCTCAGGAGGGTTGCCATCTCTGCCCATTCCCGCTGCAAAGAAATCCTATCCTGCCATCTCGGTTAGGATGACTGTTCCCCCTTTAATACGGGCATTGCCGACAAGGGGGAAAAAGTCTCCAGAAAACCACGACCGGATGAGAACTTGATCCAGGAGTGTGGACTGGGTGGCAGAAAAGACAGATTGAAAGCGGACAGGGGGAAAAAAAAAAAAAGGGTAAAAGAAAGCAGGACTGGAGCAGCTTCTTTTAAGAGCTCCTAAAAGAAGTAAGTGGCACAATTTGGTAGGGACGGCACAGTATAGCCACAGGAGCTGGACTGTGACAGCTGAGTGAAAGACCAATGTAGGAAGAAATGACAGCTTTACAATTGTAATTACTAGCCATGAATAAGATCTTCTTTCCTAGAGAGCTGGTGCAATGACGGCAGATCTGTGTGGATGTGTGTCCTAAGCAATCTGTAGGCAGGCAGAAAAACAATGGGATATGTTTGTTCATTTATTTTTAATATCGTGGATTTTCAGTCTAGTCCATGATCTCCGAATATCTGAGGGAGGTAACAACGTAATAATAAGACTTAGGATGCCTAAGTGGCAATTTAGGTATGTTTAAAATATCTGCATGAAGTCTGCAATTTGAAAGAGTCCTGAAGTATTTTAGCTAGGAAGACTCCTCAATCAGGAAAGACAGGTGTGCTTGGGAAAATGACATTTTCCTTTGTGGGGAAAAAAAATGTATTTCAAACTTTTAAAATTATAATCTGGCAACCTGGACTGGATACTATAGAATATGAGGGGCCAGAAAAGCTCTGTTATAAAAGGTTGAATCCAGATTTTTAAAGGATATATGATGGACTGAAGTGACAAGGATCATATTTTACTGAATAAAAAACCCTTCCTGGTAACTGGAAAGTAAGCGTTGATAAAATATCAGTGTGCATAGGAAAAATCTACTGTGACTAGTATTTCAACTGAGAATTTCCATAAAACAAAAGAGCGACCATAGAGGCTCATGTAATAACTTTTTACCATTCTCCACTTTCTGTTAGAAGAGATTAAATCAAGCTAGGAAATTGCCCTTCCTTGCATCAGAAAACCTCATTCACATACCAAGATGTCAGTGCACATCAGAAAACCCTGAATTGCGCAAAACCACAAGTGGCCTACTGTGTACTACATTTTTACTACGATGAATTAATACATAGTGGTTTTCTCTATTTGTTTCCTGTTCAGTATTGTCTTAAAAAAATACTAACTTGTTTATTTAAATTACTGAAGGGAATGATCTTGACTCCACCCTCAACAGAATTTGGAGGGCAGTAATAGCACATAGCATTAAGTCAAGCAGCAATATCATTCTCAAGCAGCTCTGCTTTCTTTGGCTATACCTAAAGTAAGCAGATCCTCAAAGTGAGTAAAGGAATTGGAATTTGACCCACCATTTTCATCATAACATATGTCAGCTTTTAGTGGCATTTGAAACCTTCTCAGGATCCAGTTTATCCAAAGTCAATACTGGGAGGTCACTGGAAATACTTTTAGCAAAAGTGACTAGCTATGGTTAACTTCTGGTTTTCACGAAATTTGTAGAAATAGTAAAATTTGACTCATCAGTAGATGATGCGAGACTTCTCCCCTCTTTATATATCAATATGTGTTGTTCCATTTCAATCAAAATTCAGCTGCTATATTTCTAACATTAAGGACTATCTAGGCAATGCAAGGAAATTCAAGGGAACATGCCATCCCCACCAGTTTGTCTTATATTAGCACACAGGTACAGTTAAATGGGATAACAAACTATTCTGAGAAGAATATTTATGTGCCTAAATGTCTATAAAGATGAATTTGTGAGAGCACATGCTTGACCTTCTCCATATTACATATAAAACTGCTTGTGAGTGCATATGACATTGCATCAGAAAGACACACTTAAAAGGGACTGCACATTGCCATTTTTATAGTGTCATTTTTCAAAACTGGTGCCATTTAGGTGCAATGACTTCATATTGATTTGGGAATTCCGATTCCCTTGATTTTTTTCACAGAATAATAAAATAAGAGATGGGAGCAGGAATATAAGTGTCTGGCTGAAAACATCCCCCTGTTCTAGTACTATGAATGGTGCATTTTCATCTCCAAGTTCAAAAAAAAATGCACACCTACACAGCTTTAGGTAGCCCAAACTCATCTCCCAGCAACCAGCTCTGAATATATCAGCAAAGCCTATAAATTGTCTGGCAGTGGGGGAGGTCACGTTTCTGAGGAACATGGAAGAACTGTGATGGTCCTAGTTGAGTGATATCCCACCTCAACGTCACAAGCGTCGGCTTGGATGTCTGAAAGCAGCACTGAGCTGCACAGCTCTTGGCTTACCCCTCTGACCAAGTAGGGGGCTTTTGGGAATCCCCCCAAAGCCTTCATTGCAATCCTCAGTTCCTTTTGCAGAAACATTGCCCTTTTAAGTCCTAGAAGTGTAAAAGAGTCACTTCAGGCCATTTGTTCATACATGCTGCATCCAGAAGTGCATCAGACAAAGTTTTGAAAGCATGGTGGAGCTTTCTGCCAGCCACCCTCGGTCACTGAGACACGTGTATGTCCTTAAGCCACGCGTTTGCTGTGGTACCACCAGACCAGTCAGCCATTGGCAAGCGGACAAGCAGATGGCAAACTATTTTACACACATAGCATTCATAATCATACTTTTCTGTTGTCTTTATTATATCTAATCCACAGCCGACTGTTTATTTCATCTGCTTACTGCATCTAATAATTGACAAAGTCTGTAGGCTGGGGGATGCTTTTGCTTCTCACGTGCAGAATACACACAGCAAAATGAGGGCCTGTTTTGATAGCAGCTACTGAATGTTACAAATAATAGCAAAAATATAACTGCTGCTACTATTTGACATGACCTATTTCCAGATAGGAAATGGCCTACCACAGTGTAATTGAGAAGATAACCCATTATTAACTCCCATCTCCAAAACTTCCAAGAAGGCTGATTATATGGTTCACCCTGAAACACTGCAATTTCACTAGCATATTTGTTAGATGCAATTATAATCTATACAGTATTTCATAGATCTTGGAATACAATAGCTTTAAATGGAGTAAATGAGTTGCATGCCCTTGATTTCAAATGAAATGTGACACTATTGTATCTTCAGAGGTTACCAACAAATCTCTTTCTCCTGGGTAAACAAAAGGCAAATCATGGCAAGGAGAGGAAAAGAAAATATTTTGAAATCTTGTGAGCCCAGTTTCTCTCTGCCAACAGCTGTGCAGACACTGGGGCTGACTTGTTGCCAGAGTCAGCACACTAGCTAGAAGTCTTACATTTGGTAGACAGCAGCTTAATGATATAAAAAGAAAAATGTTTCCTTTCTTGCCTCCTTCAGCAGATGACCCCAGTCTACAAGGGAGCCAACCCAAGTCTTTGCAACAGTGATGTGTAAAGTTTTCACTCATTAAAAATTTTGCCCGGGCTTTATTCCATGACCTGAATGTCTGACTAATTTCCTCTTCTCGGACTGAGGAGAGTGAGCAAGAGAGGTGATATGCTGTGCTAGCCTGGTGGCTTACAAGGGCAAAATGGGGATTTTTCTCTTTGCTGCCTGACAAGGCTACAGTCAAGACCTGCTGACCTGCTCGCAGACAACCGGAACCAAGTGGGGAGGTCAGAAGTGCTGTTCAGCTGGTGTAGCCGACAGTTCATTCATTGGGAACGGGCAGCAAGAGCCCTGCATTCAGAGAATATCTAAGGAAAGGCTATCCCTTAGGAAGCTGAGGGTATGAGCTGTTTGCTTTAGACCCAACAGGAGATTAGGGATCTGAAAGCAGGAATAGCAGCTGAAAGCAGTCCTAGGCCATCTCCCCCTCTCCACTTCCCTTTTCAGGCCTTGCACAACAGTATACCATGCCCTTAGCTGTGCTGCGACAGCTTCTGTGAGGCTACACTGTGAACCAGCTTGATATAAACTGATCTGGATTAAAAACAACCCTAAAAGGGAAAAATGAGGGGCAGAAACAAAGAATGCCTTAAATCAATACTAACCCGAGGCGCCTTGTATCATGGAACTGTAGCCTCAGGCTGCAGTTTTGAAGCTGGGTCATTTGACAAAAAAGTATTCAGCACTTCTGTGCTGGGAGGAATTGGCCAGAGAGGAGGAAAGGGATGTTACATCGCCTGTCTTGCGTGATAACTCACAGATAAGAGTGCTCACTAGACTACAGTTATCAGGGTTCAGGGGTTGTTACTGCAGGTAGCTCGTTGCCATCGCTGGCTGAGGATCTGTTGGCTTAGCCATTCATCTGACCACCCTCTGTCCATGTTAGGAGAAATAACATGGGTTTATCACAAAAAAAAAAAAAAAAGTTACTGGAAGGATTTAGAGGTGATTAAGGCATCCCTGCATCCTCAGCCTTTTCTCATGACCAGATGGAAGTGACTCCCCAAACAGCACGTTTGTTCCTGGATCCTAGGTGTGAGCATGTAACTCCACAATACAGGATGTCCAAGGTACCCACCACAGGGTCTGCATTCCTCTCCTGGGCCCCAAAAGCTTACAGGCGCCTACATCCCTTGCAGGTGTTAGCACCTCCCCCAGTGAGGAGGCCTTCCTTCTTCCCAAGACCTTAATCCACAATTGAGGGGAAGTGAGGGGTTTCAGCTGGTGAGCTGTGAGTTGAGGGGGAGGAGGAAGAGGTATCTAAAGAGCTAAAGAGAGGATGAGGTTCTTCTTTCTCCATGGGGCATGATTTTGCAGCCCACTTCCCAAATGTGTTTAACGAAAACTGAAGTGTCATTTGTCATGCCTCTTCCTGCCTATCCATAGAAAGGCTAGTTGCATGTGCAGCACAGGGCAGAAGCTGGCAATAGGAAATGAAGGGAGGATGTGACGTACCACAGAGTGGGCATAGAGTTTTTGGTGGTTAAGATACTCACCTCTGTCATCAGTTCTTAGGAGAAAATGACAGTCAAAAGACCACAAAAGTTGGATCTATGAGGTAATTTAAAGAACTAAAAGGTCCTCAAAATAACGGAGGTTTTGTTTCTGTAATGATATTGTACTGAGGAAATTCATTATCTTATTTATGGTTTGTTTTTCAGGGTCAAAGCAGACACAGTACTGTACATTGTGAAACACAGGTTGTAATGAAGTCACAGGTTGGATTATCACTATGGATTTGTCATAAAGCCTTATATGGTTTATTTTAACTGGAGTATACTCACCAAGTATAAGAATCTGTTGGTATTTTCATGATAGCCAAGCCAATGTCAACTGACTTGCAGTAATTTAATTACATAAGACAGTGCAAAAGAGATTTTGCAAAACCATTCCAAGAAACAGGAAATCACTATTTAGGAGAACACTGGTTAAAATGTTCAGGCATTTCTTGTGTGTCATCTGGCCAGGTGAAAAGCTGCTCACTTCACTGAACAGGTCTGCAAGGGGTGGGTAGGATCTGTAGGGCTGTTGAAACAAGATTCTCACACTATTGCTACTATATCAACAGCTCTCACACAATCATTGCCATGGAAAAGCAAAGCAGAATTCAGTAAGCACGTCATATTTGCACAACAGGAATCCCAAGAGGCAGGACAGTGTTTATAACACCACACAAGGTATACTCTGCTTTCTCACTTGCTTTCAGAAATGGAAAAATTGACACTGAGGGTGTGATGCATCTCACCTAGCATTAGATCACTTCCATGTAGCAGTCAGCACTTAAGATAGCCACCTTTAGTCCTATTACAGTCACCTGCCCTATTTCACAACCTACTTTAGACATCACTGAGATTATTATCTCCATACAACCACTTCTTCATTAACAATAAGAGGAAGCAGTGGTGATGAAGGTGACTGAGATTTACTTCTATGAAACCTACCCAGAACTCAACTGTTCAAAAGTTTGATGGCATCAGTTCTTGGTTATCCAACTTGTAGAAGATAAAGTATATGTTCATATATGCCAGCCCCCTGACTTTCCCAATAGCTTTTAATGGTACTTACTGAGGATTCTTTTGGACACATGGTCCCAAATGACACTGCCTGATCTTTCAAAAATTGGTGATTCCTTTCATAAAATACGATGTTACACAACTAGGCCAGGATCATACAGCACATCAAAGGCTACAAAACTGTACATACAGTACAGACGAATTAGGAAGAGAGCTGTGTTCTTATCAGTGATACGCTAGAAACTGGGAGTAAAAGAAGCTGGCCAGATTAGAAAAGCCGCTCCAGATTCTTGAAGCCCTTTACATCCCTTCAATGCTTGTCGCCAATGGGCGACACGGACAAACACACAAAAGGTAATTTTCATGGTAGGTGCTGGCTGGGAGTAAAAGTAAATTCCCCCATCCTGCAAATCACTCAGGTCAATATGATGACTAAAGCTCCGGGATGCTATCAGTGAAAATGCTGGAAGATACTCCTTTTGGAGTGTTATTGAGAAACAACGTTATAGGGTTAAACTTAGATGGCTCTGATACAAACCCGCTCAGGCCACACGTGGTGGCTGAGGGGGGGCAAATTCATTGTGACTGCAAACCATATTGGTAGATGGGAAGCACACTGGTGAAGAGAGTTGCCAAACTTATGATACCCACCAGAGATGGGAAAAATTCCAGGGCAGTGAGAAGCCGCTACTTGCGAAAATGCAGAGAAAACACAGGGAGATGTTTCCTCTCCATCTTGATCTTCCCGTCCATTAGTTGAAGATGGACTGAAACCAAGAGACTGCATATTTTCAAGAAAAGCATCTCTCTCTCTCTTTCTCGTCTTAGCTGTAAAAGATGTGTAGAAATAGTACCTTGCTATCAGACAGGACTTTCCATTTCCCTGGGTAAATGTCCAAGCCTCTTATTGCCAACCAGTCGACCAGAATGAAGGAGTGACAAAAATAATGTAAGAGAGGGGAGTAGAAAGGTGTAGATAAACCCTGCCTCTGTTGTGGAATAACAAGGAAAGAGATTTGTAGGGTGACAATGACGGGGAATGATCAGGGAGGTTTCTCAAGGCTGTGTATTGCTTTGACCACTGAAGCTGTCTTCTGAATGAAGTACTGCTGAATAATGACACTTTTTCAATTTAATTCTTAACATGCATGGAGCACATGCTTCCCATTTTACTCATGAGAAAACTGAGGCAGAATGAACTTAGCAACTCCCTTGTGTTTACATGGAAGAACAGTGTCAAAGTTGGGTCTACCACCTGAGATCTTAATTAAAAAGGAGCAGAGAGATCTTGCTTGCACAGATACTCAAAAATAAAATGAAACAAAACAAAATAAAGCCCATCTAGTCAGTCCAAACAGAGGCTTAAGAAGTTATGGGCCAAGTGGCAGGATCTAAACACAGTGCCCTGCTGAGCAACCAGCCAAAAGGTCTCTGACATTGCTCTCTGACAACTTGCAAACAATAAAAAAAGACTCCCAAATGACTACTGAACTGTTGCTAGCATTTGTGGTTTGATGGTTGGGTCTAAACATATTTGGTTTGTTTTCTTAAAGCCCCACTCACTAGAATCAGGTTATTACCTGAGAATTTCACCTACTTTCATTTAAAATCTCTTGTAATTGCAGGAGAAGGCCAAACCATGAGGGACTGGAGGAGGGGGAAAGTGTGCGAGTATAAAATGTTTGAAAATGTGAATACTAAATATCAGAAAGCAAATAAAAGCAGCCCAGAATAAATTGCTTTGGAAGCTTTATGATTTTTAAGCAAACATCTAGGTTTGCTGGAGGCTGTCAGGTATTGAATACATGGGGCTATTTCTTGTCGCTAATAGCTTGACTGGTCTTCCACTCCCGAGGATTTTGTGGCCCCCAGGCCTCTGTCAGGCCTCCAAAGCTGATGGTGTGCAACCCTCAATGCAGCCTCCTCTACATGAGGATCATGTTCTTCCATGTTAGCCACCTTTTCTTTAAAATTAATTTCCACGTATAAACTAAAAGATGGCTTGCATTGACACCAATGTGGATGCTGTTTAAACAAAATGATTCCTGTGCTGACCTACAGCCTCTTTTGCAAGTAAGTGTGAATTGCTGTGAACTTAACCTCATACACTAAAAGAACTGGCACGCTGTAGATAAGACTCTTCCAGATTTCTTGCCACAAGGGACCACCCACCGCTACTGCCTTGGGGTGGCAGGTACACTACATTTGCAGAAATTCTGCCCACCCCACTGTTTCCTTTTAATCGGATTGAGTTTGACTGATCGTGACTAGGCTGGTTTCCAGCAGAGGCAGGGTAGGATGGGGCAGACAGCTAGAACAGCGGTTGTGATATCTAGCAATTGAGTGAGAGACAGTCTGATATTAGCTCATGTCAAAGAAGCCTTGTGCAGCCCAGCTTTTGGGTGCAGGACTGCATTTCTTTGAACCACAAGCCCCTTTCTGTAGGTGTTTTGGCATGGAGGTATCCTGGCATGGGCAGGATGTGTCACAACGTGAGAAGAGTGACAGTGTGTTTGATGGTTACCTAAGCAAGCTGCTCATGCATCCATCTGATTTATAGATAGCTGCCTCCAGGTGCATTGAGACATGCTGACTGAAACTACAAAACTATCAATCCCTGGTTTGCCATTCAGAGCTTCAAGGAAAATAATAACCCAGCACTCTGTCCCACAGACTTTGTCACTTTACGTTCTGAACGGACATCAATGTCTCAGATGGGCTATCCGTCTTGAGTGCTATGTTTTATTGGCAGCTCCATCTGATACACAAGAAGCAAGAGTGCATGCCTAGCCTTAAAAATACCTCCTTGAAAATTTTCTGAGGAAAGTTAAAAAGTCTGCCTGTCTGGTGGCTTGTGCTCTTGTTCTGGTAACAGTAACTCATGTCATTCTTTATTTATGTATTTTCTATTTTACTGGCACCTTAAATTTATTTGTCAAAAGATGCAATTTCTCTTCAGAAATTTCCCTTCCCTGCTCAGCAACCCACAGCCTGCCCCTTTCACCTTCACTGGAGCAGACCCCCACTATGTGAGAGCACCGGGCCATCCCAGGGTCCTGTTGCACAGTTAGTTCAAGCCAGTCTGCAACCACACTGCTGCCCAAGCAAATCAGGTTCTTTTAGATTATTTTCACTAGGTGAATTTTCAGGCTGCTGATCGGACCGGCCACAAAGCCGCAAGAGCTACTGCCAGTGTAAGCGAAGGTGCAGGAAGGCCGAGGTGGGCAGCAGTGTGCCATGAGTGAACGCTGACCGTGAAACCCCAGCGTTATGTTTCCCACTAGGTTTAACAAGCACACCTCATCCGAGAGCACCAGCTGCGTGAGTCCTTGAGGCTCTCAATCATCTCTTCACAGATATGCTACTATAAGCAGACATCTATGTTGCCTTTGCCAAGGCTTATAAACCTATTAACTCCTTGCAGAAGACCCAAGACAAAACAAGGTCCTCCCATCCATTTCCTTCTCTCAGGGTTCTCACATCACATTGTCATGGTCTCTGGCATCCTCATAGCCTGCTGGGGTGCATAAGACCCTGATAAAGCAACTCTTCCGGATGTTGCCTTTTCTCCGAGTCATAAAATTGCCTTTTCTTCCTTCTGCATCTGTTGTCCTTGATGTCAGCTGCCCCCATGGCCATACACAATTCTCTTTGGAATGAGAACATCTTTCTCTCTCTCCCTCTTTTCTTTCTTCACCCAGTTTCCTGTGGTCCCCCATGCCTCAGACAGGCTTTCAGTCTTTCTACTGGCCGCTGAATGGGAACTATTCCCACCTACTCGGACCTGGGGTCTACCTGAATCCTCTCCTCCCACCCCACTTCATGTCCTGCCAGCCTCAGTCTTTTTTTGTGACCCACATACCTTCATTTCAGCAATCAGGCTGTACTTGGTGTGCTGCTGCTGTGCATAGGTAAGCTTATGACCTTTCGGCATCTCTGCTGAGTGCTCTTTTGTTCTCTGTTGCAGGACTAACCACTGAGGAAGATCCCAATTAAAGAAAAAAAAATCGCGCCTATGCATGATTCATTTTGCCTGTGTCAGAGTTTACTTCTTTCATCTTTGCAGATGGGTAAATGTACATTTGCTTTTGAAGCTGGCCCTTTAGTCACATCCTTTCTCATAATATTTATCAGCAAACAAATGGGATAGCTGCCTGTGATCAGGAACCACCAATATTAGTGGCAGGAAAGAGCAAGGATGAGGGTTTTCAGTGACAAACCACGTTTTACTGTTCTTACTGAAACATAATGATAACAGTGAAGCATATAAACATGTAATTCCCCACAAAAGCACATGGATAGTCCACAGGTCAGAACTATGTCACTGTGTCTCTAAACACTGTCCTCAGAAATAGGGTCTTCTAAACTGTTTCCAATAATTTTTTTTTCTTAGAAACAAGGATACTTGCAGTATAGTAGCTGACTAAAGTACTCTCTACAAGCCATTAAATGATCCAAGGAAGGGCAAACCAAATGGGATGTTCCTTCAAGATCCAAATGTTGTATAAGGGCTGTGATAGGAAACACTTGCTGCTCACAAAACAGAAGAAAACTTTCCTCCTAACTACTGCTTCACATTACTGTATCCCCTGGGTGCATCTCTGCTGGAAAACAAGGTGGACCCAGGGCTGTTTTGCTGGTCTAAGGGCAAGAAACAGAGCTCAGATCATTTCTATATGGATAAACTCTCTTCCATCCCACAACAGAGCAGCTTTTTCCATACTGTCCATTGGGAACAGTTCTTCGGCCATACCATCCTCCCAGGGGTGCTGGGCACAGCCTGGGACAGGGCTCGCTGGAGGGGCAGGCAGCAAGCTCACCTGAGCAGTGTGAGCTACCTGCTTAATTTACTGCTACAGGTGTAGCTAGCAGGGAGAGTCCAGGTGATAGCTTTAAGCTTTTTCTTTTGATTCCTAAAATAACAATAGCTAGTGACAAAACTAAAGCTGTAGTATAAAGCTCTTCACAGAATAAAAGACTACGTAGTTTTTTCCCTGTGGATTTTTTAATCTGAGTAAGCTGTGTGTGGGAATCACATGCAAAATGTACTTTTTAATGGCATTACTATTATGTTCAGTAAAGGCATCAGACTCGAAGACAAAATTTTTCAGGTCCCAAATATGCACCAACACCAAAGAAGGAGGGCAAATGCACCTAGGCACAGCTAAGTGTGAACTCAGTCATCCACCATGAAGCTGAAGGTTGAAGCTGAGGCTGAAGCAAGGTCTTCACTCTTGCTTAGGGAGACAGGAGTATGGCAAAGCTTCCTGACAGTGTACAGCATACTCGGAGCTGCATACAGCCTCTGACTCTCCATGCAGTGTGTGCTGCAACATTTGCTCATGTAAGGGAGAGGTTGGGACCTGGCAGGTAGGATCGGCCTTTAGCACCTGCAGGCCTGTTATCATTTTACATTAGTGATAAAATGCAAATTTATAAATCTTCCCTTGGATTAGCTGAGCAAAAAAATATATATATATAAAGGCTCCAATATGATCTTGTGCTCCTAAACACTGTGTGTGCTGTGTACAATACCAGTTCAGGGCCTAGAGCTGAATTGCAGACGATAGTAAGAATTTTGGTATGTGGCACATGTATTTATTTGCAGCAGTTACAATCTATGCAGTATTTTGTGAGCCTCATAATACACTAGGTGACTTTCTATAAAATCAGTCTTGAAAGAAACTGAATATCATTAAAACTGAAGAAACTAATGGAGAACACGAGCATAAGATAAGAAAGAAGGGATAATAGTTGTGAAATTCTGTAGCCTGTGTCTCACTCCCACATCCATAATCACTACTATAATCACTGCTCAACTCACGAGCTGTTGACAGCAGCTCTGTTACAGGGAATGAGAAGAAGAATCACTTTCCTCAGCCTTCTTCAGAGCTACCTGGCTGGCTTAAGTGTTAACTGCGTGGAAGGACAAGACATTATAGGGGGGAAAGGAAAGAAAAAATCATCTGCAGTTCTGCATTAATTCCTCTCACCTGGTTGAGATCAATGTGCTTACCTTTTCCTGTAAAAACAGAGTCCAAAAAAACTCATACCAACAAAAGGATAGAAATGCATCCGCACCAAGACTTCCATGGGCCACGGCGCCTGTTTAACGTGCTGAGTGACCACTTCATCATCTGCCTGCTGAGGGGGGTTTAAACACTGTTCTATATTCAGACCTGGCATAAGCAGATGTCTGCTTACATCAGAGACTTAATTTATTGGAATCAAAATGCACTGATAAATAACAGACGTTCGTTCTCTAAGCCTCAAGGTAACAGAGTTTGTTCGTGTTTACAAAGCACCCTTGTATAGCTTAAACTTTTTTTGGAAAGAGAACGCGCGCGGGCTCTTTCAAACAAACAAAAAAAAAGGAAAAAAACATGAACCAAAAGGTCTCCGAAAGAAAACAGCCTAATGGCTGGGCAGCCTGAGGAGATGAGCTGCAAGTAACTGCCTGTCTGCCTGACAGAGTGCCAGGACTGACTATGCATCGCAGGGTGGAAAACGTAACAGGAGACACGGGGAGGATGTCATGTACCGCAGACAGGGCACAGGGTTTTTAGTGGTTAAGATGACAACAAATGCGCACCTCTATCACCAATCCCGAGTAGAAAGCTATATCCATGGAGAAATCCAGAGAAACCAAAAAGGTCCTCAAAAACAACTGAGGTTTTGCTCTGTGAATAATGATAATGTACTGAGGAAATCCATTATCCTATTTATGGTTTGTTATTCAGACTCCACGCCAACAGCGTACCATACACTGTGAATATATACATTCTAATGATATGAGGGGAGCAGGACACAGATGTTATGGGTTTGTCGCAGACCTGTATGGTCTGGTTTGACCAGGGTGTAACCAGCAAGCATAAGAAGCATTTGCAACTTTAACGAATGCCAGGCCAATGTCTACTAAGTGCTGTAATATAATTGCACATGACGTTAAAAGAGAGCAAGAGAGAAGGAGGAATAAGAAGGAAGAGAGGGAGGGAAGGGTTTGGAGGACCATTCCAAGGAACAGAAAATCTGAATTCAAGACAATTCAAATTGAAGCTGCTCTTCTCTAGGGATGGCCCATCAACAGGAATGCTGAAAGCTTCAATATAGGGCACAAATAATCACTTCACCTCTTTCTGACAGTACCCCTGAGGTGCAGGTGAGTTTCTGAATCACTGTTCTTGCCCTCCTTTGCTTGTCTGCTTTTACAGTCACAGTTTTCCAAAATTTGGGCATTTTGAATGCAGGTGCCTTGCATCTCAGTCACCTACATGTGACACCCTGGGCAATGCTTTCAAAGGTAATAACTGCTTGTGGTTACTATTGATTTTGGTTGCAGTTTCCTCTAAATTCTTGGTCTCTAGTTAGTCCTCCAAATATTTATGCACTAAATATGAGAGGCCACTTCTGTCAATTTAGTTTTTCTTGAATAGTCCAGGACTGCACATGTTGAATTAGACAAAGAGTCAGAAGAGTCTGAATTAGAAAACAAAAGGTAAATTGGTCATATAGAACAAACAAGAATACGCTTGTTTGGGGGACTAGATTTGCAAAGAGCTTTGAGTTTTGCAGCATTTTAATGTTAGCTCCCCAGCTCTCCAGTACAGTTTAGTACCTTAGATGCCCCAAGGCCAGATTCATACCACGCAACTCTATGTACATAAGAGTATACTGCAACTGCTAAATGAAAGAGGACCAAGGGCATGAACCCTGGATCTGAGGTTCACATGGGCTTATGTCCCCACTGCCCAGATCCAAGGCCCCTTTACAGCAGGTTTGTCCTGGAGACAACTACTGAGGAATGGCTGAAACAGTGCTGGTGAGCAAGCTAACACTTCAGGACTGTGGGCGATGGGGGTGCAGGACTCAAGTTTGCTCCCCAGCCCTTTTTTATTTGGCTGTGAGGATGTACCCTTAGGTTCCTTCCATGATCTGTGGAAATGGACAGGCACCACCGGACATTGATTCAACCTTGGGAAAGTTGCCTCATCTTCTGCTGGAGATGCCTCTGTCTCTCCACCGACTGTAGTGGGAGCCAAGGCAATTTGGTGACTAAATCCTCTTGTAAATCTAGTCATTTATGAAAGAAAGGAACCAGCTGAGATTTCTGTGGGCTTTTAGAATTCTTTTTTTCACAAATATTTGAAGAGCTATTGCATATTCATGAAGATGTTAAAAAGTCAATAACACTTCAAGCACATATTAGCTTATCTGAAATTTGAACCAGGAGTATATTATTTGTTATTCAGTATTATATGACTTTAAATGTTTCTAATCAGAAAAAGAAACATTTTGTGTGACTTTGGTGACCAATCACATACTAGGCAAAATGAACAATTTTTCAGCAATTTATAAGCAGTAATGTCTTTACACAAACAGTTTCAATAGTACTTATGAAAGCAGCTGACCAAAAATAGGAATTTCTCTCTTGTGAGAAAAGTGGGTATGTCCACACATCTTTGCATTTCCAGCTGGGGGAAGAAATATCGAAACTATGTCTCTGGGAAGTTACAGCTCAGACACCCAACCAGGTCAGATCATATCTCCATGCTACGTGACAGTTTCAGACATCTGTGATGCATCACATCAAGATGACAAACTGCAGCATGTCATGAGCTAGGAATGACAACTGGAGAGCCCTGCCTTTGAAAATGATGGGGCTGTAGGACCCAAAAGAGAATCCTCTGGGCATTTCAGAGGACTGCTGGAAGAAGTTTAATATCAATTTAATCAAATTACTTTCACTTGGATTCTATCAAGCAACCTACCAAACATCCTGGATCCTCCTAATCTGAAGCAACAAATGTTATATGTTGATGGAAATATTCCAGGAAAAAAAAAAAAAATCAACCATTTTCCTGTGGTAAATTTTGATTTTTATGAGAACCACATTTTCCTTTTTAAGATAGAATTTCCAAGCAACTCTTACTAGCTCTAACAAACATATCTGTAGTCATCAGGAACTGTCCACCATTGGTTTGCAAATGGAAAGAAATCTCAGGTTTAAAACAAACAATGTGGGTTTGCAACCTTTGCGGTTTCATCATAGGTATCACGATAACTAACTTTTTTTTTCCCTCCCCAATGCCCAATTGCTTGAGTTCATTCACTGCCTCAAAATCTTAGTGTCTTACAAAGAAAATAAAAATGTGAGCTCTGAATGCTCAAACACCAGCAAGCAAATAAAAACAACACAAAACACATTATTTGTACATCTCACAGTTTTGACTTGGAGTCAGGACCCCAGTCCTGACTCATAAGTGTCGAAAGTCTGGGGTTACCAAAACTGCTTTTGTTTGTCACTAATGTTCTCTCATCCTGAGGAACGTGTGGTTTACTGTCTCATGCCAGGCCTCCTATGCTAGGGGCTGAGGTTCCTGGTGAGACAGCCTCTCTCAGCTCCAAGACATGTTCTTCCGCATTATCAGAATACTTTATTATTTTTCTAAGCATCAAATATAAAATAAATAGGACTTTCCCCTGATAGCCATTATTTTTTTATTTTTATTTTTTTAAGATTAACTTTGTTACCCACAGAAGTTTTGCAATATTTCAAAACCACTGATAACTGAGCAGGACAGAAAAGAACAAGAGTACATCCAGTCTGTTGTTCATTTGTTTTTAATTACTTTCTCTGCTATGGCTAGAGACTCCTGGAATTGTCCTCTTGGTGGAAATAAGGTTAAGCAGTTGGGCTTTTCTATCAAAATACTTAACTGAGTCATAAGGGTTGGGGAAAAAGTAGTACAGAGAATGGACTGACAGTTTTATTGATTTGTCTGATAACCATAGGTACATTTTTCAAAAGTGCACAGATAAGTTCCATACTCAAAAGTGATTTCATTCTTTGAGACCATTTACCCTGTCACTGCTAGAACAGTCCCAAGTCTGGTCGCTTGGTCTCCTATATTGTCTCTTGCAGGCAGATTCAGGCCGTCTATAACTTTCACCTGCCCCTGAGAAGACACCACAGAGCCCTTGGATCACAGACCTTCTAGGAAGAAGCTCCTGTAAGAAAAGACTCCAGCAGTTTTTCTGCTCAATAATACCACTGCAGCAACAAACAAGTGTACTTAAAACACTTCAAGCACTGGGCGTAATCAATGTCCATTCCCTCCTGTTTTCTTCCAGGAATATGGCCATCTCAGAAGTGGCCTCAAAAATATTCCTACAAGCAGGTAATATAGACAGAAATTTAGTGCAAATCTCTTACAGGACTGAGCCATTGAGACAAATGGCCAGACTCTAGCCTCTCAACTCCCCTTTAGGAGCAGGATTCATCTCTACTAACAAACTACTATCTAAATATCAATATGCGAGCTACTAACCCAGGCTCCCTTTATGGTCAAAAGAAAGAAATAAGGCTCACAGCCCAATTTACTTGACCTATTTTCAGATGCCTACCTTAGAGTGAGATGCAGCATGCCCAAGAAGAGACTGTTACTTGCCACTTATTATTACAGGGATCTTAGGTCAACTAAATCCAACATATGCTGTAGTCCTCTGGTGAGGTGAAACCCTCCTTACTTGCTAACATTTCAAAGGGTTCATCACAATCCTTACAATCAGTAATTCCAGCTCTGATAAGACTTTCCTTTTGAAGCTAGACGTCTTCTACCACTTGGCTGGTTGTATGGTTGCAGCCTCAGCTATATCCCTAAGTTCTGCTATGATTCCAAACTGGAGAGGGAAAGGCTCCAAAATCCTACTGAATTCACTAGGGAAGCTGGATGCAGTCTGCTTGCTCAAGCGGTGCCGAAAGAACTCAAAGAGACTCTTTCAGAAGCCAGCCTCCCACTTTTCACATACACGCTTATTGGTAAAAACATTGTTCCCAGGACAGAGATGCCTTCTACTACGCCTGTCTCATCTGAGGGGAGTTTGAGCCATCAAGATCTTCCACACCAGGAGATGGTCCTTATTGCTAGACTATATGGTAAAATTAGTCCTTACAGTTTCAACCAAGCCTGCAAGATACCTACTTGCTGCAAGATATCCCAAGATTCATGGAGCAAGCAATAGAAATGTCAAATAAGAGTAATCTGATTGTAGCCCCATGAATTGGGATCTCCCTTAAAGGCAGGGAATGTCTTGGCCTCTCCTTCAGGCCTGCTTATGCAATTTTGCACTTTCCATTTAAGCTGCTTTGGAGAAAATGCATAAGCTGTTGTAATAGCACTGCCAAAAGGTGTGATCAGAGGCAGCCTGCATGGCACACTTCTGAAAATAAGATTTCAACGCTTTGGCTAGAGGTACAGGGAATGACATTTTCCAAAAAAGATCTCGGTCCGATTACTCACCTGGCTGGAGATTTACTGCTGTCAGCTATGCCTAAGTGATTGAGGGAGAGATGATAAAAGAAAATAAAAAAGAGCAGGTGTTTCAGCCTCTCAGCCCTTCAGAAGTTCACTGCAAATTTTTCAAAAGTGGACTCCCATCTGAATTCAACCCATGGCTTGTCCTCAGCCTGTTCAACAACTGTCTCGAGCTGCCTTCATACCTGATGACAAATATTAAACCAACAGAGGTAGTCAGTGGTGTCTCTTGGCGTGGGATATGTCTGTTTTCCTCTAACGAGCTGATAATGCCATTTCAGCATGAAGTAGTTTGTGCTATCATATTGTCAAATACTAATATTTATACATAGGCTAAGGATATTGCTGTCCATTTATCTGGAAATTAATAATGAGGTGCTGTAACATTAGCATCTGGCAACACAAAGATTTTATTGTGTACATAAACACACTGTTTTTAAATTCTGCTAATAAGTTTTTCCAGTCTCATTAAATAAATCTGATGGCACTTCTGCATGTGTATTTCTGACTCAGAACCTCAAAAAAACCCAATAACCCAACAAGGACTCCTAGCTTTTTTCTTACCCATGGACTAAAATGGTCATTTTCCAAACATGCCATTCATTTAACAAGCACGTTGTTTTGACCTGTTTTACTGAGCCAAGACAGTGGATGATATGCAAAATATTTCCAAAATTTCTGTAGCAAATTGACTCACTGTGAAGTGGTTAAGAAACTAGACCCCCTCCATCAGTCATGCACATGCCATCCTGATTTGTTAGATTCATTGCCTTTTTAACAAGAAAGCTCAAGATAGCATATCCACCAGAATAGCAAGCCAAAACAGCTTCATTTTGATATGTTCTTGGCAATAGTCAATAATGAAGAAGGTGTCATCTTTCCCTAGGATTCTTGTACTACCAAATATCTTCCTTTATCTGCATAATGCTATCAGTCTTCAAAAATTTTCCAATAACTAAGAATGACCTGATGGCTTAAATAATTTCCTAATTAAAAATCAGCACCCAAATTTTCAAATTTCAGCACCAAATTCTGGCTTAGAAATATGCATACTACACCTGTCTGTGATCTCTACTCAAACTCATTTCCTCAAGTAACCCATAAGCTTTGTAAAACTGTGAACCTGAGTATTCAGAGTTTATCCTCCTTCTTTCTCCATCTAAAAAATTCTGCCAAAATCTGAAACTGGTGATGCTGAACACATTCTCTAAAGAATTAAAAAATGTGGACTCCCAGGCTTCTAGCTGCAGGGTCTGTACCCTAGAGCTAGGTATTAAGAGCTCCATATATACCATACACACATCTTAGGCTGGGCTTGAAACAGGCTATTTGAACATTCGTGACAATTCAGGAGTCTAACTGAACCTGATCCTACACTTATCACCAATCTGAAGATCAAGCAGATTAGACAGGCACGAAGGAGATGCTGCCAAATTTGATGACAAAAATGAGCGTGTTCATTTCTG
The DNA here is from genome assembly GCF_036417845.1 of Apteryx mantelli. Classification (NCBI taxonomy): domain Eukaryota; kingdom Metazoa; phylum Chordata; class Aves; order Apterygiformes; family Apterygidae; genus Apteryx; species Apteryx mantelli. The sequence goes on from NC_089978.1 coordinate 35,634,425, forward strand.
AAAACCCTTCACTACTATTGGGCTTACTATGCCTGTAGTTCTAAGTTAAAACTTGTATCTAGACTTTTGTTTCTGGTTCTGCTAACTGTGACACAAAGTCTTTAGTTTTACACTGGCTGTATTACTGGAAGTGTGTATGTGCACGTGAAAATATCCATACTTTTCCCTGAAGATTCATTTTCTAGCATGCACCATATAGCAAAGCTGTCTGTTTTCATTTTTGCATTACCATTCTAATATGTTGCATCACATTTTTTTGCAGTCACATAGGTATCCCCAGTTTCAACATCTCTCTGTTGTTCCTGTAATCTCCATCTTTTCTGTGACCCATATCCCTGCAAATCAGCAATCAAGCCACATTGGGTATACTGCTGGTGTCTGCGGGCAACCTCATCTACCTCTAGCTGAGTGCTCTTTTCACCCTTTTGCAGTGCTAATCAAACAGGAGAAACCCCTATGCATAAACCCACCTGTGTCATCTTTGCATCTGAGTAAATGTGCAATTTTCTTTTAAATCTGGCATTAAAATCATGACCTTAATCATAACATTTGTAACAACTTCCTATAATCTGGAATTGCCACTCTTACTGTTGTGAAGAGAAAGATGACAGGGTTATAAAGCACACCAAGGATTTTAAAGGTAAACTTTGTACTTAGCTGTGAGCCGGATTTTACTGTGATTTCTAAAGCACAGTAACAAAAAGGAAGTGCAGAAGCATATAAAAAAATTAAAGGTGGGTCAATATTTAGAGAATATACGGGCCCTGAACATTGCTCAGGGGAGCTCACTGATGCTGAGCATCTCTGATATTGTTCTGGTAGAAAAAATTGATTTCAAGGTCAAGTGGAATAGTTGTATCAGGGCAGTGAAGGGGGAGGTGTGGAATATCACTTCAGGCTGTTCAAACACTGAAAACAGAAATGGGTCTTTCTCACAGATCCTCACATGTGTAAGGATTTGATAGGAAAGGCTTGCTACCTAAGATGCCAAAAAGCATGTCTTTAACTTAAACCTCCAGGGTTATATGTCCATCCCTCATGTAAAAGACATGTACACCTGAAACTTCCTACCTATTAGGAGATTATAACTCCAAAGAGAAATGCTTCTCCTCAAATGTTAGCTGCAATTGTCAGTGGCTAGTTCAGAGATGAAACAGAACTGATATAAAACCATGTACAAGCTACAGAAGTATAGAAAAATAGAGTAATATAAAACGACAATAAAAACTGTACCGGATGTACTCACTCATCACTAGATATGTTACATGATTAATCACTTGTCCTCATTGTAACAACGAAGCCAGGAAATCCACAAAACCTCAATATGTATGTAATAGTGCATTTCTAGCTAACAAATTACAGCTATCAAGCTACAGAAAGAAGCATGCACTACATTTACTATAATTTAACATACTGGCCTTCCCTGAAAACCTGGCAATGTTTGCTAACGTATAAGCCCATAGGATCAAAACTACATATTTCAATGAGAGTAAAAATTCTAGTGTTCACCATTTACATGAGATTCAGCCAGAAAGACCAAGATAGCTTTGGGCAATCTGCATAAAATAGTTCATTTTGAAGGTGCTTATGATAGTCCGGCTAGGCCAACACATCCATTCCTAACCATTAAAAACAGAGCAAATGTTATAAACAGGTTGTGGTGGCATTACCTGGAGCCAAAGCACAAGCCTGGCTGCATCTCATGTCAAACCACTGACCAGTCCTACTGCTGTTTGGAAAGTATGGCTGACATCCGACTGCGGGCCGCCCTGTGAGGTTCACCAAACCACTGGCAGTAGAGTGGTTATGCTGCTCTCTTCAAAACATTTTTGTGGCTTTCTCGAGAACACAGTATTTGTCAGGTGAGTAGCACAGCCGGGATGGTCTTATCTTCTTACAATAATTAGATGTGCTTCAGTACCATTCCAGGGCCTCCTTCCTGATCAGTGGTATATAAAGTATATGAGGAACCACCCTCTAGCTTAGAGTAGGTTCAGGCATCAAAACACATTTTAATGCTAACAAGGGACATTTTTAGTCTTAGCTCCTGTACAATAAGTAGAAAATATCACCCAGTTATTTATATACCTCTGCTTCCAGCATTTTCTACTTTTTTTCCCAACCATAACTTAAATAACGTTTTTACCCCTTAAGCCATAGTTCTGTGGCAATCCATAATCAATCAATAATTTCTTAATGGGAGGGTGCTGCAATCCAGAAAATAGTTGCTTCAGTTCTTCACAAGAGGTGGTTCATTAGCTCCTGAATTAACTATGTGCATCTCAATTAATCCATAACCAGCTCCTAACATGCCTGTTAACATCCAGCTGCCACACACTGTTCACTGCTCCTGACCTGTTTCCCTGGAGCTTCCTCAGTCAGATTCAGTTTGGCAGGAGACTCCTCCTTCACATGGTGGAGAGAGGGAGAGGATTCCCACCAGCTCCCCGCATGGAGAGCAGTAAGTATCACCCAGCTTCACAGAAAGAGAAACTAAAAAGCACAAGACTGGAGACTTATCCAAAAGCTCTTTCAGAAGCCCCATATCAGAACTGTGTAGGGAACTCCCTTATTCCAACAAGGGCACAATGTTTTAGACATTGTGCATCTCACTGCAGTCTTTACTGCTCTGGCTTTAATAGCAATATTATGCCATTAAGAAAATGATACAAGGTGAGATAGCATCAGATGGAACTTCAGATACTTGCATTTATCATGTTTTCTCTGGAAATTCCTAGACTTCCTGGTCATGTAGCCATGGGTTATGCTACCATCTTGAAGGTATTCATCAGCTAAAACAGAAAGGAAGAGGGAGACATTTCATCATTCTAACCTACCAAGGAAAGGTTTTCTAAACTATGAGTCAGGTACTCACCAAAATAACTGGCTTCAAAATCACAAGGTCTTCTCTACAAACAGTCAGTTTGGGACTCTTGTTGCCTTCCGGTTTCTGGGTTTGTCAGAACAGAAACATGACACATTTTCAAGCTTTTCTTAGGAAAGGAAAGAAACTGAAGTTCTAAAATCTTCGTTTGACTAGATTTGGGAGTGTAAGGAAAAGCTAGGTTTTGTGGGATCTGGCCAAATACACCTTCAAACTTCAAAACTCATTAGAACTCGGGATCACTACTATTCCATTCTACAGAAGGGGAATATCAGGGGCCATAAGATGCACAATTAGCCTTGGGTCAAAACAAGGCATTGCCAGAGCTAGGTACTGAACCCAAGTTCACAAGCAAACTGAAAATAAAGCACTGCAAGTCTCACATATCTTCTTGTTTCCCTTCTGAGACAGTAATCTATGCTGATTTTTATCGTTCATGTGGCTGAGATTTGCCTGGCTACAGTTTATTGTGCATGTTTCACTAAAAAGGGAGAGGCTGAGCAGCAGAGGGGAAGGCTGGCTGTTTGACTTGTCCTGGCTGCTATGCTCCTATGCAGGCTGACTCAAAGGAGATTTCACTTTCTCTGAGAGTATCTGACCACCTTCAGGGTTAGAGAAGTTTCTAGACTACAGGACCTGAGGTTTGGAGACCTTTAGGAGCAGTGGAGAGAAGACCTGAAGCCAAGAAAGGCAGAGAATTCTAGGGGCAATACCCAAGAGGCTGCGTGGGACTAGCACAATCCACAAAGCCCACTGAAGGTTGCTAGACTGGGAAGGAGGTCCAGAGAAAAAGTCCCACCCAGCAAGGACACTACAGGCAAGAGGAAAGGAAATCTTTAAAACCTTTACCTAACCCTTCTCGTCCAAAAGGTTTTTTAGAGTTTTTCCTCTATTTTAAAGAATTATTTTCTCCTACTTTGTGTTTTGGTACTTCAATAAAACCTAGCTTTAGAGATTGGAAGCTGTTGGAGCATGTTAGCATGCTGACTTCACAGGAAAAGAAATGAGGTAAATCCAAGGTTCTGTCAAATTCAGTGTACCCTCACGGTACAAGACACAGCATTCTATTAAAATCTTACTTGCCAAGGGACACCTCTGTCCCTATATGCACAGCAACTTCGTTATACCCAGAAGAAAGCAAAATGCAATGGAAATGGTATTACTGCAATAATGATTCCTGCTTCCAGTACTGTTGGTATGATATCCGATATCAGTGTGTCACACACACACACACACACAGAAACTCAGCTCTGCACTACAGATTGGGGATTCACAGTCAAGAAGTGTCTTTTTTTCTTTTCTTTCCTTTTTTTTAATATGGCAAACGCTTGCAAAAATGCTGTGACCATACTGTGCCTCTCTTCTCAACATCCTGAGATTACAGAAAATGCAGACATTAAAACAGATGTTGAATTTATGACATGACTGTGTGTTTGAACACTGGACTTGAAAACAGAAGATAGCAGCAGGAAATTAATTCCTGTTCAAATTAACTGAGCTGCCAGGGTCAGGACAGTGTTATGACCACTGTTCGTTCTCCTCCTTTTTCTCTGTGTTAATTAGACATAATTACATGAGCTTTAGCCACAGTGCACTTCTAGTCTAGTTATCAAAAAAAAAAGGTTCACATTTTAGGAAAGAAAAACGAATGATGGTAACAAACAACCTTCTTATTGCTGACTTATGTACTCACACCAAGGGTTATTTCCCTAATTAATCTAAAATACTCATCCAGTGTCATCTGGATGACTGCAGCAAGGATGACTTCTTAATGCACTCAAATTTTCTCTTAACAGTTGCAGAAAGCTAATACACTGAAAAATAGTAAGTCAAATTTTAAACACACCAACTACAAGTCAGGCACATACCATAAACAGCAGCATTCCAAAACCTAAAGGAGAGGGGAAAAAAAGCTCACAAAATAATTTTAAGCAGAAATTATCATTAATCCTTCCCTAAAACCATGTCTCTAAGAGCCTCTCAAAGGCACTTTGATCACACTGATGAGGGCCCTCCAGACTCCTTGGGGAATTTCCAACACCCACCTCCTTATTTTCTCAGGCAGTCACAGGAAAAGAGGTTTTGCTGAAGATGCCAGCATGTACGAGGCTAGCCAGTATGTCTCAAGGTTAACTCTTTCATGACTCTCACCACCCTGAAGATATAATCTTCACCAGCCAGGTTACAGCATTAAATTGGGACATAAACCGGTTATGTCCCAAACCTCCTAAGCCAACAGCATCCAAAATGGGCATTTCCTGTTGCAGCAGAAACATTAGGTAAACATCTCGCAATCTTGCGGCAGTTATCTTGGAAGCTCTCTTGCGCACAGCCACAGTTCCAGTGGCTTTAAACTCCAGTACATTCACTAAATGTAAAATCTTACTCTTCTCTGATACATATTGCATAATGTACTTTAAAGAGGTCTGTTTAACAGGACAGTTGAGTATTGCCATTTCTCTGGAAATAATTTCTTTAAACAATTATGCTGGGATGAACTTCTTCCACAGTTTATTTTCCAGAGAGTCATATTCCACTTTCCAAAAGAAGCATTATACATCTCTTCTAAATCTCCAATTTGCAGGGTGAGGAGATGGTTCTCCATTGTATTTCTGTTCATATTGAACTAGCATTTTTTGGAGCATCATGAGTAGTATGACTGATTTTGTGTGGTTAATCAATTCAATTGCAGCATCTGCTCAGAGCACAGTATTATGGGGCGATAATTATGAAAACACCTCAATTTCTCTGTTTCTGAGAAGGATAATTGTGTCTACTGTTTGTTATTAATCATTACCATCTAAACTGAGACCTGATGTAAGTGGGTGAGACTACTGGGACTTTTCCAGCATTCACAAGGAACGAATTTTGCCCTGTTTGTGCCTGGAAGCAATTGTCATGCAGCACTCCAAATATACATCTACATGAATAACATAGTATGTTAAATTTACATTATACTTCAGTATCAACTTAAAACTTATTTTCAGATCAGCATAAAATCTAAGGGTTTTGTTAGCAATAAGCTGAGTTCCAAACCAAAGCAACCACAGATTACTTTCCTTCAGGAGTGAAAAACTCAGCCAAAAGCAAGTTTGGTTCTTCTTCACTGCTTGATGATTTCTGGTAGGCAGCGTTATTCCAAAGCCTCCCAACTGAGAAGACTCCCCTTATTGGTTTTAACCGCTTCCGCCAGCCAAGAACAAGAAGGCCAGAAGTCACATCAGGACAACAGAGTAGGGTCAGGAAAGAAGCAGAAGGCAACAGCCATGCTACAAATTGGGCAAGGGACAGAAGTAAGCAGAAACCAGCAAGAGCCACAAAGAAAGTATGGGATGAGACTTAGAGGTTATAGGAGGTGGAAACTGTACAAAATAAGAGATTCGTAATAAGTGGGCTACTGCAACAGATGGAAGAAAGAATACCACATTATCACACCATTTCATTCTAGATACTCATCTTATTCCTGGCTGTAACATTGGAACTTCAGGAAACCAAGTCAGGTCATCTACACAAGTGTCCTCTTTTGCCCCTTCCCCTCACCCCCCACAAATAATAATACTAAAATAACTCTTTCACAGTCCTAGGAGCAGCAGCAGTCACTTTAGGAAGAATGGAAGCAAGACAAACCATTTATTTTGGCTAACTGAAGGCCCCAGTTTCAATCTTCATAACTCCTGTGGAAAGGTGTCACGTGCTCACGGACTAGATAACCAATACCTTCACCACAGACACTAGTCTCATGCTTGTCATGGTTAGCTCCCTTGCCCCAAACAGTCACACACTTTGTGGTTTGCCTTAACAGCAGGGGAAGAAACAGCATTTGATTAACCTGGCATTCAATAAATAACCAGCAAGGTTAGTGTTCAGGGCACATTTCTTCAGCCTCAGCATGACTCATTTTCCCTAGCCAGCTTCCAGTCGGAGGCTTGGAGCGGTAACCAGCATGGAATTCAGTCACACCAGAAGCTCAGGCTATGGACAGGGAGGAAGGTACAGGCAAAAGCAGCAGGAGATGGAGTAACACACATGCTGGGGGAAGACTACGGAACAGCTGCAGACTCAACTCTCAATTTAATACACCAAGGTTAAACAAAGTGCATGGATACTGTTTTGTGGTTGAATAAAGTCAGCCAGAACCAGACTGTCAAAAGAAAGAAAAAAGTCCAGGCAGGAAGAAGAAAAGCTCAAGTAATCTTCCACATGCATATACCCTTCTTCTCCTACACAAAACCTCTTTTTTTGTCCCCAAACATGCCACTCCAATTTTTTTTTTTTTTTGGCTGTAAAATATTTTAGGAATAAGTTAAACATTTGCCTGATTCAGTTAGCATACATTTTCTACATGGTCGAACCTGAAGTATAACTCAAACACATAAATCTTCTAAATAGGTATGATAATGATACAAAAGAATGTTCCTTTTGGATACAAATAAATACAGTAACAACCTCCAATAAGGAAACATTGCAAAAATAAAGATTCATGCAAAAATGGGTACAACTACTGTTTTAAAAATAACTTTAGCAAAAAAATTCCTAATTCTTGAAATGAAACCCTGCTGAAATTATTAGTTTGCAATACAGTTGTATCTATGTGTTTTGAATTATATTTGCAGTAACAGTTTAATCTTAAATCTTAGAAACTGTCTATATACAACATCTTTGATCAGCATTATGATTTTGTGGTACTTGACAATAAGTTGTCTGGTAAACCTTAGTTCCTGAATGTATTTCACAAGATACCAAAATACTTCAGGATTTTAAATAAGCCTGTGAATCACAGAATCACAGAATCGCTGAGGTTGGAAGGGACCTCTGGAGATCATCTAGTCCAACCCCCCTGCTCAAGCAGGGTCACCTAGAGCATATTGCACAGGATTGCATTCAGGCATGTTTTGAATATCTCCAGAGAAGGAGACTCCACAACCTCTCTGGGCAACCTGTTCCAGTGCTCTGAAACTTTGTTTCGTATAACGTATTTCCATTAGCAGTATCTTCTTGTATTTATCCAGAAGACTCCAAAGCTGGCTTTTATGCTATCCCAAATAGCGTACCATGTGCTGAAGACTAACCGCATTCCACATGGAAATAGCAATACCAGTCTCCCTGACCTAGCTTTCAGGCAAGACATGAACACACCATGTCCAGCCATTAAGTATAAGAGAGATTTATGCAGACTGGTTATTAATGTCTGTCTTATACTGAGTTATTATAATGGATTTCTTGCCCAATCTCTCCTTACAGAATCCATGCATTTCTTTACTTCACATGACTGTAACACTAGTTTTACCTTCCAACTTAAAGACAGTAAAAGTGTTCTAACATCCTTCCCAGATGCTAATTTAATCCTGTAAAAAGTATGCCATCTACTGATGCACTAGCACTATTTACTATGAGTTCCTTCACACAGTCACTGACTAAGGCCAATCTTAGTTGCGAGAGCTGAAAAGAAAAATATTCTAAGAATTTACAAGAATGACAGTGCTCTTGAAGCCAGTGAAATGTGTTTTATTTAAGCCACTGCTAAAACAAGGACAAATTTAGTGCAACCTGGAGTTCATGATCTGAAAACTGAATATACTGTTAAATTACTAAAATAGCAAAACTTATCACCATTATACAGTACAAGACCTTCATATTCATTGAGTACAACTACATAAACACTTATAGTTATTCAAACTGCTTTTGGTATACAATTGCATCACTAACTGGGCTGTGAATTACCGTAACACTGCACAAATAAGCAGCAGTTCCAGCAAATTATAATAGATTTTAGTATTAAATACTATTCAGACATTACAACAGAACCAAGGCCCTCTAAAACTACAACTCCAGCTATACAACAGGAATGTACAAAGATGGTACAAAATAAAGTGACTACAGTGGCTGGGGTCTGTACTTGGCTCTTCAGAGCTCAAGTACAGTAAAAGCTTGACAGTAGTGGCTCTTGCTGAAAAGCTAGAATTCTTACACTAAAATCATTCCTGAAATTTGTATTTTTCTTTGCAAATCACCTGTGTAAAACTAGTTCTTTTTGCGCTGGTAACAGTGTTTACTATGTACTGTATTCCCATCTCCAACAATATGCATCTATTTATAGAAAAGGTCCCATACAAAGTTACATTAGAAAATGTAACATTTAAAATTTGATACTATCTTTGGGAGACCTAATTAGTCTCGGAATGTGTGTGGTTTTTTTAATTTATACAATCTTTTTAATCTCAAGAACAAAGATACTATGCAAATTACATGTAAGTACATGGCCTTAGCTTTTTCACATCCTCATTTTGAGACAGTAGATAGTCCTTAATTTTAGCATATGGTTTTGTTTTGTTTTCATAATGTTAAGGCTTTATGCACACTTTTGTATTATTTATGCACCTCTTTCTCAATGTTTTAAAGTTGTTGTAAATATGGTCACTTTTAGTGCTAATTTACAGAGGGACTATTTTCACAGTGCTTTTTCTACAGAATCTTACAAAGCATATCAAAACACTTCCATCATACAGAATAACAAATGCATTTATGAAGTGTTTCAGAAAAGACTGTTTTTCTTGAACAATATATATTTTCCTCAAACTGGAAATTATATTTCCAAGTCAGGTTTCCCATATAGAAAAATGCAAGATGAGACAAATTCTACTTTATTACGTTTGTTTATAAAGCAGATTTGTCTGGTTTAAACAGACTGAAATTTGGCCCTTCATGTTTTTACAGTTCATCTACATTTCTGTATGTGTTCAGGAGTTTTAAATAAACTCAGTAATGATGTAACTCAAGATTCAGTCCAGCGAAAAATAGCTTTCTTACCAAAGAGGCAGAAAACAACAATTAGATTTAATCAGAATAATGCTTCCCACAAACTACTGCAATTACTAATTTCTAATAATAATTGTGCCAAGCTGGTTTAATGCTTTTCCAATTCTGATACCCAACAGAAAAAAAAAAGGCAAAGCCTAAAGAACACAAATTTAAAATGATTTGTGTAGAAAACTACTGTTCTTGAAAGTAAAAATCAAGTATTTTACAACACATTTTTCTCCAGTAAATTTGGAAACTCTGCTACATTCCTCAGAGGCTAATAAACCAAAATTCTTCCTTAATATAACACCAGCAGAGCTACATGATGTATTTTATCCAGTCTGAAAACAACATTCCTTGCGTAAAAAAACAACAACAACAACAAAAAACTCTGAGTATAACTATTGTCTACTTAAGTTTTGATATCATTGTAAGCTTTGGGAATTGCAGAGTCTTCTGCTTTTCTTCAGAAAAGTGATTAAAAAGAAAAACAACATCAACTTTATAAAATCCAACATATCAAATAAATTAGTTAAAAACTGGCTGTTCTTGATTTTTTAAAATCTATTTATAGATAGCTTTGCACATTTATGATGTCTTGAATTTCTCTCTTTTGATTTGGACATGTATAGAAACACTATAGTAATTCCATTTTATCTTCATTTTCTGAAATTCCACTTTGATGGGAATGCAAGGGATGAAAAACCAGAGCAAAGTTCAGCCTTGAGGCACTGTTCTTAATATTTTATGTTCTTGTCATTTAAACTTTAAACTTAAATTTATGTCTGTAAGTACATTATTGCTCTGTTAAAGAGAAGATGTTACAACCAAAAAATGGTTTCAAATTTTTACCTGAAACAAAAGTTGAAATTCAACATTCTCAAAGACTACATCCTTTAAAAGGAAAAGAAAGGAAGATGGAGGATGGAAAACAAATAGGAAAAAAAAAAAGACAGCTTTTGTACAACCCGTCTAAGTTTATTACTAGCCCCATCTTCCAAATACAGAAATTGAGAACTTTTTTTTTCCCCTAGAGCCTCTAAAGATAGCCAAATCCTGGTGCTTTAAAATATCATATTGCCTGCAACAAGGCAAAATAATCTGTGATGTTTTTCATTCTTTCTTGTCACACAGCATATGTAGGTCTTTCAATCAGGGAAATGATACATAAGGTGAAGTAATAAACTATGAACATAATATAGAATTTTAAGCTAAAGATTTAGGTTATATGTCCATATAGGTGAGATTTCATACATATAGATACATATACAAATGTATACAATGTGTGGACATGTGTACACACACACATGCATTTATAAAAACTTAAAAAAAAAAATCTTCGATTCAGTTTGAAAGGTGAACTTTGTGAGGTCCAAGGCAGGGTTCCTTTTCAAATCCAGATGACAAAGGAAGGACTAAAACATACCAGGTCCCTGTAAAAATACCTTTACTGAACATTGGGATGCCTTCCTGAAACACAAAGACATTGCAAGGAGAGTGCTATCGAGTTCACCAGTGTGATGTCTTATAGTAATTTTGGGGGTAGGGAGGGGATCAGAATTGTATATATTCCACTAAAATTCATAGATGTAAGGACTCCATTTCTCAGGGTCTGATCCCAAGCCAGGAGACTTGCACACCTATCAACTGTATATTTTTCTTTGAAACAGCCATTAAAATTCTTTTATTCATCCAAAATAAGTGAGACTCCATGATTCTCTTGCAAGTGATATGAAAACTCATACAAGCTGGCAACATGGTAAGTACCAGCAAGTGCCTTTTTCTCTCAAAGGATGTATTAAAAAAAATAAATAAATAAAAATCCAAAAGCACTTTCAGACCATAGGATATGTAAAGATCCAGATTTCCGCTCCAATGGAAATGCAAGTCAGCAGCACTGGTACAAAACCTTAGATCAGACTGCTAAAAAGACTTGATTAAAAGTGCCTTAAAGAAAATAGCAAAGGTAGTTAAGAAAAATAAAAAAAACAATTTGCAGCAATTTTCTTCTTTATGTCTTAACTAACTTTCTCTCTTCACTAACTCTGAAGTGCTTATGGAGTAACAAAGTTATCTTTTCAGTGAAGAAAATTTATATATGGATGCAAAGAAAAATAAGTAGACTGGTCAAAAGATGGCCAAAATTTAATAAGAAGAAAAAGCTGTTTGCTACTTTTAACCTATCAGTGTGTGAGACAAACACACAAGTTCTTCAGACAAAATTAACGTCATAGAAGTACTTACACACAAAAAGCTTTAGTAAGGAAAAGAAAAAAGCGATTTAAATTTGATAGGCAAGCTTTGGCAAACCTTGCTGAAGAAGATTTCAGAAGTTATCTTCAGCTACCCACTCTGCCCTGCTGCCAGTAGTTATCCTTCTACAGAAGTCAAGAGAAGGGAACACATACTTGAACCTCAATGATTTTAATGCAAAATCGCACATAAAGTTAAACTTGATAAAGGCAGCTATGAAGCTAGTATTAAGAGGCTCCTTGGGCACTGTCACAGTTTTCCTCCTGCCAATGCTGCCCATGGGCATGTAACACCTGGCAAAGAGCGGTAATTTCTTTAGGGTCTGCAGCAAGATTTTCCAGAACTCTCCATCAGTGTTCTTAGTCTCACTGTGAATTTAGCACGCCTTGAAGCAGGAAAGAGCTACCCTGGCACAGAGGAAATCCTGAATATCACGCTGTCACCTCTGAACTACTAGCACAGATGATCTATATTTTCATAAACTATTTCAATGGTCCGAACACAGCAGTAAATACAAGTTATGTGTGGGTGGACAACACCGATTATGGACTGGATAAACACATCATGTACACAGTATCACAAAGCACAGCACAGCTATCTTGACTTTCACCTCAAAGTCTTTTAAATGCTGACAATTACTAGAACATTCATCAGTTAAATTTTACATTACATATCTGGGTTCTTCTTGTCTTCTTTTAAAAGGGGAATGAAGCAAAGAATGTTGCATCTTTGGATTTTTCAGACATTTTCCAGAAGCCAACCAACCAAAGACTTATTTAGGACTTGTTCTCCATCAGATGCCTTCTCTATTATTTCACAGTACTTCAGCACTGCTTGCAAGAGATCTCCCACTTTCCAATCACTTTCTCGCAGTCTTCTGGAAAGCTAAAGGAGAGATGGGGGAACACAAAACAAAATATTTGTACTAACACATCCTAATTAGAAGTTTTAGAAGTTATTCTTAAAACATTAGCTCATAAGAGAATAACTGTAAAGAGTTAATCATTAATCCCACAGCTATAAAAACAAAAACTTCCTCAAGGATCAAGCACTTCTCTTCAGGGCAGTTTTCACAGAAATTTCTTCTGGAGGGAGTGACATTTTCAAATGATGTGGTGCCACAGGTATGAGGGCTGTGGTTCATCAAGACTGCAGAAAACAGGAAATTCTGAACACAAGATTAAGACATTCGCTACCGCTCCCATCCCAATAATGCACATATAAAAAGACAAAACTCAGTCTTAATAAAAGGATGTGGATTTTGCTTTCACAACATATAGTGTGGTTTGGGTGGCACAGATGCTACCCTCAAAGGAAACAGTGTCTTCAGAGTTAGGAAATTATAGCGTCTTAGGAGAGAGGAAAAGGTGAGGATTAAGTTAAACTACCACTTGGAAGCAGAGGTCAGCGTAGCTGAAAACAATTTTTCCCCCGGGGTCCATGCAAGAAACTTTCCTTGATTACATGTCAAGATCAGCTATATACAGAAGAAAGCCTACCCTAAGACATAGATGAATTTGCCATTTTGCTTAAGAGTGAAAACTTCTAGTTTAAAAAAAAAAATCATTCTGGGCAGCTTTCTGAATAACTGTCAAAGTTGCATTTAATAGATAATTTACACAACATTTACCCTACTTATTTTTGGAACTGTAGATTTTCTTTCTTTCTTTTTTTTTTTTTTTTAAATAGCCTTCATCATGATATCCTATATTAAGTTAAAAAAAATCCCAAAGAAAGTTCAGTAAAATAGATCCCACATCTACCAAACAAAGAATTCCTAAGGATTCTTACTCCTAGAAAATATGTGTAAACAGCAATTAACTTCTTATAGGACATACTTGAACAAGCAAAAAAACCCAGACATCTAATCTTATACACAATATATCCTCAATATTGAAACTTTTCAGTGAAGAAGCCCATATATATTTTACATAAGCATATCCCGAAGACAACTGAAATCTGAAATTGTTTCTTTGAAATATTTGTGAAATTTAAAATATACCACAGGAAACAGAAGTTTCATTGTCTACAACATAGCTATTTTGTAAAGGGTGATTGTTGGTTTATAAGAAAATGGCAGTTAGTCTTATGACAAAGAAGTTTGGCTAATGTCCAAAGACCTGTTTAGTCAAATACAGTGTAAAGTTTCTGTCTACTTTTCAAATCACATTAGAAAAAGATACCATCATGTTAAGATACACAGATCTGGCTTCACTAATCTTGGTTTTAATTTAGAGTTCAAGGATCAACCCCATCATTTCTTTTTCTGATTGATCCGTTTCCTACTGTCAGACAAGTGAAATATTGAAGTTTATTCAAAATAGAAACCAGAAATTCTAAAATAACTAGATATGATCTGATTAAAAATTTAATATGTATGTATATCTATACACTTATATTTATTTTAATCCAGGCACTTGCATATCCAAGCTGCCAGGATTCGTGAAAGAGTCAAGAACCATCTATTTACAAGCCTCTTGTTTTAGCTCCTAATCAATGTATTTCACTTCATACATTAGGATTCATGTTATGCTCAGCAAGGCAGAAAGAAGTTGAATACCCGAGTAAGACTTCATACTGAGTTTCAGCAATTAGTACATTGCCTGATATATGCTAGGAGTACTTTTGTCCTTTAGAGAGCAACACCGCATCAGAGGCTTGTTATCATACTGTGATCAGCTAGCGTAAGCTTTTCTTCTCTTTTGGAACCTTCTGACTGCTTACAGTGAAAATTCTTGCTTTCAATGGGATCTCAAGCCCAGACTCATTCCCCACATTGCTTAGGCACCTTATCAAAGCACCTATGAGATGATCTAAAAAATCCTTTAGTTGGAGAGAGAGATCAGCATCTATAAAGGTCAATTAAGTTTTCTGTTAGGCTGCAGCGCCCTCTGGAGGTGCCTGTCTTTACTCCTTAAGGAACTGAGGATGACTATTTCTAATTTAAGAATCTCAATTTGGCCAGAATTCACTGGGCTCAGTCTGGGACTAGCTGCAAGACTTCTTATTTTGTACTACTCAGTATCTCACTTTTATTAATACAATCCTGAAAGAACAGTCTATTTTCAAAATAACCTCCCTATTAAATTACAAAAATCCTTTCAGAAAGTCCTCATTCTTTAAACTTTAAATCTGATGATTTGTTTTTACATTCTTACTTAAAAAAAAAAAAAAAACACCTATGTATGTCCTAATTTTCCTATACTAGGTCATTCAAACAGAAATAGTGTTCCGAAACCTGTGTATTTTGCTTCAAACCCCAAGAAATGGTAAGAGATGTGGAGTCAGACTAACACGACAGGTGAAGTTCTGGTGTTTGGCAATTTTTAGGCATAAACTCCACAAAGTGGACAAGGACACAAATCTGCAAAGAGACAGTATTACACATTCTGATCGGGAAATCAGATAGAATCAAAACAGGTAATCCTTCCCTGCCCCCAAAAGGGAACAGGATTTGAATTCATTTTAAAATAACTGCATTTGGAGAACTAAAATAATAATAATAATAAAAATAAAATATCAATATATAAAACCAAGAGAATCAATTTATTACTTAACATTTTCCAGACTGCATGACTACTGCCTGCCTGAAGGTCTTATGTTTTATCTTTAGCTGTCAACTAAGTATCAATTTATGACTGAAGTCAAAGTATCAAGTAGAAAAATATTACAATTTTTAGGAGTGCATGCACACTAGACACTTCTATTTTCCAGAGTGCTCTTCTCAGTATATTCTCTTATTAGGGTAGCTAGAAACAATTTAAAATACATACGTAGCTAACAGCATCTGTTCCAAGTATCTTTAGGCAGATTCAAATAGTAGCATCCCAACTGCAAAATCTAATGAAGTCAGACCTGGCAAAAGAATTAGAGACTGGGGGGGGGGGGGGGGGGGGCCACCTGCCATCTATTTTTTGTCTAACATGCTATATATACACTGCAAGATCAGCTACAGGTCACAAGAAAGTTTACTGCTAACACTTATGGGTCCTAACACTCTTCTACCTGAGTGTTTGCAATATTGCAATTCACACAGAGCAAGTACCAAATGGACAGATCTACAGATGAAGACAAAACCAGACTCACAAGGAGAATTAGTGTAATCGCTAAGCAAGACTCATTCATATCAAAAGAAGAACTGAAATGGACTTCAGAGACCTCTTGGTCAGGTATATAAGAACAGAAAAGTGAAGCATTTTCTTCCTTATGTTAGACTCTTACAAACTGTAACAGGGAAGTAATATGAAAAGAAGGATTAAGTCCAATAATTCCAAATAAAACCAGAAATGGAAAAAAAAAAAAGTGTTCTCAACAAATTGCCTTATAGTTTAGGAAGGCAAGAATAACACCACACCACAGATATTTCTAAATCAAACGCATACCGATCTCCAGAAAAGAAGAACAGAGGGACATATTTCAACTTGCCTAAAAATATTTCCCAGTTTTCTGGGCTACTTTAAAATAGAATAAATTAAATAAGAATGCAAGACTTCCTACTCTTAGGTTTGAGTATATACAGTTACACAAAAGAAATCCAAAACTAGCATTATTTTCTGGGCTCTCTACAGCCAAAAAGGGAGAAGGCACTCTTAGGGCAACTCAGCCCAGGTAAGATCCGAACTGACCTCCAGAGATACCTTTCACACTCTATTAACACAAGTCTACAGTAACTAAGTACCTTCGGTGCGCACATTCGCTTAATTAAACTTTATGTTTAGTAATACTGACTTCTTCCCTGTCGCTCCTAGAATAATGATTCAAGCTTTGGAAAGCACCTAACTGAAGTCTCAAAACTAATTTTCTGAACTGAAAGCAAGTTCTTGCTTCCTTAGATACTAATAAACGCCTCAAATCATTTTTGTCAAGATCTTTGTTGTAAAACGCGTACTAATGGCATCACATTAAAAAGTCTCCTTTACCCTTTTTCATTTGTTAACACATTACAATATAGTATCTGATAAATTATCATCCCTAGCAATCTCATACTCAGAGACAATGTCCACATATCTGTTATTCTAGTCTTTTAGTAGCTAGGCATAAAATCATATTTCACAGGCTTACTGAAAACCAGAATGCCATTTGCAAAAGTGAAGAGCCATAAAGGTAGAAGATTCAGAAGAGGTTAAATATAATAAATGCCAGATTATTATGTGCAGCTTGGTGTATAGTCACATAAAGGAGCGAGTTCTACAATTTTACAGGAATAAAAAGTTTCTATTCTGTATTTGTGATAGAAATAACTCCAAGTCAGTTTGTATGATAAAATTTTGGCTCTTCCCTAAGTGACACAAATTGCTGAAACCTCTTTGACTTCTTTTATGCTCCACTTTCTCTTTCATCATATATTAAATTCAATCTATAAAGCCAAAATAAACATTCCTAAAAATAGTTTTTCGAGCCTTCATTCTTAATAGTTCTGGTTGAAATTGCTTCCAGAATAAAAACATACTTAAAATCAAATTTAATTAGAAGCTAAAATTTATTCTGATAAGAAAATGTGTATTTGCTAGCAAAAAAACCTTGAAACAGAACATCAGAATATTAAGTTAAAAATTCACTTGCATGAGCAAGTTCTCAGAAACGACAAGATTCAATTTATAGACAATTAAAGCAAACACTAAGTAAACAGTGCTTCAAAGAAATACATTTTTTCACTAAACAAGAACATCATAATTGTATCTTTTTTGGAGAAAGCCAAAGAAAACAAGTTGTGAAACAAGATATAAAAATATACTGTTAACTCTGCTTTAACTAACACTATTTACAGCACATGCACAGACTAACAGGCTGTTCTACTCTGACATCTCAGGATTTAAATAATGTTTTTTCTCAAAAGCAAATTTTTCCTTATTATTGTGTGGCAAATATAGTAGAAATAGCTGATGTATCAGAGCAAATCAAAATTAAGGTAAAATTACAATAGCAAATCCTTCTCCCCCCACCACCCCAAACCCCAAATACTTACAAAGACAAATTCCCTTGTAGCAGTGTCATGAAAATGAAGGTCAGACACCTCTGTTTCAGAAGCTGCCAGCCACTGGAGCGCTGCTCTGAGCTGGGGATCCACTATATTTGGTTCCAGATCAATATTCACTATTGCTAATGTCTTTCTTATTTGCTCCATACCTAACATTAAAAATAAAATGTTCAAATCTACAGGTCCAAACTGTCTTAAAAGAATTGCTATGCATCACTATTAGATTATATTATCTTAAATATTTCATTTTAGTGTATATAGATAATGAATGGCAAAAAACATCTGGGTCTGAAATGTTCTGTTCTTCTGGGATAAACTCTTCTTGCACATTTGCAGCTGAACGTAAACATATCTGAAGATTAAAAAGCATCTGAACTTTAATGCAAGATTCCAAGTGATAAGGACTTTTAAACAGTCTTTCATAATCCATTCAAACAGCAATGGGCTCTTACACTGTGCTTCAAGCAGTCATTTCAGTTTCAATCTGCTGTTTTTTGCAATGCCTTCATCTACTAAATTTAATAATGTCTGTGTTTCAGAATTCTTTCCTGTACAGGCAACAGACTGGTCAGGCTGCCTCTGTTTTTCCAAAATACAGTGCTGTTGTTTACTGAGGCCTATCCAATTTTTCAACACTTCCTTTACAGCATGAGTTCCAGAAATGAACACAGTATTCAAAGAGCAGTTGCATGAATAACAAAAAACAGCTACAGCATCATCATCTTCTGTTCTCAGTCTGCATTTCTTATCCAGATATCACAGTAGTCCTCTGTCACACTGTCATAACCAACTAAGCATATGTGTAGGGCTCTCCAAGTTCTTCCTGAAGTCAACACTTACAGAATGAAGGCAGTAGTCTAGAAGTATGACTTAACTTTTTAGAGAGACAGAATATATTTGAAATAAAAACATGTATTAATGTGCAGTTTACCTTAATCTCACTACTCTTCCAATCAACCTTATAAAATTCAAGTACATAAGGTATACATTCCTACCTGCCAAAGATAAGCAAGAAAAAACAGATCTCCCCAGGAAGAAAAGGGTGAGAGAATTTACCTAGTGAACTGTCAAAACAAGAGTGCTTTTGGTGGAAGACAGAGTATTTGTCTAGAGCCCCAAAATCTAATATATTATAGAAGAATAAACCAATTATAAAAAAATTAGCAACACTTACTGGATGGAAAGCATTGTGGTAATGTATCTATATAATCACTGGAAAAATGTGATACGTTTTTCAGTTTTACAAAATAGTTATGCATTTGGGAATAACAAGGCTTTGTCTCAAATTATTTGCTGAACAAGGTGCAGTTACTTGAGAGTAAACCAAACTAGCTACTGACATAACCAGATCTTCCAAATGTACAGCACCATATACGAAGGTTTTCTACTCAGAACGCAATTTAAATGGTCCTATGACAAAAGTTATCTGAAATAATCTTCTCAAATGAATAGTGAGATGGTGAAGCAGTTAAACTTTATAACTTCACTAGAAATGTTTTGCAAGAAATCCACAATACAGTAGGAAGCAGTCTGTTGCACTCCAGGAGACACTTTACTTGTGTAAAAAAATAAATTCAAGCACAATTGTACTCAAACAATTTAAGTGCATTCAAAATCCTAGAAATGTTTCGAGTCAACAACAACCAACAGAAAGCAACATTATACTGAAAACCTAAATGAAATCTACAGAGCAAAAATCATGTTTATTATAATTATTTTTAGTGGATAAAGAAAGATATTTAATAATTTAGTTATTCTTTAGTATAAATATATTTACTTATGTATCCTCACAAACCCCTAATGGCCAGTCAGATTGGATTACAAAATTTAAGTGTGGTTCAAATTCCATACACTCTTCCAGGAGTTAAAAATAGTTTTGATGTAGGCAGAAAAATGTATTTGAAGATGTGCAAAAAGACTTAATTTCCTCTATAAGTAGGTAAAGGAGGTTTCTTGAAACTCTGATATTTCGCCTTCAGAATATACCCAACACAAAGAACAGCTCTGTTACAAATTGGTCTAACATCAGCTCATATTTAAACCAAACTCATGCTGAGAGGCCAAGACATAAACAAGGCACTGCCTATTCAGCCTGTCCTCATTTGAGGCAACAACCCTTCGCAGTTCACTCTTAGGCTGGAACCCACACGGAGCTCCTCTTAAAACCAGCAGGCTGTCAAAAGCTTCTGGACAGAATCTATTTTACATTACACTGAAAAGAAACAGTATAACAAAAATACTGAACCCAAGCATTCTCATTTGTTCCTCATGACTGCTCTTACCAAGGTAAATATGGCCAATTATAACATGTTCTTTAGTGCCTTGAGAATAGTCATGCAGACGTGTTGCCATGGCTCGTATTGAATATTTTCCAAAGAGATTATTCCATACATATAAATTCACACTTTCAACAAGCCGGATCAGCATTCACTACCTTAACATTAAGAACGTGTTAGCTGAGCATCAGACTGACAAGCATTTCCCATAGGCTGTATTCAGAGTATTAAGAAGCGTTCATAGGGTATTAATATAAGAATGTCTTCTGACTCTTGATTGACATGAATTATAATGGATAAGGATAATACAGTTACCACCTTGTTTTGTAGACTAAGAATCAAGAAAAATAATTAGTGTAGAGTACACAAGTCAAGAACAGCAGCCTATAATACTATAATTAGTAATAATAATACTACCTTCTACAGCATCCTTGGAGTCTTCATCTTTATCTTCTGTTCCATCACTATTTTAAAAGTAAAACAAAAAATTTAATACAATCCACTATATGCACAATAAGTGTAATCAATCCCAAGTTGTTAATCAGTAAAGGACATGAAGACCATAAAAGAATTAAGGAATGACCATGAAAAGAAGCTTTGCTTCTCACACCATTTCATGTTGTAAGTGGACTTGTCAATAAGTTTACAATATTTGCTCTTCAGGGAAGAAAGGGGAGGAGAGAAACAGGAGAAGAGTGTTAAGAAGATATTATAACATGAAGACATTTTAAAATAAGACAAAGCCCTTGTTTTTAAATTAAGGGGGACAGTTTAGTTTTGCTTCACATGTGAAAGGATTGAGCAGTCTTGGGTCACAATTATGAATAGCTAGAGGTTATTCAAAGCTGTATGACATGTGTTCTACAAAATCAACTACCAAGCAATTTTGAAAGTTTTCACAAGCTAAAGGAAAATAAAAACAGAAATCCCATAGGAAGCAGGCTCTAGTTTGCATGAAAAAGTAAATCTAAAGACTTGTAAAATCGCAAGCAGGAACATGCATGAAAGGGACCTATTGTTTTGCAAGCAGAACAGGCAACATCAGTTTAGCACAGCAGAATTTATCCAATCAGTATGGATTAATTAATGAAAAAATCATATTGTGATTAAATGAGAGGAGTGTGAATAATGTATCAGCATAAAAATGCACTGTATTCTTGTCTTCAAAAAAAATGATTTCATGCATTAATTATGAGGAATCCATCTGGTTTATATTTCTGGACTCAACCAACCTGTCTGATGTTGGAAAGGATAAATTCTCCTCATACATATCCCCTTCTAAACCAAGACTGCTCCAGCTACTGCTGTTACCATTACTGCCAGGAGAAGAAGAGAACACAGCTGAACTAGAAAAGAACAATAGCTCAAACTAGAACCTTCGTTTTCCTCAGAGTTGTTTTGTCAAGATATTTAATGCTAGAGCACTGAAACTTCCTAAATGGGTTTGCTGGAACAGAGTACAAACATGACTGTCAGTGCTATTCAGAGCAGCAGTTTGCACAATAATGCAAAACTGGTAAGTTCTGTATACCAGTCAAAGTATTAATTTGTACTCATTAATTTTCTAGATCAGTGCTAACAGTAATTCTGTCCTCAGGCCTAAGCACACAGCTTTTTATTTATACAGGCTCAACAATTTCAACAGGATTACTCACAGGAATATGGATTACAAATATAGTATTTGCTTAAAGACTAGCCAAGAGTTCATGAAATTATATATTGTGAAGACAACTACACAAAGAAAATCCTTCTCTATCTCATTCCAAAAACCAAGCAGTGATCTACAGCAGCCTGATGAGCAGGAAATACTTAGGGCAAGGAAAAAAAAAAAAACCCACACCCCAAACCCCCAAAAGATACTTCTTAAAACAAAAATCTGAATATTCTTCTTAAAGCTTTTTAAAAAAAACTTTGCTATAAATCAGTGAAAACAAGACTAAAAAGATTAACTTGCTCACAGTTCACAACCATACTGCATTTATTCCACAACTATGCTCAAATCAATGCGAAGAACTGAAAACTTGAACATGTCCTTATACTGGTATATTCTAAGCATTAAAATTTACAGAGAATATGGGGCCTGTGCTTATGTACAAATCTGAGCTGCTCACATGATTAAAACTCCCTTTCCTTGATTTGATACCACCCCCAGAGCATGGCTGGAAGCCTTCCAAGAATAAGATGTCAAGAGAACAGAACCAGCGTTCTTGGAGAAGGCTATATTGTCCATGGATGGTATGTATGACAAGCCATGAAGCAACTCCAGAGAACAGCTGCTGCAAGAAGATGCTTTTAGTTGTCTGTTCATCTAAATGTTGTGTTTGACTGTTAAAGATCTTTTCCACTCATTCCACTCTCAAGACAAATAGTAAAATTTGAAATCACAAATAGTGTAAAGGAGCACTTCAAGAGCCAGACATCGATCTCTTTTTGAGAGGCAGCAAACAACAGCATCAATTGCTTTCCAGTTTGTCTGTCTGGATCCTTATTTCAACACAACAACAGCAGGTTAGTAAACTTGCAGTGTGAATATACTCTAAAAGAAAAAAAAAAATACTAAAAAAAAAAAAAGAAGTTGGAGATGCTTTATTCAGCACATTGTTACTGTTGGTTATTTAGACAAAATGTGCTAAGAACAATCAGATTGTTCTGTCATTACTCAAAAAAAAGAAAATTAAAAAGAAGCGTCCAAAGAAACTAGCTTGTCTCTAGAACTGCAGCAAACCTATTAATATGCACAATTAAAAAAAATGCTAATGGCAGTTACTTACTTTTACCAAGACTTCATAATTACCTGTTAGATTTGCATGGAAAAAAGCAAGCCTAGTCTTAAGAACATTTCTCAAGCTATTGCACAAGACTATCATAGTATGTATGAAGTATTAACATTATATTTGATTCTTAATTACATGTACAGAACATATATTTAACATAGCCTATTAATATCAATGCTCTGTATTCATAGATACTCTTTGATTGGAAGTTTTCGATGCATAACATAAATGCAAGTAAAAGCTGCCCTAGTTGTCAGATTAAAGGAAAAAGTGTATGGAATTTAAGAGAATGACCTCATACATACATACCACTGTTCTGATTAGAGAAAAAGTTAATGTATTTTACAAAGGTCAAATTCAGTCTGATATAATCAGATATTTAGCTATGTGATTACAACATATAGCAATGTTTAAGGATGTTTTTTAACATGAACTTAACTTTTCTGTAAGACACTGAACACTCTTGAAAGTCTTGCAGCCACAGAACAGGCAACAAACAGAAAAAGGCACTGTAATGCCTCTATAATGCTTCGTGCTGCTCTTCAACATAAATAAGCAGGAAAATTACCAGAAATAAAAGCTTTCAGCCTATCAAGTGAGGCCAAACAAGTCTCAAAACTGTACCATACCTATGTGAACTAGAACTCAGATCATCTGCTTTGAGATTTTGCCTTAGGTATGTGCAGTCAAAGGCAAGAGGCAGGCTTCTGCTCTGAATTATAATTTAAATCAGATGTTCTGATTGATCCTCTGGAGAAGCCTATATCTATGCAATAACTGTGGAGGAAGCTTAAGACTACTAGATTTCTAAATTTAAGCAGCTAACATCACATGTGTAAAGCAGACAGTGTGAATACTCCCCTGAATGACTAACTTTACCAAGTCCACTAAAGAACTTTCGTTCCTATTTCCATTCAACACAACAAACTAAAGCGATCACGCTCTGATAATTCTCTCCAAGTTGTCTTGCTCCCTTGTTTATGGTTAGTTTAATCCTCTATGAAGTATAATTTTCATACTGATCTGCATTAAACGCATCTCCTCTCAGTCCAGAAGTTAACAGACTAACAGAGCACGTACAATGTCACTACAGCTACTACATGTCTTTTTTTCCCTTAGAAAAGAAAGTAAAATAAGAAAGTAAGGTAAGGTAAAATGAATTGGACTGTTGCAGCTTGTATTGCTGTTTTCTTTTATGGGGATTCTGATCCTGTGTTCCACAATTTAAGCTACCATTAATAGTATCTCTAGGTTTATCATTACGAAGATGATTTTCAAAGTGTCAGCTAGAGGAGTTTCATGTACCAGCATCTGTTGACTACTTCACAAAGCCTGGAAAATACTCAGTGGGAGAGTGGGGGGGAGAGTGGGGGCCCTCCCCCTTCCCCCCCATCCCCCCCGGAAACTTGTTTCAAAGCAAAACAAGTATTTGTTTATAAACAAAAGCAATCAAAAGTCAAGCCAAATTTACATAAATTTCCACTGATGGAAATAAAACTCTGGATACCAAGAGCTACTTGATAGTACATTTAGATGTTCCAAAATGACATGGTTTATATTTAAACTGTGCAATAGTTTTTAAACAGATAGCCTTGACAGAGGGTGAGGGGGCAGGGGGGATTTCAACTGCTGTAGCTGCAAGAAAAATGCCCTATTACCACTGAAAAGCATTTCCCTGTTTAATTATTTCCTGTTTTTTATGTTAAAAAGACCAGGTAAAAGCAGTATACCTTCATCACTGCCATGTAATTCTTCTATTTCTTAAAGAGATTGCTGTAATAAGCTAACACTGCTCCACGCAGAGTGTTGCTACCAAAGCTTGTCTTGTTACAGGATGTCTTTTTCTCCCCCTATCTTTTTGCAATAAGCCCAGGTCCCCTCACTTTCATCTGCTAAACCTCAGTGACACAAGGGAAACATGCTGTTACCAGTCCACATAAGTTTTGTAAAGCTAGCTGGTCAATATGTGCATGCCAGTTTCTTCTGCTGGCACCTGGCTATCCAAATTATGCGAGTTAATGCTAATTTGGATCATTCCTCCCTCTAAGGAGCAATTGATTTTTCTTGAAAATTGTAGACAACTTCTTAATCTTTTTTTTTTTTTAAAGTGGGTTTTGGGATGATATACAAACAACAAAAACATTGGCACAACAGGTCCAACAATTTTTTTTTTTAATCTAGTTTCTTGTTAGCATCAACTAACCTGTATTTTATTCACTACTTGTAATTGCCAATATGATTTTTTTCCTTATACTCTGGTTTTAATCATGTAAGTCTGATTTGTTTTCACTCATTCAACAGATGTTTTCTTAAAATAAATTTAAGGCAAAGTAGTCTCTTACAAAATTATTCAGTTGTTATCAGTGATAAAGTGTAATATTGGTTTGATAAAACTACTTTCAATTAAGCAAAACGTGAAGATACTACAAAATTAAAATGAGCAGTTTCACTTTAGTACTGAATAATTTATTTGTAAATTATATAAGCAAAGACTACTTCTGTATTTTAACATCTGAATGACGCTGGAAGTACTAACTAGCAGGCAA
This sequence comes from Apteryx mantelli, assembly GCF_036417845.1. NCBI lineage: Eukaryota > Metazoa > Chordata > Aves > Apterygiformes > Apterygidae > Apteryx > Apteryx mantelli. The sequence continues at coordinate 35,659,933 of NC_089978.1, forward strand.
AAGAATAAAAAAAAAAGCTGAACTTTCTACATAAGTGATACACCAATCATACAAAATTAAGTCTACTCATTCTTTGAATCTCCTGTATACAGAACCTAGGGTCACAATTCTCCCTCTGATTTTCACTGGCAACAGACATATATTGCAGACTTTTTAAACTCTTGTTCTAATCTTTGCTGATTATCAAGCAGCCGAGTGGAGGTGTAGCAAGAAGCTCTGCAGAAAAAAGCTACTATCCTGAACAGACTGTAAGTTCCAATACACCTATAAGCTCTGGTTAGTAGGATGTAAATACTCCACCACTATCAGTTAAAATACCTTATAAATTCAACCCCCCAAAACCCTAACACCTGTCTAAGCTCCAGAGACAAATTAAATTCACATTTTTTATTTTCAAAAGTACAGATGAATTTACAGAAAATACAGAAAATACATTTTTAATTATTAAGTTTTAATATTTCAGAGCATGAGTAAGATGCACTACTTTCAAGTAGTATTTTATATATGACGGTTTTTAAAATGCCTGCATTTTTGCTAGTACTGAAATTATAAGCGTACAGTGTTACTTGATGTCATTTCTTGATATCAGTGAAAATGCAAACTCTACATATTTTATACTGTGTGTAGTATTAACATTCATGAACAAAAAAGTTTTGTAATTAAACAGATTTATACACATTAGAGCTAATTTTAACAAAAAAGCCATTGTTTCCTGAGGAGAAAAATAAGTTCTTCTCTCCCCATTCCCCAAGAGAAAACCACCTGATATCAGTAGACACCAAGACAACTGTTTAACTATGCTAACATAGTTACCTGTCACTGAGGTGAAGAAAACTGCTGCTTTCATCAGGATGTTCATCTTCAAAACTTAGGTTGGACCAACTGCCAGTGCTATCATCACCAATACTCAGACTCATCTGCTGGCTAACAATAGATTCAACTGAGTGAAATCCTTCTCTTCCAGCAGAGCTAAACAAAGATTTAAGATGAAAACATCACTTGAGCTGTATTTCATGCTGATCTATATTAGTTCATCTAAAGCAATTTAACACCATTTCAAAGATACTAAATTCCAGGCAAAAAGGGGGGGTATACACTAATATGTAGCCTGCTTTCCAAATAAGAAATGGAGCAACCTAACGAAGTTCAAATTCCAAGAAATTTTGTAACATATACATATACCTGGCTTAGACCCGGGACTGCCATTTGGAACTCATTCACTAGAAGAAGGAGGGAGCGGTACAAACAGCTCTCTCATTTGGAAGATTATTTGCATAAAGCATAGTATAGCTTTAGCACCTAGGCATTTTACTCTTACAGACTGATCAAACCACACTTTTCAAGTGGGAAGAATTAGCATTTCTGAGCTTGTTCACCATAGGACAATTTGGCTATATCCCCTCTCTGCCTTCATTACAACCAGCTAGCTACCAGTGGTTTGCTATTGTAGACAAACTGCTTAAGAGCACACTGGTGTTTAAAATGCTGTAACTTTTCCATTTTTGAAAAAGATCTTTCTGCAAATAAAAATTTCTCTTCCTGCTTCAAGAAGGGGCAGCAACAGGGGCAGCATACAGAATTTGTCCATAAGATTTTTTTTTTTTTTTTCCAAAAACCAGTCAATCAAGTATGCTCAATAACAGACGGTCTTTAGAAGACCCTTCAAGACATCCAATTTTATAAAAGAAGTTTGCAACTTTTTCATAAGGAGTTCAATCTGAAAATATACCCATATGCACTAACTTTTAGGGTCAAACTGTGGTTATCTATATGTAGATCAATGACAGAAAGTTCAAGAGAAACTATTATCCTACTACTACCATAGATGGCAATCATTTCAAGATTGTTGCATTCACCATTTAAAAAGTCAGCCTTAAGCACATCATGAATAACACTTCACTCCAGTAAGCATGCATTTTTGCAGGCAGTGATGTAGCTTAGAATAAGTACTGTTTAACTGTTTAAATCTCAACTCATTTGGGCAATATAAAAGCTATTTTTTTCCATTTTTATTTACAATTATACCAGTGCTAGCAGCAATTTTTTTTTCACTGCACATAAGCAAGGCAGCTCTCAAGAAGCATACACATTTTATACCACACTTTAGATACCAAGGCAAAAAGCACTTATAAACTGGATGTTATGTTAAAAACCTAACATCCCCTCCTTATCACAGAAAAATAATAAACAGTATCTCTTCAAACCTTGCCTTTTAGATGCTCTACCATATTCTAACTAGAAGTTTTAGATAACATTTTAAAGTAGTGATTCAGAAACAAAGAGTCAGCTCTGATACTGTTGGTATTAGAAAAACACCACCACATGACATAAAATGATATTTTTTGGTCACACTGATTAAGGACCCAACCATGGGGTTGCCATGAGCATGCAAAAACAGCCATAATATACAACTTACTAGCATTTATATACTGCTAGAATTTTTGGTTAAACACTTTCATTGAAAGGCCATAAAAAGTTAAAACAGAGCTTATTGGTATAAATCATTTTGTAAAAATAACCCCCATACACAAATCAAAAACTTCCATTCACACCCAAATACTACAAGCAAGAGCTATTATGCGTTTCATATCACATCTTGAAAAAATTGGTTTCAGTCCCACTGTGGGGGGGGGTGTGTTTAGTCATTAAAAACAAATAAATAAGTTTTATTATTCATCATGATGTCACTCTAGAAATCAGGAAAATGAATCCTTTGCCACTGTGAGGAGCCCCCATGCAAAAATATTCAGAAAGTAACTACTATAAATTAGAAAGATCAACACGGTAAAGATTGTTCTTGGACCTGAAGAAGAGATTTCAAGTCATTCTGATCTCTGCACAGTCTGTTTTAAGAAACAGATGATGTTTTCCCCCAAGTTACTGTGGCACATATTTCTTATTCAGAGGCATATTAAAAGAAACAGTATATCAGCCACTGATAAAGATACATCTGAGAGTCAGTTTCTATTCTAGTATATTACTATTTTATAAGCTAAACCATGTCTTAGAAAGTATTTTTTTTTCTAAAAGTAAGTTTCATACTACAAAGCAATGGCTAGCTTGGTTTCCTAGTACCAAACACTGGTCACACTGACAAAAAACAGAACTGTTTTTTTGTTTTTTTTTCCCCTCAGCACAAAAGAGAAAATACAGGTATGGAACAAACCTGGACTCTGTCATGGCTCACAAGACAACAAGACCTTTAATTAAGGTTTAACAGTCTCTACAGTAGATAAAAATAGAAGGCATTTAAAGTTGAAATTCCAATTGTTAGTCACCTACCAGAACATACACATCCTGATGTATATAGAAACTTTGGTTTTAAGCTCCCACAGGTGGAAAAAAGTATTTTTTCCAGGTCCTATCACCAGAATAATAAAAAGAACAAACATTCAAAATATAAAGTGTATATTTCTAAAAGAAAAAAAATTGCTTCTGATCACACAGTGATTGTATTAACAATCCACCTTTTTCTGGTACAGAATGCAAGAAACAAGAAAATGAATATTACCTTATGTTAACTGCCTGACCAATATTAGTCATAGCTGATGTCATTATTTCAGTAGTAAGGCTTTCGGCAAAACTGACTCCATCTTGCCCAATACCACTGTCAGCCGTCAGACTCATGTTACTCAGTTCTCTCTCTGCTTTCTCAATAGCTGCAGTAACCACCTTGTCAGAAAACACTGCCTTCTGTTCTACATCAATATGAATTTTAGGAATATCAAGGTGAAATATTCTTGATTTTTGACAGACACCACCCAACCTAGAATGAGGAAAATGCCTCACTGGAATGGAGGATTCTTGTGCAGGTAGACGAGATGTACTCTCTGTACAGTACAGATGTTCCTTCATACTGCAGCATCTACAGACAGTTCCAGAAAAAGGAGACAATTTCTCAGTGTATGAGAGTCCATCCCCATTTTTTCTGTTTTCAGCCGCATGGAGAACAGCAGATTCTAAACTCATTTCTAGAGTATCGTCTGCTACTTTCCTAGCATATTGTTCTATAGTTTGAATTATGCCTTCACTATAGCCATTTTCATTTAAACTGCCTGTACTATGATACAGTTTACAATTGGGGGAGAAAGGAAGAAACGTCCTAGAAAATGTTGTTTTAATAAGATCCCCTGTGATTTCATCAAATTCAGTCTTTTTATATAGACAAGAATCTGTTAAAGATTTTGGCAAACACGTTCCTGACATTTTCAATTTCTTCCTGACATCACAAGTTATACTCTGAGCAAGGGATTCCGAAAAACGTAACAACTCTGTGTGTTCCGCTCTCTGTGCGCAGACATTCCTTTCGCAAGTTTGGTCTTCACAGTGATGAATCCTGCTTTTCACTTGCTGTAGTGAATCTTTATTCATTATTTTGAAGAGCTCCAGCTTACCATTTACCTTTGTATTTTGCCCAGGCAATGTCTTTCTGTTGTACCTCAATTTAGTTTTCCCAGCAGCTTGCTGTAGGCCTGATTTTATAGACCTGTAAGCAAGTCTACTAGCATACTGATCCACTAACAATTCAGCATTACCACCTTCTCTTTTCAAAACTCGAATAATATGATCTGCATATTCATCAGTCACACTTTCACAGCTTGGGTATTTGGAAGTCAAACCCATCATGCCCAAACTTTGTGGTAAAGAAAGTACAGAAGAATCCCTCTCCCCGGGCCACTGGTCCTGCCCTGGACCCCACCATTCTTTTGAACTATCAACTTTATCACCTTTTCTCAGATAAAGGCAATCCACCTGGCAGTTAACCCGCTTCAACCTCAGTTTACAATGCCTTGATTTCACCATTTTCTTGGCCTCACTGATAACTTTTCCTGCCATATCACCTGCATAATTCCATAAAGAATTGCAGGTCTCTTCTGGAATATTTATAAATACAGCAGACCCATATCTTTTGTTCGGCATACTTAACTGAACCTGTTTATTAGCTTCACCTTCATTTGTTTTATCATCTAAATGGGAAGCAGCCATTTCAGTTGCTATTGAAATTATATGACTAGCTAAGTGATCTGCATACTGTATTGTTTTTTCTGGATGTTCCTCCTTCTCAGCTAGCATTTCAGAATAATCTTCATCTTCACTACTTTCCACTTCTTCAGAAAGTGACCGCATGAGTTTCAGCATAAATTCTTCCTTTTCCAGAGAGTTGTGTTCAGTTTCAGACAAACCAGTAACAGATGGATTATATGGCGTAGAAGGTGGTGTTGCGGGTGCAAATTCCTTTGCTAATTCTCCCTTGAGTTTCTTAGATAACTTCCTTAGGTTCTTTTCAGAACTAGCTTGACATGGAACTAAGGGAGTTGGTGGGGGTGTATCAGGCATTACACAGGTATTTCCATCCTTGATAACTGATTTATCTTCCATCTGCAAAGCATCTACACTACCAAACATAACTGAAAAGTTACTTGCATGCAGACAACAATCATCCTGCCTGTAAGTTAGAGATCCAGACGATGCTTTTTGAGTGTCACGGTATTTTGAGGGCTTATTTAAGTACTTTATTGAGCAGCTTCCTGTGTCAGTAAAGTCATGCTTAGAAAAAGTCACAGTGGAACAACATGGTGGTGAACTTGAAAACAACCTCCGTCCTTTTTGTTCCTGACAACTGTCTTTAGATTCTGAAGAACATGGAACAGAATGAGCTGGAGTAAGAAGTTTAGATGGATTATTCAAAGGCATCCGTTGCTGTTCAACAATTATAGGGACGTTATTTTGTTTCTCAGCCTCTTGCTTCATTAACACACTATATTGTTCTTTTCTACTGTTATCTGTGTATGTCTGTGAGCCCATATTATATGCTAAATAATCACAGGTGTTGGATACGACGCTGTTACTTTCATCCACAGATTGTTTTATAATATACTTGGCCAAGTGGTCTGCAAACACATTCTTGGGAAAATCTTCACCAATGCATTGCAAATAAGGTTTTTTCTCTACTATTTTTCTTGTTAAAAAATCTGTATACTCTTCCACTGCTTTTGTAACCCTGGATGAAGTTATGGCTTCATAGGCTTCATTTACGATCATATCTACCATTGTTCCAGAGAAACTACTGATGCTTTTTGACCCACTTGTTAATTCTAAGTTATTATTCATTCCAGATCTGTTATTTGCTTGTTTGGTATCATTTTGGTTATGTAAAAGTGATGAATTATTTTCAGTACTTTGACTGGGATCTGAAGTTAGGTATATATTTCTGAAAGAAGCAATTTCCTCCTCTCTCTTTCTAGTTGTGAAAAACAGATGAGTAGAGTCTTTGTACACTTTCATATTGCCATCAGAGTTTGAAGCAGTCCATGCTTTTGCTTTATAAACATCAGAGGAAACCTGATGTTGACAAAGAGCTCTTCCAGCTAAGGGCACAGGTATTGAACTTACAACACCAGAGGCACAAAATAGAGCTTGCTGTACTGTATATTCTTTTCTGGATTCTTGTATGGGATTCAGTGCTACTCTATCATTAAAACTAGGAAAAGCTGTGGAAGTCTGTGTTGACTGTAACATACTTTCTGCGCTCACATATTTAATGTTGTCCATGGAAACACTAATGGCTGCTTGTGTTGTGAAGGTCACATCAACCTGAGATAGTTCAATAAAAGCCTCCTGAATGACAGATTCAGACAAATCTCTGGCATAGGATCTTACCACTTTGTCTTCAAAATCAAATGATGAAGGCTGTGCAGCTGTAGGTGTCGATGGATATGAAAACTGGCATACTTCCATGATTCCTTCAAATACAAGTTCTTCAGCAAGGTCTGCTGCAAATCGTGCAACTGTGTTGGTAAATATTTGTTTCTTTACATGCCGCAGTTCTTTCAAAGCACCAGTTATAGCTTCACTCACCAAAAAGCTTGCCAGCCCATTAATGGCACACTCCTTCAAGGAAATTGCTCTACGTCTTCCAATCTCATAAAAAGCCATTTGAAAGACTGAAGAAGTCAACCTAGCAGCCAAATGACAAAGTGCATTGGTGCATGAAGAAACGCCTTTTTGCAGATCTTTAAATGCACTGCCAAAACTTTTTTCAACCAATTCAGTTGCAAATCTTTGAATGCTATCTCTAATCATTAATGACTTATGTTTCGATTTAGCTTGCTTAGCCAGCTCTTTGCCAGTTTTCATTCTGTGATCTGTAGTTAGACTTTTTTCTCCTTTCAAAGCAATTCTGTTGCGTTTGGACTCATTTCCTGCACATATTTGTTCTGATGAAGACTCAGAATGAAAAACAGAACCTAGTATTTCAAATGAAAAACTATCAGCATATTCTGAGTAAGTATTATAAAGTGCGTCATGGTGGTTTTGACCTGTCCCATCTCCACCAAGATTCATCCGACACAAACATTCAGAAGAACCACAGCTCCCTAGTGGACTGAAAGCTGATGATCTAATAGGGCTGAACAAACCTCCATTCTCTTCCCCTGACATTTTAACCGGGCGAGGAGAATCTGGAACATCAAAAATGCTGCTGTATGGCGATTCTGGTTTACGAGGAGTTGGTTTCTTTACATTGGCTGGAAGTGTGGGACGATCAAACTTGAATTTTTGAGGATTCATTGTAATGCTTGCAGAAAACAGTTGCTCATGAGCAGTCCTTCTTTTCTGAGGAGGATTCCCTTGGATTGGATCCCTAATAACTTTACAAGTGTTTTCCAGGGTTTGTTCCAGTTCATCAAATTGATCAAAACTATCAAAAAATTCACTTACTTCTGAGTCTGAATCCTCTATGCCATCTTTCACTACTGGAATTTTTGGCAGTTGAAGTTTTGCCTTCAAGCTTTTTTGATATCCTTCTTCATCTAAGAAGATAATAGGGCTTGGGCTGGAGCAATCTGACTCAGAGGATTCTGCCGGAGAGGAGGAAAATAATGTTTTACGTAAAAAATTAACACCTTGATCAGAAGGATTATATGGCTTATAGAAACTCTGCTGTATCCAAGGATCAGAAATTGAGGTTGTAACTGAGTTTTTTACTGAGGACAGTTCCTTAAGTCCCAAAATATCAACCAAAGTAGATCTAGCAGATGACTTTCGATGTACAGAACCCATGAGGATTTTTGAGTCAACAGCTTCTAAACATTGAGCGGGGATGGTCTGTGAAGCAACATCTCGATGGTTTCGAGAACTAAAACTGCATGGACCTAAAAAAAAAAAAAAAAAAAGCTTCAAAAACAAAAATCTCCACACAAATGCACAATACCGGGGACAGATTTAGATAGCAATCACTGGGCTTTCTATTGTTGCAATACATTAGGTGATCTCTCATGATTAGAGTTTGAAAAGAATGAAGGATTGATTTATTAGACAAATCTAATCATTAATAAAATCACATACTTTTTAGCACACATCATAGGTTCTACTTTATCTGGATCTGACATCACAACTGGAATCTTTGGTTTATTATTTGACAGACTACTGTTGTGAAAAGAAAGGCAAAAATTTAAATTTACATTTGTGTATTACCCCTTTGAAACAGGTAATTACTGTAAAAAATTACTAGATGTTTCATATACATTTATTGTCTCATGAAGTCCTGCAACAGACAAAATTTCAAAGAACAGGCTCTACAACAAAACTCAACAGCATGCAAGCACTTACCAACACTTTGCATCTTTGAAGGCTCATCTTCATCTAAGTGTTCAAAAGCAGTGACAAAATCATCCTCAATTGAAGAAACTGACTGATTAGTATCATCATCTTCTGCATTGGATGTCTCTGTTTGATGTTTTTGCAATGAGTTTATTTCCATTGCATATCTTATGCCTGTAGTATATTTGCTCAGCAAGGTAAATACATAATCAGCTTTGATCCTTGGGAATGAAGGAGACAATCTCATCACACAAAGCACTTCAGGAAGTTGATTCTTGAAAAAGAGGGCAACAAGAAAACAAACATGTAACAAACTTGGAAAAAATTCAACTGTCAGGAGTAACAAGGGATTCCTTCAGTATATTTTTTATGAACAGTAAACAATTTACAAATATTTTACAGATAAGGAAAAAAATGGAACAGTTTGTATACAGCAATAGTTAAATCACTCATTTTAGTAACTCCTGCATTCTAAATAAATCATTGCATTAAAACAAAACAAACAGTTATATAATACAGCCCTGATAATATACGCTCAAGACTATTAAGAATATACATGTTAAAAACCTGTAGAGGAAGACAGGACTTCAAATTGTGTTCATGCTGAATATTTCAGTTTATATGTGTGTGTCATAGCAATACAATCGAATTTACATTGTATCATTAGTCAACATGGTTTTAAAAAGTTTGCTTTAACAACATTTATAATTGGAGAAGAAAAAAATAAAACTGAATTTTATGAACAGCTGACATTGCCTATGACTGTTCAGCTCAGATACAGCTTCCATTCCTCTGCAGACTTTCCTCCTTGAAATATAGGTGCCAGGAAATTATGACAATTTGATTAGTTTCTTTTTCTTTCCAAGCTGGCCATGAAAAGGACTTCAGTGAGGCAGAAGTATGGGACCAAGTCAGCAAGCAAACACAGACAGGGCATATCACGCATCAAGTAAGTATGCAAGAAGGCATTTCACTCCATACTAGATAGATTAGGCAAAATATTGATCATAAGGTGCATTCAAAACTAAAAACACCTCCAAACTTCTTAGTTAATCTTCTAAAACTCATGTTCTTTCACAAGAAACAGTCCCCAAAAGTACTTATTCATAACTCACTTGAGGATTACCCGTGCACTGCTTCACCTTTTAAGCAACCTCCTACCGAGTTCACTGCTACAGACTCATTGTAGCATAAGTTCTCTTGTGCAGCATAAATATTAAATATTTATATTAGCTATTTTGTATTAATAATAAAGCACTTAACTCCAAAGGAAAGAGTTTATTTTGAGATTTTCTAACATTAATTTTAAACACAAGGAAACCGCAGAAACGTAACAACATTAACACTGGTTGGTCCAAGATGGCCTAAATACTGTATTACAAGCAAGACAAGGTGTGGTATTACTAAACTCTCATAAAACCAACTAAAAGACATCTGTATCTAAGACATGCATCTAAGAAGACACAGAATGTTTACCTGATCTTTCATGATATAAGGTTTTTCCAAGCTTTTCTTTATATCTTTTAGAAATATAACTTCATTTTCTTTTAGTTTGCACAACTGGAGCGATTTCAGGACATCTGGAAGCTCTACAGAAATAGCTGTCAATTCCTAATTTAAATATAAGAACACATTGAGAATACAAAGTGAAAAACTAACATGTAAGTGATAATGAAGAGTTTTTGATTTCATATCCCCAAAACTGTGTATTAACAAGTAGAACAGGTTGCCCAGAGAGGTTTTGGAGTCTCCATCCTTGGAGATATTCAAAAGCTGTCTGGGCACAGTCCTGGGCAGCCTGCTCTAGGTAACCCTGCTTGAGCAGGAAGGTTGGACTAGGTTATCTCCAGAGATCCCTTCCAAACTCAACCATTCTGTGATTCTGTGAAATATTAATGGCCATTAATTTCGATAAAGCTTTTGTTTTCTTCCCTACTTCTTACCCCATCCTTCAGTTATTCTCTCAAACTCTGGTATAAAATTCATTTTCGCTAATAATTTAACTCACACTCATTTCTAATTCACACTTCTACCAAAGAAAAACGTCTACTGTTCTCATGTGACAGAAGACCTTTAAAGGTCACATGGGAAAATCTTAGAAGGAGTAAAAAGCATCTACCCATCCTACAAGATGCACAGCTACTCAGAAAAGACTGAGCTCAGCTAATAATACTTTTAAATGGATCTCTACATGCTCTTAGCGGACTTTCTTTGAATGGTGTTTTAGACCACTATTAAAAACACAGGGACAGTGCTCTTGCTTAAACATGATCTTGGATAACTTTTAGATTCACCTAAACCACACAAAAAAAAGGCCTTTAAAAATCTTTTCTCATCTTTTATATGCTTCTCAACAGTATGAGCATTACTGACTTATATGTAGCAAATTTTCATAAACTTCATCAGCCCTACTCTCTCTAAACTTCATCTAACTCTAAATGATCAAATGGTTCTTATCCATACTTGGGAGAATGTTTAGCAGTATTATTGTATTAATTTCTCAATATTGACGCAAGTTTGAACACAAATGGATTCAGAGTTTCTATTTTTATTTTTAAGCATCAGTGAATAGCAATCGCTAGCTAGCTAGCAGTCAATTCAGGAAAGTTATAGCTTTGCAGATGACAGTGGCACCTTATTATTAAGCACAACTCTATGAAGGAGGAAGTTACAAACTACAAACAAAACAGTCATGCCAAAACACTGATACACATAGTAAAACAACGCAATTTAAGCATGCTATTCCAGACCATTCCCAAACAATTAATATTTTGAATATATACATAAAGCACTGGTACTTGTATTAAAATCAAAATCAGTATTTTTCAACTATGTTTAAAACTGTTATGAATGTTTTTAAATACTAAGTGTAAACATATTTAACTTCTCAAAGAAAATTCCCCCATCAAAAAGGTATATATTATTTAGAAGGGATCACCAGTGCTGAACTACATTATTTTCCAATAGAGATAAATACTATACCTGCAAATGAGCAGTACCAATCTCTTCAGCAAAACCTATAAATGTAATCTGTAGAATAAATATATGAATGTGTTAAAGTACAGAAATGTCTAGATTTCTGTAGAAATCTAAGAATTAAAATTCAGTTGACTTTACTGTAAAGCTTCATTTTACTGTCACAAAAAAACCCATACCTTTGAGCAGCATTGCTTGCAGAAAGAGTAATACACAGTCTTACACGAAGAATAGTAAGCCTGTGCAATTTGACTTGTCATGAAAGATTAGATCAGACTGAAGAACGCATACATTTAAAACCTACTACCTAGAATTTCTTCTAGTGGCCTATTGGCTGGTGTATCTTGAGCAACATGTACAGTTCCATTATGTCTGCTGATATAAACATGATTTTGCAAAGATCAGTGCTCCTCTGTCCTTGCTTCCAGCTGGCCAGGTATAAGCCAGTTTCAATCAGTTCTGAAATTTGTGCCCATGCTGTGATATATTAAGCAAATTTACCATGTAAATTGATTAGCCTTAGGCCAAAACAGAACAGAGGACTTAAGCCACGTGTTTACATGCACTATCCAAGTGGACAAATTCCTAAAGTAAAACAAAAAACAAAAACTGTAATACTTAAAAGAAGGTCTTGTCAGGCTCAAGAAACTGGAAGGTGATACGACTGTCTAATCAGCTTCACCTCAGCTTGTTGTGCTTGTGAACAGTGATATTTTATCACATATTCCCATACCATTTTGTCTACAGACATCTTGTATCATTCAGTACTAACAAATCAAAGGACATAAGTATTTTATTTTCATTCTTCAGTGCCACTTCATGACCTACTTCATGTCCATTATTCCAACCCTGCTCTAAATGTCAGATTTATTCAGTTCTCATTTAGTTTCTCCCTTACGGCAAATCAATAGTGTATCTGCATGCTTCCAAAAAAAACCCAAAGCATTTATTTTCAAAAAGCTTGTAAGAAAAAAAAAATTCCTATTTTGTAGATAGGGAATTAAAGCACAAAGATCAAACATTTTCACTTATGTCTGGAGCTAAATTTTTGATGCCTTGGATTCAATTATTTCAGAACACTATGCAGTAGGCTGAATTGTATGTATTCAAATCGCAGGTCATACTAACTTTGTGGCAATTACTCACTGTTTCTGTAAGGTAGTTAGCTGGGTCTTAAGTGTAAAAAAAAAAATTTTTAAGGGAAGAACAGTATTATGTTCATAATCACTTATGATTAACTGGTTCAGCAGTTGATGGGGAATACATAGAAACTGTGAAAGAAACAGAGCTAGAAAAAGAAATTGGTGTAAAACAATTGTTTTGCTGAGTATTTGCATTTTGTATATTTTATTTCAATGTAAGACAAAAGAAGTCTTACTTGTAAACTGAAATCATACTAAAACATTAAAAATTCTGGCAACTCGTATTTTAGGGGGTCTTGTACTAGGAGGCTACTTTCCCAACAGAAAAGATCCTTGATACGTTTAAATCCACATATCTTAATTAGAATATTTCAGTTATGACAAAGCAGTAACCGAAAAAAAGTTTTGCAATAGCATTCCAAACAGCTCTAGGCAAAACACAGTTCTTCAGCACAGCATTCACTGTCTTAACTATGAAACAATTCCATTTGAGCAATATGCCCTTCAACTCCTACATCTTTTATCCATACAATACCTACAACACACCTTTCAACTCCTACATCTTTAATCTGTACGATATCTACAATATAAGCTGAATTCTTCCACTGAAGAGGCCTAACAGAATACCGAACGACTTAAAGGACTTGGAGGAAAACCAATTCTCTGAACAGCATTTTGGGGGACTTTGGGTTGGTTGTTGTTTTTTGTGGGTGTATGTCCCTTTTGTTTCCTCTTTCTCAAGGTAATAATTCCGAGCCCCTTCTCCCAGAGAACACTTCATTGTGCAAGACAGGGCAGTATTCAGGAGCTGCAGTCTCACACAGAAGAGGGCCAACCAGTCAGCGTATATGCTGATGGGCCTGCAGACATTGGCCAAATGACATCATTGCAGAGTCCACCTATTTTTGCCTCAGTGACAACATTAATTTGGATCTATGTGACCTGCCTTCAGTTGTCACAGAATTAACAGAAATCACCTTTAAGATTTCAAACATGGATGAAATTAGTATGCCAGTTCAGAAATCACTGGGGAGTGGACTGGGGGACAGAAGGACCTAGAATCAACAACACAAACCTTTTCCTTAAACTATAAATAGTGTATGTGGAACTGTATTTGAAGGTTATCATAATCCACAGGGATAGAAGTGCTGAATTAAAATTGCATAGGAAACCTAAATTCTGTTTTTTCTTAGTCTGAGCAATTACTTTGCAGTTCTAATAATGTTCTGTTAACACTATTCTTTATATAGGTATTTTTCCCCACATTTTTACACAAAGGAAAAAAAAAAAAAATCTGTTCTGTGATCGTATATTGACCATCTTACATTTCATCCAGAGTGCTCTTCTAGAGCACCATCTGTCTGAACAGACAACCATTACAGGCATACCTCGTTTTACTGCACTTCGTTTTATTGCGCTTTGCAGATACTGTTTTGGTTTTTTGTTTTGTTTTGGTTTTTTGTTTTTTTTTTTTAACAAATTGAAGGTTTGTGGCAACCCTGCATCGAGCAAGTCTATCAGCGCCATTTTTCCAACAGCATGTGCTCACTTTGTGTCTCTGTGTCACATTTTCTACATTTTTTTTTAGACATAATGCTATTGCACACTTAATAGACTACAGTATAGTGTAAACATAACTTTTATATGCACTGGGACCAAAAAATTTGTTTGACTTGCTTTATTGCGATATTCGCTTTATTGTGGTGCTCTGGAACCAAACCCACAATATCTCCAAGGTATGCCTGTATAGCTTGCATGTTCAGACCTGAATGTAAGGGTTCTGCTACTTTGTTAGGATACCATGCATACAACCTGAACACAGGAGTGCTCATCAAATGCAGCATAGCCAGTAATATAATTCTTACAAAATCATCTGTCCACACATTTTGATATTTAGTTTCATGATTCTCACAAAGCAGAGAAATGTCTTCTTGAAACTTTACAATCCTTTTAAAGACTGCAACTACTGAATTCAAGGACAACAATATAGAGTAGAGTTTATGGACAGTCAGCAAGTTGCCATATTGTTCATGTTTACTATCCTGCGACTTCCCATTCCACTACAAGCGGAATCATCCTTTATCATACCTATGAAAAACAAATTGTTAGGTTATGCCAAACCTCAAGAAAATTAGCTTGTTCTTCCCAATTTAAGCACTCTTCTGCTGATACACTGCATAACTCTTTTCTGCTCTGTAGCAGTGACTTCATAGAGTGCAGCACACCTTCACCAAAAGTCTGAAAGACAATAAAAAACAACAAAATATAAAGCAAACAAAATGCATTTTCAGTTTTGGATACAGGATCCATCCGTCTGTTCCCTACCCCCAATACACTTCCCTACTTTAAGCACTGTGTCAAACTATTTTGCATATAAATCACCAGGTTTGAAGTTTAAGTCTACTTCAGGACATGAAACTAACACAGATTAAGTGGTTTTTCTTTAAGCAATACTTTTATTCCAAAAGAAGTTAGCCATTCTGTATTAAAAAAAAGAATAGTGAGAAAATGCAGGCTTGCTTGTTTATTAATTAGTTCAACTAATGCCTGCAGTCTTAAAATAAGTGGAAGGAAAAAAGAAGCAGATGAATTCAAGCCCTATCTACTTCTTAAATCAAAACCTATATACGGAACTTTTCCACCATCTTTTCCTTAGAAAAACTGAAAGACCATGTAGTCAGTAGGAATAATGGTGGTGACTGCAACAGTCAGGAGAAGGGGGGAAGAGGGGAAGGAGGGAGGGAGGGAGACAGACAAGAGACATATCCTTGTTCCCTGAAAAAAAAGCAGTCCAACTGAACAGGATGTAATTATTCCTTGGAAACTTAAGATGACATGCAAACTTGGACAGACTGCTAAGAAGGGCTTGAGAATCTAAGAATTTCTCCCAATGTAAAAATGATAAATGGCAGCAGAATCAAAGAACTGCTATCTGAAATAGCTTGTAAACAAAACAAGATGGCAGAACAACAACAAAAACTCTTTTGCTCCTCAGCTTGTAAAAAAGAAAGCATCCTTTCACTTTTTTAGGAAGTCAGCAACCTTTTTCTATTTTGAATTGTCATCTTCTCTAGCAAGTGGTAAGCTAAGTAAAAACAGGATCATAATGTGGCTATTAACTATTAGTCCAGTTGTTTATCATCCCTACTCTTGCTCTGCTAAAAATGAAATCAGTGTGTCAAACTTATGAAAAGTTATTTCAATTTTGCATAGCTTCTTAAACAGCAGTGTAAGTGCTAGAGAGCCGAATTCAGTCAGAGAGTGTTTTGTTTTTCTGATACTCCCACAGCAAAAGCAATCCATTTATGGTAAAAAGTGATCTTATGTATTACAACTAAACCACAAGAAAGATTTTTTCTGTAGAAAAATGGTACTATCGCATGGGAGGTCCAATTACTACAGCATGGACAGCATTACCATGCTTTTACTCATGGTGATGCAAGATTAGGAAAACATTTCTAAAATGGCTAGACAAAAGCAAAATAGAAACTTAATTTTAGGATCCTTGAAATTACCATAATATGTTTCAGAATGTTAACAAACAAGTCCCAGACTACCACCCTTACACTGAAGGCCAAATGACGTTTAAGCAGTCAAAACAGTCATTTATATAGAAAAGCAACAGCTCTCACCTCAAGTATTTTAAACTGCATTTAATGCAGTTTTGGGATCTGGCAGCCGCCACAAAGGCGAGCACGGGACACCAGATGGTGCAGCCCATAGAAGAGGGGTTTGCTCTGGGGTGCTCCCCAAGAGTTAACAAACCCCGGGTGCATCATGGCCGGCCGGCACCACCACACTGTGAGGTTGCTGCAGCCTGGGGGAACACTCGCTAATGACCCCGTGACTGACAAGTCCAGACAAAGGAGAAGTGACACCACAGACTCACGCCATAGACATCTCCACACGGTGGAGCCATTCCCCACAGAACGATCTGCTAATGGGCGTGTTGTTACCCACCCAGGATCTAACAGGCTGAGCACAAGGTCACCTGCTGATGTGCATGCTAGTATTGACTAGAGCCATGTGGCCTTGGTAGGGCTGTGGGCTGGCATTGCTCTGACTGGGTATAGAAGGGAGTAAGCCACATACACTTGTGTGGACTCGGACCCACGGTTAGCTGGCCTGCAGACCTGAAGACCCACCCGTCAGCAGAGACACCCCTGATGTCTCCAGTGTGGTGAGGAGAAATTGAGGAAATTAGGCCAGAGGGTGGCCATAAGGGGCAAAAGCAGTTGCTATACCATGCACCTGTTGTTCAAGACTCCGGGGAAAACTGTACTGGAGAGGTGGCCCATAAGGGGTGAGAGCAGTCACTATATCATGCACCCATTGCTTGAGAATCCAGGGAAAACTATACTGGCAGGGTGGCCCTCGAGGAAAGGACGAGAGCAGTCATTGTACCATGCACCTGTGATTGAACTGTAGAACTCTGACATGTATATATATTTTCAGTTCTGCTCTATTTGCAGCTTTGCTATTCTGTTAGCTTTGCTATATTCACACTTGACAAATGATGATCTCTCAAGTTCAGTACAACTAACCCCGGAATCCGAAAGAATCCTGGACGCCCTTCTAGTGGCATGTCACAGGGTCATTTGAAGTAAGTTAACTAAGCGTGTTCATCTAATTTCTACTTTCATCTATTCCTTTGCCCCCATGTATGTTCAGTTGCAATTTTCCTTTGACACGTGTTAGATATATACGTATAGCTTTCCAATCTCTTAAGTAAGCTGACAATGTCCTGATTCTCTGGTTTCTTCCAGGTTTGCAAGTGGCTACAATGCCAACACTGCACAAAGACTCTGCCCCAGTAATTCTAGAAGCAGTTAGTCTCTCCACCACTCCTCTCAGAGAAGTCTTTTGTGAAGACAAACAAGCTTGTCTCATTTTCAGCTTCTACAATAATTTAATCAGTCACAGCACTCAGAGCAGTAATTTAGAAAAAGTCTCAAGAGCTAAACAACATGACCTGCTAATTCTCTGCAGACTAATGGTGATCCACTTTGAAAAGTGCTCGGTATGCTTCTCTAGCTGTTAGTTTTCTAAGGCTACAGACCATTAGATATATCTTAATTATAAGCAAGTATTTCTCCTTAGTTTAATATTCTGAAAGAAGAGGCAGTAGGGAAAACTGGAACAGAAGTATGGTATTAGGAGTTACTATAGTTGAGACGAAGGAAAATTCAAGGGTTTGGAGAATACCAGGTTGAAGTCAGAGAGGAAGAAAGATTCACTAATTGAAAAAAATATCACTTGGGTTTGGAAGAACTGACACACAAGACTATAGATCTGGTAGCACACTGATGGTGGCACTACATGACTGAAGATATAAAATAACTATGTTTAAAAAGGAGGAGGAAGGGTGTGATGCATGGTTTTAAGACCAAATTAATGAATATAGAAGAAGTCGGAACAATGAAAGAAAAACATATGGAAATAACCAGGCATATATAACATACTATTTCCAGAGCAGAACTCACCCATCTGGACTTCCACAGATACAGAGTACACTGTGCCATATGAAGAGTCATCAAACCAAAAAAAAAAAAAATTTAGCAAAAGAACTGTTTCTGGAAAAAAGAACCTACCCAAAGGGGAAGCAAAGGATGTTTTGAGAGGGTATAGTAGAAGTGGGCCAGTAACAACTTCCTCAAAATTTATCTTGAAACTGATTAAGTATCATCATTATTAATAAATGTATTGCAAAAAAAAAAAGTACAGATGAAGTCTAATGATAATTCACAGCAAGGAGGCATCATCAATTAAGAGGAAGAGCAGCATACCAGACAGGAAGAACTTGTTCAACATGTGAGTTGCCATAACAAGAATAGTTTAAAATGTAGCAGCACAAAGTGCAAGGTTACTTCCTTGAAAACTAACAGCAAGCTTTCAAACAGAACTGGGAATTTGCAAGTTGGAAAATAAGAGACCTGACTCTGTTACTTGATCATGGGATAGCAATGAGTGGTCAATATGACACAGCACTGAAGGGGGGGGGGGAAACAAACAAACAAACATGACCCTAGGATGCATCCTTTCAGCAAGAGAACTATCATCATTAGTCAGTGAGGAGGACATCCTCTGTAATTGCCCATACAGTATCATCCACATGTAAAAAGGAGATTAATTCACAACAAGCACAGCAAGGAAGACTATGAAGGGTAATCACTGAAATGCAGAGGCTTTCATACAAAAGCAGATTAAGACCTTAGCTTACACAGCTTCCAAAATGCAGGCTGAGAGAAGATATGATCTCTGACTGTAACTACACCATGAGGGTGAACATCAGCAAAAGAAAAAAGCCATTTAAGTTGAAGACTAATGACACCCATGAACAAATGGGTATAAATTTGCTATAAATAGTTTTAGTCTGCAATTCATAAGAAGATTCCTACTTATTACAACAGCAAGATTCAAAAAGACTTAAAAACAGTGGGAATTTTTTTTTTTTAATCTCCCCTCATTAACTATGAGACATATGTTTAATAACTTCATATGCTTATTGAAATCATACCTGTGACAGCAGAGGCCTGGACTCAAATCCAGAGAATTCTTCCTGTCTTATATCCATCAGGCAATGTAAGCAAACTCTCCCACAACCCCTGCTTGGGAGACACTCAACTAAATTTATAACTGAAAAATGGTGTGTCCCTAAGACTACCAGCTCAGTTTAAGTAAGAACCAGAGGTCATCCTCAACAACAGGATGTTATTTGTTTTTATAAATAGCACAACTACTTTCAATACACATTTACCTACAGGCAAAAGACAAAATCTCTGTAGAGCTCTGCTTGCTAGGTTTGTGTACTCCTTCCACACAGAAAACCTGAAGTCAGATGTTGGGCAGGGAATCCTATTTCAGCTGTGAACAAAGATTTTGAGCTTACTAAGCCGTAGCATGGGAAACACGAATGTCCTCAAACGCACTCAGAGCAAGACAGAACTGAACATGAAAAATAGATCTCCCTCATCTAGCTCAAGTGAGCAAAGCTTTGCATTTTCCCTTTGTGGCCAGCAAATCCAGAAGTCCTTATCTATGGATCCTTCACAGTATAGTAGCTTAAATTCTAAACTAATGGATTTCATGAATTATTTTAAACAACTGTTTTCAAACATTTCAAACAACTCACAAACCCGTAAGATGCCTATGTCATTGGCAGGGAGGATGACAGTGCTTTATATAGCTAGCTGGAGGAGATTTCAAGGAGCATTAACAGTGTCTGAAACAAACTCTGTTTTTTCCAGTATCTGCAGAGAAATCAAGTCCAATGATAGAGATTTTCATATTTACTCTGTTGTCAAGTAACAAAATAGCTCTTCCTGATTTCATATGCCGTAAGATTTAAACTAAAATGTTTTAAATCATTTTGTAAAGATGGAAACTTGGTCTTCAAATTACCGTACCACAACCATGGACTGACTTCCAAGAGCTACTGTAACAATTTATTTAAGTATTACGAAGAGGACATGAATCAGACTACAGGCTATGAATCAACAGAAGAGGAAGTATAGTGTGGTTCTGACCACTCTACTGTCCAGCTCTGTGCAAAAGGATGGAGGTTCCACACTATAGTCTAAGTGGCTGCCCCTGGGGAAAAACTAAGAGGAGGCAGCTACAGACCAAAACATCAGTCTGGCTACATGAAAATGTAGAAACCTGTGAGACACCTGAGATGGGTCAAATTCATGTTCCTAGAACCACACGGTCCAGAAGGTTTAATGGCAATTAATAGAACAGCTCAGAGAGATAATGTTTTAGGCTACTATTAGAATCAGTCAGGAATCACCATTCGCTACCATTATTAGAAACATATTTCTGGAAACCAAAGGCCTAGAAACCTAGGGGTTTTTTTGGGGGGAGGGGGGAGTGGGGGGAGTAGAGAAGAGAAGGTGTTAATAAAAAAAATAAAGGGAAGACTATAAAATATCTCTAAAATTCACTTTATATTCAGGCTGAAAATACAAAATGACTTGAATGTAGTTAAGCAATTCTATTTGAACAGGAGATTTTTCATAAACTAATAAAAACTTTTATACCTTGTATCTTAAAGTGAAAGAATAGTACCCACAGTTACAAACTGAAGTATGGCTGTTATCAATCTATATCAGAAATTGAAACAAGTGAATATCTGCAGCAAACTAGCAGACACATAATGCAGATCTTTGCTTTCAAGCTGTTTTTACAGGACCTGTATCACAGACACTACTTCCCTTAAAAAAAACAACAACAAAAAAACTGCTTATGGAATAAAGTAATGTAATTTTCAGGTGACACTATTTCCTTGCTCAGATTCCCCTCTTTAGCATTGCATATACCTGTAAGAAAAGAATTTATTAGCAATCAAGAAAGACCTAAAAAATACTCATCTGCATTCAATTACTTTTTGAGAAATACGCTTGGATAAATCAATTTGTTCCTTCAGGATAAACTGCTATGTATTACTTCCATTTAAATAAGTGCTTATAGAAGTTTCAAGAAAAACATAGGAGTATATTTATGTTCTCCAAGCTAAAGCCACAGAATTGAAAAGAATAAATAAAGCAATTATAATTAGTAGACATCATATTGGTAAAAAAATATATAACTCATTCATAAGTGCTAGACAGATCTTATTTTTCATCAAAGCACTCCCCAAAAGTTCATGTAAACATAAGGATAAGCCAGTCAAGAAACCAAGATCTAAAGACAAGGATATTACAATAAGTCTTAACAGATTTCATAGAATAGTTTTCAGTGAATATTATGCATATCTTAATTACATATAAACTTGAATAATCAGTGCTCAAAAAAATATTCACACTCCACTAAACAAGGCAAATTTTGATATTTAAATACATCACAATTTCATCAAATTACCTCAAAATAAGAGACAAAAAGCAAATGCGCATGCAGTGTACTCCTTTCAATTATTCCATCTCCCAGGTCCACTTGGCTAAATATGCCAAAATATAAAGCAATGGCAGTTTTTTGCCTCCTTGAAATTTTAGCCTATCAAAGTTAAAATATATAAAGCAAAAACCAACCAAACCTACCAGTCCACTTGGTTCATTACTAGACTGTTAGGATTAGGATCAAAAAGCCTTGAAAGTACTATTGCTTAGAACAGATAATTACCTTTTTCACAGATATCCTTGGCTTCACTCGATTGCTCTGAGCCTTGGCATATATATCCATGATTTCACCAATCTTTGTATTTGATGCAAATCAGCTCAAAAATACCTACAAAAAACATTTATACTTGATCATTTTATGTTTCCTCATTTAGTTAATATATATTTTGAAAAAGCAAGTGGATGAAACAAGAACCAATGAAAACAAGTAAAAGCATTTTAAAACCGAGAAAGTTTAACAGGTATAACACCCATGCAGATTTTGCCTTTAAAAAGGCATACTGCTTTAAAGATTTTAAAACCACACAAAATGTAAAACTAAAAAAGTAAAGTTTTAGTAAAGTTAAAATTTAAAAAGTTAGTTCCAATATGTTTCTTTAAGCAGATTTCAAGGTTGCACAGGGTGGGGTGGGGGGGAGCATTACACTTGATATCATTTTACTATGGCCGATAGTCTAGTGAAATTTATTGGCAGATCCCTGTATCATACCACGCACTAGGACTACCCTCCAACAATCTGGAGAGGAAAATGTACTACTTACGCTCTCAGCCAACTGGCCTATTTACTCTGTCATTCTAAGTACTACAGAACACAGGTGACTCCTGTTTAGGATAACATGCATTAATAGTCTTGTTCTCTCACATTGCTCTGGACAATCCTCCCCCAACCGGTAAAACACAGGAGACCAAGCATAAATCTACCAGGACTCTCATATCACCAAAGTAGTAGTCAGAAGAGCTTCTACCTAAGTTAGTTACCCTTACCCTTATATCCAGTTCTAACAAAAGATACAGCAATGAAATCAAAATACATTTTACAAGTTTCCCTCTTTAATCAACAGCAATGAAAAGAAACAGAAGAATTCAGTTTGTTTCATTCATCTCTACCACCCAAAAATTAGCAATAAGTGAGAGAAAGCATGTGCTGGACTCTTTAAATTCTACAAAATTATCTTTCTTCTTGGTCACACAATTTAGCCAACAAGAACTTCTAGACTACTGAAAATAAACCAGGTAAGGAGCAAACACATTAAATTGACTTCAAAATAAAAAATAAACATGCCGACATCACAGTAAAATAATCTTAATGAAGATTAATTTGCTAGAAACTTTTAAAAAGTTACACAGGTAAATAAACTGTAACATGTTCATCTACAGAGCAGGATATGCATCTTAATCTTCCAAACTTCAGAGATCCAGTTAAGACAATAACACAAAGCAGGTCTCTAAATCTGTCTACCATCTATTTTTTTAATATATATACACATATATAAAAAGAAAAAAAACATGGCAAACTTTATGGATGGAAGAAGAAAAAAACTACAATCACACTTCTCTTGAGATTTACATGTTAAAAAATGCCATGAAACAATATCAAGCAAGAAAACAGATCCACTTCACTTTTCCCTACTGCTCCATCTTAAATGGCTAATCTACTCTTGCTAATCTCATTGTATCAGGGAAACACTCTTTTAATATATCCTTGTCCGAAGAAGGACCATCAATGGGAAAAGCTGGTTTCCCACATAGGGTCAAGTACAAGTACTTGAGCTCCACTACCCGCGGACTGCTCATTCCTTGCAGCAATTCAAGAAAGCCCTCCCTGCACAGGGAAATGACAGAGATGACTTTGTAACCATCTTGGGTCCAACAGGATTTACTCAGGTACAGTAGTTTATGGTTACAGTACGCTGCCTTCAGGCAGCAGGTTAAGCATCATCCTATGGCACAGGGCTCAACTAGTAAACTCCAGAGACCTAAGTACCCACACAGAGCCACCTACAGTGTCATCTACACCATGAAACCAACAATTCTGTAAGTCATAGTACAAAGACCCTGAAAGATGCTGGACAGACACAGTCCTGGTTTATCCTTGACTCAGCACCATAACCATTTTGTCTTCTCTGCATTCTGTCCTTCAGCACTTGCATTATGCAGGCTCTCTCCACTGCCTACGGTATCCCAGCTCTCTGTCATCCAATAAAATGAAGAACAGCAATTTCAGAGAAATCTGAAGGTTCCCATTTGTCCAACAGTACAACACAAAACAGAACAAAAAATCTATTCTTCACCTTCAAAAATGTAATGGTCTAATCATCAGAAAAATACCAAAACTTTAAAACTAACTGGAAAGGAAGTGAAAGCACTGATAGGAAAGACAGTCTGGAAATAGTTCATAACTTACATAAATAAAACCTACTGTTTAAAATTATTTTTACTTCTTCATACTGTATTTTACTATTAAGTTTCATTTCCTTCTATTGTAAACTTCACAAGAAAAGTGGAATAAATGGCAAAAGTCTCAGATGTCAGAGGAACAGAACTTTTCTGGCTGATATTTATTCAGGAACACGGGCAGACATTCAAAAAACAAAAAAAAGAAAAAAAGAAAAGACTTTGATTGTGAGAATCGCCAATAAATACCCACACTAAGTTTAAGCAACAAGTAATAAGCATTTAGCTTTTCAAATCTCATTCAAGTATGCAATGTGCAAAATTCACTAGTGAAATTAGCTCAAAGAATTCAACAGAAATTTTGCCCTGGTTTTCAATTTTTTATATAAATTCATCCTACACATAAATTTATTAAAAATCAGAGTGCACTTACAACCATTAACTAACAGAGGTAGAAAGTTTATTTAATGTCTATAAAATGCAAATGTGCCAAGTAAATCTTTTAAATAGCTATGAACATACACACACGTCTATGTTTAAAGGCATACCAGCATATGTAAGAATTTGAATTGTATATGCAGTAAATTTGAAATGTATGTAATATATTCCATTCTTATTAATTTCCAATAAAAGATTCAAGCTGAGGAAAACTGTATGTCTATGACTATGTTCCAAAACATATTTTTGCTATAGTACTGTTTAAGAGGGGGAGGGGAGGGAAGAAATCTTTCTTTTAAAGCAAAAATACTTTTTGTGCCTTCAACATAATGACCTGAAGTGGCCAAAAGAGCTTAGCTGATGATTTCCAAAAGCCAAGCTTAAGCAAAAGCTGAACTTGGATACACTCATTCCAAATATTAAACTTAAAAAAAGAAAAATTAAAAACAAGAATATGCACTCCTTTGTAACCTTAACAAAGTAAATGCTATTGAAAAATCAAATGAAACAATCTTGCACTGACAAACACACAGAATAGTCTGATAGATGCTTTTCCATTTCTTATTTCTAATAATTTATCACTTTCACTAATAGGGTTGGCAGCATTGAAAAAGTCTATTTAAAAAAAATGCAAGTTGTCTTGACTGCAGCTATATCCACGCTAAGAAAAGGTGGAACAAATTCAGTCCATGAGTGCTTTCATTCATCAATTGTACATTAAGATCTGTCTGAAGATTTGGCTCAAACATTTTCTTTATAAATTGCTACCACCACCCCATTTCCTTTTGATTCACTGATTCCATTATTACAATGGTATTGCCAGTATACTGCATCACAGTCTTTCCTCTTCTTTTTGTAAAAAAAAAAAAAAAAAAATATTTTCAACATTCAACTGTTAAAACAGACAATGATTAAAAAAAATGCAGCCATATATTTCAGAATATATAGCTGAAAAACTGGAAAACTTGCAGTTTTCCGTCTACCCTAAATTGAACCCCTTTGCTATTTTTTTAAAAAGTTTGATAAGCAGCTACCATAGAAAATTGTCTCTTAATATTGCTACAGTATAACAAGAAACATTTCACATTTTATCATAAAATAACTACACCATAAAATGTCATAGGAAATATTAACATTTCTCATGCTATATCTTCTCTAAAAGATTAAAAATAAACTCTTTCACTGTAGTAAACAGCAAGTACTCATCTTTTCCCTGTGTAAGCTCACTCAATATTAACATGATTGTTTTTATTTACTTTCTGATTGCATATCAGCAACACAGCCATATGGCATCACAGCCATAAAAACAGCACTAACCAGTTGAATGCCACTGTAGCAACACTAAAAAACTACAGAATCATCCCCTCTCCTCCCCCTCTCAAAAAACCATCTTTTACTGTTTTTCACTTTTCCTCCCTACACAAGGAGGACTTTAAACAAAAGGGATATTTGCCTTTGTTCACCTAAAGTATATATTTTAAATCACTTTAGGAAAAATCAAATTAAGTTTAATCTAAACAAGCCAACCTCTCAACTGTTAAACACCAGAAAATCTGTTAAAACATAAAGAACACTTGTTAAAACACAAGAAACTTTTGGGGGGAGTCTGCATTCTCAAATACAGCCTTTAAGAAAAATATTACTTTTAATGTACTAAAAATACCCATTAGTCTAGACTTTGGGGTTTATGCAATTAACTTCTTGTTTTTGCACTTTATTCTGTTGTCTAATACATAACATGGCTAAATCTTTTTTTTTTTAAATGATTTTAAAAGTAACAGCATTGCAATAGTAACATTGCATTTTTCAAGCAATCTTATTTCCCCTTGGAGAAGAACATTGCCAGAGAATACCCTGTTTAGGAGGTATTTTTCAGACTGTACCATACTAAAAGATTAACAGGAAGAAGGAATAATCTAATTTATTTTATTATTTTTCCACACTGCATAAGACTTTCCACCACTATACTCTTCCAGCTGTCAATGGATTTTAAACAATCCATGAAGGATAAGAAAATACTGTGAGTTATCAGACAAGATGGCATAATTTCATTACCAAGCTTCAAAAAGTCACCTTGCCTGCTCATGCATGCAGACCAAGGAATTTTTCTGGACAAATGGGACCCACGCTATAAATATGTAATTTCTCAAGAATTAATTAATACTGACAGAATCTCTCACAAGATTAAAGGCTAATTGTATAATTATGAAATAAACTTTCAATGCAAGTAAGACTTTTTCCAACTCTAATATGGACAACTTAAGTGCACTTTGTTACCACTGACTTTATTACCACTGATCTTTCTCAGATAAAATAGATCTTATTATTTTTCACCCTATTTCATAGTGATTTCGTTGAACTACAGTAATATGTCAAGGCTTCAATACAAATCTTATTGTACCGGATCTAAAGCCACAGTTTACGGTTTTTTTTTTTGGGGGGGGGGGTTGTTTTTGAATGGATATTAGGGAAAACCAGTGCGACCTACAGAAACAGGTAACTTCAGCAGCGAGAGAAAGCTCCTCAGAAGAGCGAGGAAAGTGAACGCACAACACTCCTTCCACCTCCTCCCTTGAGGGAGGAAAGGAAGTGGGAGAAGGATGGGGAGGGGAAAAAGAAAAGCGTCTTTTAAAAGGCTAAACGCCGAGAACGTGGTGAACTTAGTTAACCCGCGTGCATCAACCATAAAACAGGCCAGCACGCAGCCGGGACCACAGACGACCTCCGCCGAGGGGGTCACCGGACTTCCCTCAGCGGCAGGCCTCCGGCGCAGCCTGCCGCGCCTCCCGCGAAGGCCACGCGGCGGGGGGCCGCGAGCACCGCCCCCCCGCGTCTCGGGGCCTTCCCCCCACATCCCCCCGGCCCAGGGCGCTGCGCTCCCCTCAGGTGCGAGCGCTGCTGCCGCCGCGGGCGCAGGGAAGCGCAGGGCCGGCGAAGGAGCGCCCTGCCCAAGGCCACGCAGAGCCCGCTGGGGAGGAGCCAGCAGCGGCGCGCCCCGGCTCTCCTCCCCGCAGGGGAGGCGCAGAAGGGGCAGAGCATCCTCACTCCCGTACCCAGGCGGCAGCCACCTGTGGGGACGAGCCGCCGCCCGGCGGGCCGGGAGACAGCGCTCCGCCGCTGCCCCGCGGCCCCGCCCTCAACGGCTCCCCCGGCCTCACGCGGGGACGGAAGCAACGGCCGCCGCGCCCCCCGCCGCCAAACGGCCGGGGGGGGGGAGAAAGGGGGGAGAAGAGCGGGCGCGCCATACCTGACTGCCTCCTCAGCATCCGGCACCCACAGCCATTTCGCCTCCTAAAGCAACAGAGCAAGCACCCAGCCCGGCCCCCTCCCTCCCGCCGTCACCGCAGCGCCCCGCCGCCGCCGCCTCCCCAACCCGGCCCTCGTCCCCCGCCCCCTGCGCGCGTGCGTGCCGCTCTCGCGACGTTTCCCCGCCCCCCCGGCAGTCTCGCGCGCCCCCCGCAGGAGGGAGGGCGTCACGTGGCGGCTCCCGCCGCGTCCTCATTGGCCGCCAAGGCGGGAATCCGAAGCCGCCCCAGCAGGAACCCTGGGAAGGAGGAAGACGCGCAGGCGGCGGCCGCGACGCCTCCGAGCGCCGCGCGCCTCCGCGTGGGGTGCGCGCGCGGCCCCCGCCCGTTATGGCCGTTAGTCGCCTTCCGGGGGCCCGGTAACGGGCGTATGTTCCATATTCTCTTCCCAGGAGCCGCATTTTACACACCTCCTCCTGGCAAAGTCAGGAACAAAACCCACCTCGTGCCTGCCCCTGGCCATCTGTCAGGTCTGCCCCTCTGGGCCTTGACAGGCGCCCTCTCTGAGGGGGAATATGTGAGCTGGTGCTGCTGCCCTCCCTCAGCACGCCTGGCAAAGAGCCTCTCAGCCAGTCCTGCTTCGTCCCCTCTGCAAAAGCTACAGTAGGGTCACAGCCAGTATCTGCCCTGCAGCAAGAAACGTGGTGTGGCTTGAGGCTACCACCCTTCGCTCAGTGCAGTTACAGCCTTCACACAGCCCTTGAAAAGTTGTGTTAGAAGCAGGATGTCAAGCTCTGTCCTCCAAGGCATATGGGAGAGGAGACCTGCGAGGTGGGTCTTTCCTGCCTAGTTAGTCTGGACTTAAGACTCGCCTCCTGGTTGCACACAAAAACCTCTCATGCAAGGCTTGGCTTGCCACCTGGCTGGCTGGCTCAGCAGGGCAGATGGGTTAGAGGCTAAATCTGGTTTTAGTCACACAAGGCACAGACAGCAGACTTAAACTCTGCCTGAAGCCTCCGAGCATTTCCTTCCTTCCCACCCTTTTTTAAACTCAGTGCTACCAGATTCCCCAATAATTTAGGCACAATAAGATACGCCATCAAATATGCAATTTATTTTCAAATTCTCATGAACTATGACAGTGATGAGTATTTAACTGTGCATGGTGTTGGAGCATTGGATTTCTTTCTATCTGCATGGAAACAGTGATCTAATAAAAGCTCATGCAACTTCACAACATTATTCCATTACAGCACCAGCTCTGTCAGACCCTAGCACAGCAGCAGCAAAGGACACAAAACAGAAAGTCTGTTTACTGCAGTGGATTCTCTGCACTATCCATCATCTGTGGATAGTCTGTCACTGGAGGCTAACAACTCTCTCCCTTCCCCAAAAGACAGACTCCCAAAATCCAGACCAGTCTTTCTGAGAGTCGGCATATAAGAGTGAAACTGAGGAGGGGGAAGAACAGAACCAGAATTCCACCCTAACTAGAGACTCATGCAAGGTGGCATGTGATTGCAACAACTTTTGCAGGACAGAAAAGAAAGAGCCCCTACAGCTGTTTTTAGCAAGAATCCAAAGCTTTATATACTGGCAGAAAAGGAAGGAAAAAAGAGGCTAGCCTTCTAGCTTTTTATGTACTGAGGATTTCAAAGTGTGACCCATCTACTTCACAGAAAGAGAGGGACAAAGAGAGACAGACTAGCCTGACTGCCTACTAAATTGTGTTTATCTCTTCTTCCCACTAGTACCTGAGCCCTGTAAAAAGGCAATGAGAGCGTGTTCTTGCCACAAACAAACAAACCTTATTTGCTATTGGATCACCATAACTTTTTCTGTGTAATTCCTGGCTTCCACCTAGCTTCTGTTTTTACTTAAGCCTTTGCTTTTATTTCTGTTTAGTCCTTGATCATTTGCTATTTCTGGGTTGCATAATCATTTTAGCCACCTCAGAAGTCAGGATGCATATTCACTTATTCATTTTACCAACAGATAGAGAAATTTCATTTTAATTTGCCCTAAAAACTAATAAGCTGTGGGGCAAAGCCTGCAAACCATGCAGGCTAGCTAGAAAAAAGAATCAAAGGATCACTGATTCTAAAGTGCTAGTAAAGTGGGTCAAACACAAGGTTTCTCTTCTTCCCAGGCACTGCAGGTCCCTATGGGGTGGGGAGAAAGTAAATGAATAATTGAATCAAATTTAACTCAGGTTAGTCGTCATTGCAGTAGTCATTGAGACCATGCTATTTCATAAATTTACTGACCTTTAAGTAAGGAAATTTTAACAGTTTTGCAGATCTCTGATCAACCAAAAGGTACCTCTTTTGACCAACTCCTTAGTTCAAGGTACCTTTCAGTTTTCATAAAAACTAATAATTCTGTAAAAGGGGGTTGTTTTTGTTTTTCATATATCAAGACTTACTGTAAGTAAGTGTTCCAAAACAAAATAATTTGGAACAACACAAATATGAGAAAGCATGCTTTAAAAATAAATTCAAGACTTTTCTTCCTTTTGTTCTGTAATTCCCCTTAGACTACTCAGAATAATGAGTTCCTATGGCTCTCTGCCAAAACCTTGAAAAAAATCAAGACTTACCCTCATCAGGAAACTATGAAACATAACCCACAGCACACCATTGTTTGTCAGAAAAATGTTTTTATGTACAATATTAAAAATGGCAATAGCTTTGGAATATTGATTTTTATTACAACTGATTTAAATACTGCCTTTGTAAATGTACAGGAAAATTGGCTGGTGAGTCAACACTTCTTAAAATGCATATTAATTATGAAGAAATAGAGTGTCAGTTTCTGCACTCTGGTAATTTATGTCCTGTAGAGCACACTTTAGTCTTATATTTTTCATATACTTTGGGGTTGGCAGACAGAACAGGAGAGAGTTTCAGAGACAGCAAATGCAAAAGCTGACAGTCATTTATAAAGCAGAAATCTAGTAGAATATTTGATCAAAAGAGCAGCATTCCCTTTATAGCGAAAACACTAAACTGAAAGGTGAAGAATAATGAATTGCTTTTTTTAACTAATGCATTTTCCTACTTAATACATGAGTATAGGTAGATAAACCCAAAGCTACACCCAAAGCATACATATCTAACATAGATCCAACAGGAATCAGACTTATCCAGGAGACTAATCTGATATCATGGAACACAGTTTTATTTGTCTCATTAATTACCACAGGAGTATTTTCATGTTTCAAGAGGGGTTCCTGACAGGAATATGTAGGGTGTCCAGCGGCTGCTATGGTTTTATTTTCAGGCAGGTTTGGTTCTTTGCCAGCAGTGGGTGTGTAAAACTTCGCTGCTAGTAGGAGAATATGGACCTTGCCTAGCAACAACATCCGTTACCAGGCCCTATGAAAGTGAGTAAATGGAAGCTGGACTTCATGGTAACTTTTCAGGATGCAGAAGAGTCAGTAGTAGGGTCCCTCAGGAATCAGGGCAGGGACCAGTTTTATTCAAGTTCTTCATCTCTGACCCATAGAAGGGAGTGCACAGTGAAATCTCCAGGTTTGAGGATGATACTAAGTTCTATGGGGTAGACAAATTCCGTGCCAATGGCGAGGAACATGCTCACCACAAACAGTGGCTCTGTGAGCAGTAATCAGAGATGGAACAGTGAATTGGATGGAACCTTTTTGTTGATCCAATGGGGCTTTTCTTACATTTTGGGTTGATTTTTGTCCAATTTTCTTTTTCAGGTTAGAAATATATAAAACTTTTTTGGACATACTTCCAAGTTTCAGAATCTTTCCCTTTTTCCTTTTGTAACCATATGCTATAGGTGTGTGATTATATGGAATACTGCTCCACTCAGTTTCTATGGGAGGAATTACAGAATTCATAAACTATTTAAAAGGATAATTTCTGATTCTATAAGCTGTATACTTCTCTTTTAAGGTAAAAGAACATTTCTAACAAGTTATGTTACTTTCATTTGATATGCAACATGACAGAAATGAATGCAAGACAGATTGTGATTTACTCCTGGACATTGCTGCAGTTTTGTCATGTAGACGCTTGCAGTGTTTTCTGCTTTTTCTGTATCAAAAACATCTTGATATGTATCGCTAGAATCTTTTCTGGCAGAAATATTATTGTGTCACTGATACTATCCTGAGTCACTATCTGCACCTGTCTTATAAGCTTGATATTTTCAGTATCACTGGCTTAGAGCAACTTGTTGAATGTCTATCTCAGACTGACTTGTATGTCATCTCTCTAACATATTCAATGCCAGTTCTATAAAAGGAGATAAGAACTAGTCTGTGAGTGTATGGCAGTTTTCCATTCATTTTCTTATTAGTCCCTTGCTAAGATTTTTTTCCCTTGTACAGGAAAGCTATTTAGTTGCATAATTCAATCAGTGGTTTTTTTATGACACCACCTCTGGAGAATGTCCCTCTATACCTAAAGCTTTATTACATCCAGGCAAGACTTTAAATTGCATTATATAAACTACACGGATGTAGTAATATGGATTGCCTGCTCAAAGGCAGATAGACAGTTTATAGTCTTGCCATTCCTACCTTCAACTGGAGACATAGCATGTATTTCTTGAGAGCCTAGATAAGCCTTTCCATTGATCCTCTTGTGGCAAGCTGGGAAGGATTTGCCATGCTTGCTACTACTTTTTCCCCCAAATCTAAAGCTTGTCTGATGGGAACTAATGATACAATTTCTTGAATGACTTTTGGTGGCTTCTCTGTTTATAACATAGCATTCTGCCTCCCAGCCTCAGCTACCTGCTTCTACATCTGCACTGCTACTGGACTGTGCCAGCATGAACATTTGTGAAATCAAGCAGTAAATGAGATGATTGGACTGAGAAGGCTAGAAAACAACCTGCTTTTCTTCTTTTTCACTGATCCAGTTCACCAGCATAATAAATGTGTCAGCATGGCACTGGGGATAGCACAGAGACAACTGAGAACAGGAACAGCTTAAATTGGCTTGTTCTGCCACCAAGTGCATACCCATGTGTTGACTTGCGTTGCCATTTAAACCCTGCTCAGTTTCTCCTTGAAGATGATACTCGTAACACACCTACCAACTAAAAAACTGGAATGCTTTGTTTGAGTGTATAATTTTATTAGTCATTCTGTCATGAATCTTTGGCCAGTGCTGGACCATGGCATTTATCTCTGACAAGGGTTCAGTTTATGGCACGTATAATGACATCTGCTGGTTTCTTTTCGCTGAAAGTTTCACGAATCTATTGTTTCCAGTGATATGTTAATATTTATTTGCACGTTCGTGAGTATTTTAGCTCATTGTTTTAACAGTGAAAATCTAATGATCTTTATATGTATATAAACATATGTTGCAACTATCATTGGTTTTTCTTCTGCATTACTTGGAAACTGAAACTGGAGTTGGATGATCTGTAACCTAAGTAAATTGTCTTCCAAAACAATACGTGTAAAAGATGTAATCCACAGACTATATTCAGAATTTATCCGTCAGTTGGCCAGTTATGTCCTGCTGACAAATGAATTTTAAGAGACAACTTAGTAGACCTTTTGATACAAAATGGAAAGCATCACAAACTAACTTTATAAAAAGGTGCATTGTACTGCATAGAGCCTGTTTCAGATGCTACAAGATTCTTATCCAATGCCTTAAAACACTCTCTGGATTAACATCACTTCTGTGCATTGTATTTGTATAAAGGATGTGATAACACTGTCACCATGTTACACAAGAGTGTACGATAATAACTAGAGTTGGCTGGGAAGTGAAATTTTTATTCTGCAGGAAATTCCAGCTTGTCAATATTATGTTTCACTGAGCACTGGAACAAAACACATTGGCTGGGCTGCCTTTCTGGCAAAAGTGGAACAATCTATTGCTTTGCCACTGGGGAGCCAAGAAACCAACCGAGCAGTCGGCAAATTGCCAGGTGGCTAGATACGCAGGCAGCTGAGTTACAGCAAACAGCCAGCTTGGTTGGATTTCTGGCTGGCAGATCACCGCTTTAGCTTCTGTAAAAAGTTTTGATGAAACCAGTACTATCCGACGTTTCCAGTGCAAGTCTGTTTTTTAGAAAATGCTTGAACACCCTCTCCATAACTGACTATTATTAAGTCAGTTAATAATGACTGAATGCAGCCCTGCCTTGCTCTGGATTCCTTTTGGATTTCTTCAGCTTTGCCTTGTTATTTATGCACAACTTTATTGTGAATATGAGCTTCTGATATCACTGAATTTTCCTGTATTTGATCTGTGATAATACTCAACCCCATGAGGGAGTTTTCAGGTTGTCCTTCATTGCTAGTTATGCGATTAGTGTTACCAAATAACATTGCACGCCAGGAGTACCCAATAGTACCTGCTTGTGTATCCCTGCTAACCAGCAGGTACAGTTACCACTCTAGACAGTAAGGTACTAGGTTGAAATCAATACTTATATATGTAACATATGAGACACACCCTGTCTCATTGTCTTCAGTGAGTATTTGTGCATGAATGTAGGTTAGGATGAACTAGCAAAAATGAGATAATGAGGCACCTATATCTTCCAAACTAGGTAAAGGATACTTATTTGTATGCTTTACTGGGTAACTGGTAGTGCTGAGATCAGCACAAATTCAGACACCTTCCTTCGTTTTTAGAACTAGCAATGCACTAACTTTGCTGAAGTTAACCTTATATATTATGGCAGAATTCTGGCAGGGTTGAAGTTATTTTTCCACTTCAGTGTTTTTGGACAAGTTTGTAAAACTTTCAGACAGGTTTGTAAAAAATGACATCTTTGCCTTCCTACAGTTTAAGATTATGGTATCATAATAAAAAAAATCAGCTGCTTTTTCCAAATGTTTAGATAATTTCTCTTCTAAGATAAAGCTCATCATTTTTTAAATCTGCAGATACTTTTTACTCTGCTAGTCTACCAGAAATCTTCTATCGGTTGTTTCCAACCAGTTCCTGCATATACTTCCTCTTTAAAGCTCAGAGATGTTATATACCATTGTTACATTAACTGTGGTAACTCCAGGGAACAATGAATTCCCTTGTAAATGTTTAGTGGTAATTAAATTTTCTGCAACTTCATCTATTTAAATGGTCTCTAATACTCCTGCTGTGAAATTAGAGGAACAACAGATGCTTTACTGAGCCATGTTTCAAATCTTGTTCCTTCCACTTGTAAATAAACACAACTCATTCTTACTTTCTTGTTCTCTCTCAAATTCAAATCCTGTAGAGATGCTACAGCAATCTGGGTGAATCCCAGCCTGTTACCCACAGATTCCAAAGGAATTTTGTGATAGTTGCTTTGCTTTTCATTGACCTTCATATTTTCTGTGCATGGCCCAGTTTATGGCAGTTTTTACAGAGTTTATTCTTGAACAGGAAATCATTTGCATTGTGAGTCTCTTTCCCAAAATGAAAATATAGTGTGCTATACATGGTGTGCTTACTTCTTCCTTTCTGGTGGATTTGTTGTACAGTTTGCCATACACTGCTGCAACAGATCTTAAAATGTGCTGTTTATCTCAGCTATAACAACTTCAGCGTATGTTTTAGGTTTCAGTCAGTCTTAACACGTCCATCTGGGTTGCCCAGCTTTATATTATACATACCAATTACTGATTCAGTGTGTCATTTAAAGTCTCTCTGATGCCTAATTTACTCAGTTCAGCCACATACTCAGAAGTTTTATTTCTTTTCCTTTCTGATATCAATAAAAGAAATGCCATTTAAACATCAGTGTGTTTTAATGGAAGTTTTATAGTCTTTCCCTTCAGAATATTTGAAGGGAAACTACCAAATTCTTACACTACTTGGTGACACCTTTTCTGCTGTAATAGGAGTACTGAGAGCTTCTCAAAAAATTCATTTTCAGTTCTCCCAAAAAATAAAAATAAAACTAGGAGTAACAAGGAATAAAACACCTAAGACGAACTAGAATGAGTGATTGTATAAAAGGTCAGTGTGATACAAGGAATCCCTAAAAGCCATATTGCAGGGAAAGGGAATTATTACCCTGGGGTGCTGCCATTGTGGAAAGCGGCCACTGTAATGCTCCGTTCCAAGGACCTCTTTGGAAGTCACTGCCTGAAGACTGAAAATCTTGGCCAGAATGAGACAAAGAATGGAAATGCCTGAAAGAAATAATGTGAGTTCTTCCCCACCCAAGTAGGACTTCTGAGTAACTGTGTCTGAGTTTTCTTTGCTGAAGGCTATTTCATTTTCATTGGGAAAATGAAATAGCTTCTCCCATTTAAATTTTCATTTGAGCTCAGAAATGTTACATTTGCACATCATATTTAAAACCAAAGCAGCTTAATTTCCCCTATAAAGAGAATTGACTTCAGCTGTCACTGAAGCATATCAGAGCAGAATGTAGAATGTAAACAAAAAAGTTTGAAATGTATTTCCAGAACACCTCCAGTTCATCTAATTGTAGTGATCATTACCCTGTGTACTCCTCCTGATTTCTAAATATAACTTTAGCCTACGTGTTTACTATGGACTAAAAACTATATGGAATTGAGCATGTAGAGACCATTGGGCC
The DNA here is from genome assembly GCF_036417845.1 of Apteryx mantelli. Classification (NCBI taxonomy): domain Eukaryota; kingdom Metazoa; phylum Chordata; class Aves; order Apterygiformes; family Apterygidae; genus Apteryx; species Apteryx mantelli. Next base: position 35,696,164 of record NC_089978.1, read on the forward strand.
AGGCCAGAGGAAGTCTGGAATATGCAGTGTAATCATGAACTATGCCTGAGTCTAAATAGGAATGATTTAAAAAAATTATGCATCTACAGATACATGGATCACGATAACAGCAATATCTATAATAATAATATTCTATAAATAAGTCAAGGTACAGCTTGAAAAAGAACAAGCACGGCACTTTCTGGAAGAATTAGCTTCATGATTTTGTACTGACCAGTAAGACATCATGTGAATGGAACAGACTTGGCCTCTCAGAACAAGTCTTTGTATTTTTTTGTTGCAAAAATGTGGCCTACAGAAAATACAGTACCTTTTGCAGAGCAAGAAAACTGTTCCAAAATATTATCAATAGTTATTCATTCACACTTGACTGTGACAGTAAATTAAATAGTGTTTTTCAAGATTCTAACATAGCTTAAAATTTTACATCTTGATAGGATTAGATCTTCATGTATTACCAATAATGTATTATTTATTCTTTTAATACAGAAAAATAATGAAAAAGTTGGTTGAAAGGAAAATATCTCCTTTGTTGTCACTGGAAAAACTCTTGTTGCTTTAAAACCATGGAAATATCAAACATAATTCCAAAACTTTTCCATTGATTGAAAGGGAAATAATTCACTGTCTGCTTGGCTAATTTCAAGAAACTGCATTAGGAATATTTGAAAATGTAAAAAAAAAGGTATATTAAATTGTTTGAACTTTAACAATGTATCATCATTTACAGTTGATAAGACACTGTTCTATTTATAAATGAATGGAAAATGAGAATTAGTTGTTTGCTTTCAAGTAATTGCCCAGGTCACATGTGGCATAATAAAGCACATGTGCTATAGATAAGTCATAATTTGATTCTGAAAGCTGTATTATAAAAGTATTAAATTATTTTTCCTTATCTGCCAAAAAGATTCCAGAATTACCAGCAGCTTTTTATTTTGTCAGCTTTGAACACATGGCAATGTTGAGACCTGTCCCTGCAAGATGGTTATCTTGAAAGATAAGCCAAAAGGTTTTTTTAAGTGTTTCTTTGCTACTAAAAGTAATTTTGAACCTTAGGTAAGTATTGCCCAATTGCAATTTTTTCCTGTTCTTTAGGAACAATGAAGATGGGGTACAGGAAAGAAATCAGTGTTTGAAACCTCCACAATACTCTTATTTCTTTTATTTTATGCTAAAAACTTTACAATAGCCATAAACTTAGAACAATCTGATCCTGTATGAGTTGAAGTTAATGGTATAATAAAATCACTGCAGGGTAAGTTATAATAAAGTAGTGATGATGGCTTCTTTAGTAATATAACACTTAAAACACATCATGGCAAAGGAGAAAAAAGGAAATGGATTTCATTTCCCCTAAAGGCCTAACTTCACCATTTTTATATCAGAAAACAAAATTATATTAATCTGATTTAGCCACTTCATCTGCAGAATTATGTTGATTTTTTCAGGGCATCTAAAGCATTTTTTTACAGTTGAAAATTGATCAAAGCCCAGTATAAATGGTTTGTGTGAGGAAAACTGAGCATTTCAGGGTTTCAGAAGAGTCACTGAAGAATTTGCACACATTTTTTGTTAGGAAACAGTCTAATGCTTCGTCTTCAGATCCTGTTTTTTTTAAGGGTCTGGCAAGGCAGGTTTGCCTGAAACTGTACTTTCTAGTCCTGCTTCCTTGATCATCACAGAGGGGAATCTGTGGGGGACTGCAGTTCCTCTTATTCTGAATGCTCAATTTGCCTCCTTTCAGAAATTAGAGTACATTATGAAGCACAGTATTACAGCACAAGTCCAGTTCTGATAACTGGGATGTGACGGGCAATACCCAAACCTGAGAAATAGGAAGTATCCTAGGATCATCAGTAGAGATTATAGTCTCCCCCCCTTTTTTTTTTAATTTCAAGAATTTTTTTTGTCCGTATCTATCTAACGTGTCACAGGGAAGGATAATTTGCTATTTTAAATGCACTTTAAGAGACTGCAGAAACCTGATATTGATATTGATGGTGTTAAGGCTGAGTTTCTAAATAAAGTTAATTCCAGTTTAATAGCTGACAAGTTTTAGGATATGATTTAAAAAAATTAATTAATATTTGTAATTAGTTTAACTAATAAATTAAAACTTAGCATGACTGAATTGTATATTTGAAGGCAGTATAAACGTGCATGTGCGAGAAGAATACTAAATGCTAAAGAAAATATCTTATTTTCTTTAAAATATCTCTTAAAGTGCTCCACTGAAGGCTTTAAGTTTTAATGTGGTCATTTTGCAGTTCTGCCCAGGAAAGATAATGACCAACACTGCAGGTAAAGGAAGCTTGTCTGGGCTAGGATAGTGCTCACATAGTGGACTGAGGAAGAGAGTACAATGTGGACAGGCTGTTATGGTTCCCCAGACTTCAGAAGCATCCAGGAGAATGGCAAAAAGGAGTTTAAAGCTACTGTGCCCTGCACCTTCTTCTCTCTGTGCTCCAAATCTGCCCTCTGCTTCTGAAGGATTCTACCCTTGCCAGCTTTCCCACAATCATAAATGCAACCCAAAATAAAAAAGCCAAAACACCTACAGAGTCATCAGTTGCTGGTGGGTCGCCTGACAAGTCACACTGTGGGCAGTGATGAGAAAAATACATAATAAATTCTCCACCGACAGTATTCTCTGGAGCAATCTTGAAGTCGTGTTGTAGAGCTCTTTGTAAAGTATGCTTTGATTAATTAGAAAGAAAAGACTGATTTAAAAATATTAATGTATTGTGATAAGACATTAAGGAGACTGCTATTTTTTGAACAGCATTCATCGTGTAAAAAAACTTCCCAACATTCATCTGAAGTGATCCGGGAGCGATCGTGCACACGTCTCTCTTCATTCAACATCTTTTTACCATGGATGGTCCAAAATGAATGAGAGTTGATATTAGGTCAAAAGTAAAGTTCTGCCAACAAAGCACTGAGGAGCACTATTACAGAATTTTTTTTGTCCATCTATGCAGGTACCATTTTACCAGTGACAACAAAACATCCAGTCAGTTTGACGTAACAGATCTTTGAAATAGCTGCTGACAAGAAGCTGCATAGGCAGGCATGCAGTAGTATACAACAGCATTCAGTTTACCACTTTTATCTTGTATAATGCAAAGCTTGCTTTAAAATTTGGAGCCTTTCTGTAATTTTTTGAAATTTATGACCAAAGGAGCCTCATTTAGACCTTACTTTCTGCTAACTTTCTCATCCTCATAGGAGTGTCAACATTTCCATGCAAGATCCAACAGCCCAGCCAGTACTCTGTCTCAGACACTAGCTAACAAAAGATGTTTCATGAAGGTGCATGAAGCCCATTAACCAAATAAGAAATTTCTGACATTTAATCATTTTCTTAAGTTGTACAGTTTGAGACACGGTATTTCTACAAATGTTGTTAGTGATAAGGATCTGATCCACTAACTTGTGTTAAATTTGTTTAGAAAAAAAAGAAAACTCTGCACTTCTTTGAAGGCAGACTAGAAGAGAAATTACTGATTTTCACAGAATGGGAACAGAACAGTAACTGAAAAGCTGAACCTATGCAAGAAACGATGATGTTGTTAAATACACTGGAAACTATGCACAGCTGAATTCAACTATGCTATACTACAAACAGAGCTGAATAGCTCTGTATTTAGTTTTTACATATGTGCAAAAAATCAGAACTCACCTCTCACTTGAGATCACTGAGAGAATTTTGCTAAGGCGAAGGAGATTTAGCCAGTGCAAAATTTGGTCAGGATTGCTCATCACCAGACTTTAGACACACCCTTGAGAAGTGCCATGAGACGTTTAATGACCACAGATGGTTAGCTTTTCTTCTTCTGCCTCATTGGGAGGAGAAAGGAAAACTCCAGCAAAATGCTGGCATGAAGTATCTTCCCAGGACACTGGTTACATATCAAATCAGACAGCTGCAGAATTAGCAACATCATTTCGAGCTACGCTTTTCAGCTTTCTTTGGAGATGTCACATTCAAGTACGGCGACTGCTTAGCTCATGATTTTTTAATAGCACTTGTAAAGGACTGGGGCTTTTTCTCCTAATAGCATTTTAGTGTCAATTAGCAGAAGTTGTCAGTGTTTCTACCTTAATTCTGTTCTTGTTTGGAAAACTTGAGGCTGCAGTTTCTGTTGACTTGCTGGCACCGAAAGGGGAAAACCATGCTTCCTCTCTCCCTTTCCTCACTCCTCTTTTCCACCTGCACTGCCTCCTCCTTGGGCCAGCCCTGGTGTTGATTAGATCCTTTTATCAGCTGATTTAGTTCACTAACCCCACAGACCCCTACCCTGTTACGGTTGTTCCCCTTTCTTGCCCACATTAGGGAATTACATTGATTCACAGGTCTGACAAAAAACAGTGCTGGAGCTAAGTAAGTAGCAGAGAGCAGGGCTGGGAACAGGCAAACTCAGTACATGTGAAATCACAACCTAAAAGCTCTGTTATGGTTGATTAGAGCATAACACATAGTATTTCATGAAAAGTAATGAGCAGCTTTCTGGTTTAAAGGGAGAGCAAAACAAGCTGTGTGCAGTAGTTTTTGCACTGTGGTGCAGCTCTGTAAGCACTAGGTGGCCTACTTTCAAAAGAAATCAGAAATTCCATCTATTCCAGCATGCAAGAGAGGATTAAAAAGTAGAGTTTGCCCAAGTAATCTAACTATTTCATAAATCATGCTATTCTGTGACGATTTCAGGGAGTATCAGTTGCAGAGCAATGGAATCACAGAATATTGTACTCCCTAAATGTGATTTATCAGATTGTTGAGATTAGACACAGGATAAAGTTAATAAATGAAACTGTGTGCAGGCTCTTGTTGTGTGCAGGTTCTTAGTTTAAACTCCTTTCATAGAGGATGAAATTCAGTTACCATTGTGACAGATGCAGAGTTACCACAGCTCAGCTGACGGGTGGTATCCTGTGACATGATCATGAGTATGACCCATTGGGAACTGTATTTCCAACTCAACAAACAGCAACTGCAGCAGTTAGGGATTAATCCTGTATACTGAAAAAATATCATTTGTAGTTTCAGAAGTGCTTTTCCCCAAAGGGGATGAACCAACAAAAAGACTTCAACCTCACCTATAAAATGATAGTCATAAACTTGAAGGAAGAGACATTGCCAATGCCGGGCATCAGAACTGCCAAAAGAAACAGGTTTGGAAAGACCTAAAGAGATACCTACTGGCTCCTTGTTGGAGCCAGTCGGCTCCTCAGATATGCTTTCTGTGTTTCATTAATTATTGTCCTGTTAATTATTATTGAGAATAAATAAAACACTAAGTTACAAAAGCTGTTTGGTCACTAAATAGCACTGGCACCCAAAGAACAGAATTTCAGCTGCTGAAGTCAAGACCGGCTGAGAAAATGACCTGCAATCACAGTGCTCCTCTGTGATGGAGCAAGGAACCAAGAGGTTCTTGAATGCCCTCAAAGAAACTGGGAGCAGAAGGAGAAGGCAAGAGGAAAGATGCAGCTGCTATGGCAAGTGTGATACTATCAGCAACCATTTTTCTCCAATTCTTATTTTTTGGTATCTAAAAGGGGGGCAGGAAAGAAAAAAGCAGAATAAGGATGAGAGTCAGAAAAAGAAATTGCATGTTGGCTGAGGTATTTGAGTGTCCTCTGGAAAAGCCCATAAAATAAGTCCTGCTAGCAGCTGTAATTTATATACATCTCTAAAAGAGAATGGCTACTATTATAGGCCAGTAGAAAGAGTCAATGCAGAAAGAAACACTTCAGCCTTTTTGTAAAGATCTTGAACCACTAAGTAGAAATTTTTCAATTAATATTGAGAGCTAAGCAAACTTTTGTGAAATAGTAAATGGCTCTAACAAGAAACTGCAACAGCATCAGCGTGCACCCCTCATATCCAACAACGCTCTGGGTGCCAGTGTTACCTGGTGCTCAAGGTGAGGCTACAGCAAAACTCTAGCATGGAGTGGACCCTAAAATTCTCATTTTTTCTCTGTTTAATGTGGGAAGTAGGAACCTGAATGG